>NC_052068.1:26868861-27207114 GCF_015852505.1 Tachyglossus aculeatus | reverse complement strand
AACCATTTATCTCCAAAACCTCTAATCCCTAAACAAATATTTGTTCATAGTAGGATAAAAATAAAGAAACTTTATATTTTCCATTAAATCCCTTTGCCTTGTTTCCCTGGAGACTCTATGCCTGGTATAGGACAGTGTATCAGGGAGCACATACACTGTGCAAAACTTTAAGACACGGGAGGCAAGCTCCAACTGCTGCAGCTTCCAAAATGTGAAAACAGGTGTACTATGAATCCTCTCATTGCTCTAATGCAAATCTATTAGTTCTGGTTCTTCTATGAGCCCCACAAGCAATGCTTAAAAATCAGGTATATAAATCACTCATTCATTCATTCAAACGTATTTATTCATCATCAATCGTATTTATTGAGCGCTTACTATGTGCAGAGCACTGTACTAAGCGCTTGGGAAGTACAAATTGGCAACATATAGAGACAGTCCCTACCCAGCATTGGGCTCACAGTCTAAAAGGGGGAGACAGAGAACAAAACCAAACATACTAACAAAATAAAATAAATAGAATAGATATGTACAAGTAAAATAGAGTAATAAATATGTACAAACATATATACATTGAGCTCTTACTGTGTGCAGAGCACTGTACTAAGCGCTTGGGAAGTACAAGTTGGCAACATATAGAGACGGTCCCTACCCAACAGTGGGCTCAGTCTAGAAGGGGGAGGCGGACAACAAAACAAAGCATATTAACAAAATAAAATAAATAGAATAAATATGTACAAATAAATAAATAAATAGAGTAATAAATACACACAAACATATATACAGGTAAATGAATCCGTCGGCCCCAGAGGCGGGGGATGGGACCCGGGATTATCTAGCGAAGGAGGGGGGGACCAGAGGGGAATCAACCGCCGGCCTCACTCTCCCAATTAATTCCATGCATCCAAGTTGGGTAAATCTATTAGCAATCACTAGCCCTTAGGAGGTTATTGATATCCATCTGCAGCACACACACTCTTATTCAGTTATACATTTGATTATTTTCTTTAACATTTATAAATATTTTTATTCTTCCCTCTCCCCGATACAGTGTTAATCTTTGTGGGCAGGGAATGAGGCACTTCTTTCTTTAATACTTCCCAAGCTCTTAGTACAGTGTGCAGTACCAAGTGAGTACCCAATAAATGCCAATACTACCTCTATTACTCCTACTTTTGTTTTCTCCAAGTTCCCACTCAGACATGAAAATTTGGATTTTACAAACTGAAGGCCTGTCTTTTCTTAAAGGGAATCCTTTCTAGTGCCTGAGAACCAAAAGGTGAGTTTCAATCAACAGATCGGTTTTGCCATTCCTAGGTATTTGCCCCACTCAACTTCCAAATTGCTACTACGATTTTTTTTAAAAAAAGAAGTTGCCAGTGAAAGACAGACGGGTTGCGAATCAATATTGAACTACAAATATGAAAAATCCAATATGATGATGATTGTCAAAGAAAAGATATTTTTAATTGTATTTGTTAAGTGCTCTCTATGTGTCAAATACTGTTCTAAGCACTGGGATGAATAAAAGCCAATCAGGTCATTCATTCATCCATTCAGTTGTATTTATTGAGCGCTTACTGTGCTCAGAGCACCGTACTAAGCGCCTGGGTAGTTCAAATTGGCAACATATAAAGATGATTCCTACCCAACAACGGGCTCACAGTCTACAGGCATAGTACTTGGCCCGGCTGGGAGGAGGGAGAAAGAACAGGTAAAGAGTGTGGGCCTGAGAGAACCCCTAAGTAAGAGGAAAACAGAATAGGTATTGAAACTCCATTTTACAGATGAGGAAACTGAGGTAAAGAGAAGTTAAGTGATTTGCCCAAGGTCACCCAGCAGGCTTAACAGGTAAGCAGATGGTCTAGTGGAAAGACCATGCGCCTGAGAGCCAGACTGCGTTCCAATTCTGACTCCACCACCTGTCTGCTGCGTGATCTTGGGCAAGTCACTTAACTTCTCTGAGCCTCAGTTTAATCATCTGCAAAATGGGGATTAAATGCTTCTCCCTCCTACTTGACCATGAGTCCCACGTGGGACAGGGACTACGGCCAACGTGATTATCGTGTATGTCCCGCTGTGCTTAGTACAGTGCTCGGGAGACAGTAAGAGATTAACGAGTGCCATTTAAAAAAGCGGCCTATCACTAGGCAGAGGGGAAAATTTACTCTACTCCAGTCTCTTATCTTTATTCTGTCCTTTCCCCAAAATTGGCTGACATCAATAAAAATGCTGGGGTTTTGCTGTGTGCCCTCATCTTTAACTCACCCACATCTCTTCCTTCCTCTTCATTTCCTCTCCTACATTTACATCTCCCTCTTACCTGCCTGTCACCTTTGTTGTTCTCCCCATTTCTCTGCTTCTCCACAGTGACAGGGGATATCTAAATCAAACCCCAACCCTATCCCTGTCACTAATCTTACCTTTTTCTAAGGGCGCTCGACGATCGATATCTGAGTGATCTCTTTTCTATGTGGGCCAAGGCTTGGCTGGTGTGCTCCCAGATCTGATCTCCTTTTTGATCTGTGCCCCCACCCTATTTGACTATAAATACTCTACAGCTATCTCAATAAACAGCAGGTGTGCAACGAAGGTAGAGGCAGCCCAAGAAAAGTGAGTCACTGGGAGGGAGGTTTCACAGCCAAAGTGCCTGAAGATATTAAAACGTAATTGATGGCACATATTTGGGAAAATCAACATCCAAATCCTCTAAATTTACAAGACAAAGATCAAGAGCTATGTAATAGCTACACTTAGATTTTAATGTGCTTTGAAGTGCTCAGTACAGTGCTCTGCACAAAGTATGTGGTTAATAAGATATTAAAACGTAATTGATGGCACATATTTGGGAAAATCAACATCCAAATCCTCTAAATTTACAAGATAAAGATCAAGAGCTATGTAATAGCTACACTAAGATTTTAATGTGCTTTGAAGTGCTCAGTACAGTGCTCTGCACAAAGTATGTGGTTAATAATAATAATAATAATGGGATTTGTAAAGGGGTTATTATGTGCCAGGTGCTGTTCTAAGTGCTGGGGTAGATACGAGATAATCGGGTTGGACACAGTCCCTGTTCCACCTAGGGCTCAGTCTTAATACCCATTTTACAGATGAGGGAACTGAGACACAGAGAAGTAGAAGTGATTTGCCCAAGGTCAAACAGCAGACAAGTAGCACATCCGGGATTAGAACACAGGTCCTTTTAACGCCCAGGCTCATGCTCTATTCACAAGGCCATGCTGCTTCTAAATACCACCAATCGACTGATTGAAGGGAATCAGGAAATGTTCTACAGGTGACACACATCTACCTGGATAGGACGTGATTGCAATGTCAGAAAAAACAAGTAATAATAATAGTAATAATGATGGCATTTGTTAAGCACCTACTATGTGCCAAACACTGTTCTAAACACTGGGGGAGATACAAGGTAATCAGGTTGTCCCACATGGGGCTCACAGTCTTAATTCCCATTTTACAGATGAGGTAACTGAGGTCCAGAGAAGTGAAGTCACTTGCCCAAAGCCACACAGCTGACAGGTGGCAGAGCCGGGATTAGAACCCACAACGTCTGACTTCCAAGCTTGTGCTCTTTTCACTGAGCCACGCTGCATCCAAGAGCATGTATTTCCCTTAACCCGGGGGGTTCATTGAGAATATAGCCCCTGTGCTACAGGAGATCTGAGCCCATCATCACTAGGCATATAAAGCAGATTCATTTGTTTTATCAGGTCTCTTCACACTTCCAAGCTTTAAACACATGGAATATGTGGGTAAATTAATAACCCTGGTTGAAGAATCCTAAATTCAAGGCCACTATTGGAATTGCCTAAGGCACAATTCACATTTGTCCAGGCATTTGTGATTTGGCAAAACCTTTCCATTTATGTGGTTATCATTTATTTCTGGAATTTAAGTAACTTCCTTTGTGCAAAGCACTGTACTAAGCACTGAAGAAAGGTACAAATATATTGAATGAGTCTCAATGCCCAGTCATCCTGGGTGTATATGTGGGGATTAGGGTGGGGGGGAGAGAGGGAGAGGGTGTGCACGAAGAGCCAGATTTAATGTGAGCTCTAGACTGTGAGTTCGTTGTGGGCAGGGACTGTGTCCGTTGTTGTATTGTACTCTCGCAAGTGCTTAGTACAATGCTTTGCACACATTAAGCTCTCAATAAATATGACTGACTGAATGAATGAACTTGCCGGGGAAAAAATAAGGAGGCAAGTTCCATAAAACACAACCACTTAAAGCACTTAATATCAACAAGAACAGCAGTACGTTATTTGCGGCGAGAGAATTGTCTTTAGACTCCTCACCACCCCAGTGGAAAACAGTGACCTTCTCACTGTTCATTCGTGCTCCTGCCCATCCCGCTCCAGCTGAAATTGTGACTACTGCGAAAAACCTTTCTCTCCGCTCCAGACTGCCATGGAAGACTATTAGGCAAATAAAGCTAAAATATATTACCTGATTTGTTAATGGACCGGATAATGAGCAACATATGCTTTAGATGTACAGCTTTTGTAGACATAGTACCTCTTTCAGTCATCAAGAACCTAACTTTCCAGATTCTATCTTGGAAAAGAGATTTTTTTTTTTATACCTCCAACTGACATCTCTGCAGCAGGATGGGAAGTCCTAGAATTCCCCACAATTCATCACTCATTCTTGGCCCTAGAGGAAGCCAGGTGTGGGATTCACAGTGGGGTCTTTCTTGTTCAACTTACTTATCGATACTGTAAATTACCCTCCTGGCACAGACTGGAACAGACATTCTACCATGGTAAGAACCCAAAAGGTTTGTTGATGTAATCAACATCTAGGACATAAACGGACAAGAATTAATGCACCTTGTAAATACCTGATTTTAAATTTGTTAACAGCGTTTTTGAGCCAATAAGATCTGGTCAAACAGGCTCATCAGAACAAACAGTCCGCCGTGTATTTGATACTGAACTACAACAGTGAATGGCCAATATTCTGACTCCAAATAATTATGAATATTTATGGTGAAAATCTAAAAATGTAAGCAACATTGATATCTCCACTGGACTAAAATGACTATAACAATTTTGAGAAAATGACAAAGAGCTTTAGTATCCCACCTACTGACTTCAGGGTGCCGTGCCTTGCGGATTGAGTACCCTGTTCTGCAAAGGGACTGAACTCAAGGCATTTATGGGATGATCTGAGGAACCATCTCAACCCTACCATGGAGTCACCCTCAGGGCGGGAACTGTTTGAGAGAATTCCTCAACACTGTCCCACTCCCCGAAAATCTTCTGACCTCCCCAATTGATGATGATGATGATGGTATTTGTTGTGCTTACTATGTGCAAAGCACTGTTCTAAGCACCGGGGGGGGGATACAAGGTGATCAGGTTGTCCCATGTGGGGCACACAGTCTTAATGACATTTTACAGATGAGGGAACTGAGGCCCAGAGAAGTTAAGTGACTTGTCCAAGGTGCCACAGCTGACAAGTGGCAGAGCCGGGATTCGAACCCTTCTAGACTGTGACACCAATGTTGGGTAGGGACCGTCTCTATATGTTGACAGCTTGTACTTCCCAAGCGCTTAGTACAGTACTCTGCACACAGTAAGCGCTCAATTAATACGATTGATTGATTGATTGATCGAACCCATTACCTCTGACTTCAAAGCCCGTGCTCTTTCCACTGAGCCCCGCTGCTTCTCCAATTCCACCCCCTTTCCCCACACCCACCCTCCCAGCAGGCCAGAGTGCATCAAAATTCCCACAGGGAAATCAGGATAGGAGATTCTATGCACACCCTAAAGCAGGCAAGCTAGGAGCAAAAAAGAAAGTCAATGATTCACTTATCACTTAGTGCCGAAAAATTGGAGAAGGGGTTATAATGATATCAGTGCAATACCAAAAGTCTGTGCCATGAAGAATCTAAAGACATCTGCATTTTCCTTTCCCCCACAATACTCCTATACGTAAAGTAACGATAATATACACAGGTCTACTGTGATGTAGGTAAATACGACCAGCAACTCCTACAAGAAAAACTAAATGAAGCTCAGTGCCTCAAACCCCAGCACTGATGGGGTGCTGAGCCCACTGAAAAGCAGTACGGTCTAGCAGATAAAGCACAGACCTGAAGTCAGAAGGAGCTGGGTTCTAATTCTCGCTCTGCCACATGTCTTCTGTGTGACCTTAGGCAAGTCACTTCACTTCTCTGTGCCTCATTTGCCTCACCTATAAAATGGGGATTAAGACTGTGAGCCTCATATGGGACATGGACTGTGTCCAACCTGATTAGCTTTTATCTACCCCAGCGCTTAGTACAGTGCCTGGCACACAGTAAGCATTTAACAATAACCATTAAAAAAACAAAACTGTGAGCTGTTTAATTCTTTCCCTCTGGCAGGTGCAAATTCAATGAGGAGTGATGGAACACAGAATCCCTGGCCACGTCTTTTAGATTACAGTTGCTTTCCCTTTCCCAAGGGGAAGTCATTATGGGAAAAAAAAAATCATGGTTGCAGCAGACTTACCCAATGATAAAACTGAGGATTGTGAGAAATTCAACTTTAAAGTATGACTTGTGGAAAGAATGGTTTGCGCTTTACGAAGTTAGCAAAAATTGATTTAAATCAACTTAGTGATAATTACTTAGCAGTCACCACTTAACTATAAACATGTAAATGCTTGCTTCGGTGAATAAGTTAATCATCAAAAGGTATTTAATATTGTAATTAAGAATGGATATATTAATGACATCCAACACGTGTTGCTAATATACATAATTAATCATTCTAAGTGCTTATTACGTTTCAGGGTATATACAGCTGATGTTCACTGCAGATTCTATCTGATATTTTCAGCCTTTACTGGGAAGAAGGAGGAGAGAACTATCTTTTGGAGAAGATTTTGAGCAAGCACTATAAATGTATAGCAGTTTTACATTTGATCTTTAATGCTTATGGAAAAGCATAAGTATACTGTTTAGAAACTGTTCTGATAAACAAGAAATCATTTCTACTTCCCTCTTTTAAAATGAGTGATATTGAGATGAAAAAACTGTTTATTCTTCAGAGGTACTTAGATGCCAGCTGCTTATTCCCCACCTGAAATGATGATCTTATGTTTTAGCAATACAACTAAGTTATGTTAATTATTATGTGTTCTACAAAAAACATTTTGTGATTTCAAGCAGGAAATAAATAGGAGCAAAGCAGTCATTCGAAGAAGAAAAGATTCATATTTTTCATTGAAATACCCTAGCGAGGTCCATTTTTTAAGACATTTAAATGAACTACTGAATCATTCTTTTCTATTTTCATCTCACCTAAAATCCAACAATATGGGTCAAGCTTGAAATCACAGCAGCATTTTAACACAAGCCTTTACTGGTTGCCTCAACACCCATACTGAAAACACTTAGTTGAATTACTGCTCCAATCAAAGGAACATTTACTAATCTGTCAAGTGAAGGAATTAAAAACAATTAGAATAATCTTCAAGCATAGGTTTCAAAGTTGAAATGTATGTACAGATATGGACGGGATATCTTGAAAGGCTAATGAACAGCTCCGCATACCAAGCATAATTAGAATGATAGATATCCTATATCCTTCAACTTGGAGAAATGAAACTCAGGTTTTTATGGACAATTCAGAATATAATGGAAACTGAAGCAAGATTAAGTTTCCAATTTATAGACCACTATGAAAGTTTATGGGTGGCATACGAATAATTGAATCACGCTCATACTACATGTTGAACAATATACTGAAGTCAAAGTCAGCTTTTCCTTTGCAATCCAACTGCATTGTGATGCCACAGGATCGTTCCAAATCCTCCCTAGCAATACTGAAACCTCATATACAATCAGGACCACCGCCAGGAGATGTGAAATCAAAATAAAGTAGTTCATTTCATTGCTTCCCTCACTCATCCATCATTTTTAAGCAGTACTTTTAATGTGTCAAAAAATGTAAAAGGTCCAACATCACAGATTCGAGACTAAAGTGAAAAGCATGGTCTGAAGTGAGAAACATTTAGGGGCTGGTCTTTTCATTGCTGAGTAGTTCACTTGCAAATTCATTTCATAATATTCCAATAAACAATAAAGGAACTTTATGCCTTCCCTCTTGATCCGGAACCAGAATGGTCTAACCCTTATTTTTTTTTTCTTTTAGTCGGCATAAGAGGTCCCACTACCAGTTTTCCTATCATTTATTTTTCAAAATGCCAAGAGAAATCACACTGCTATGGCAATTTACAAGTAACCCTATTAAGACTGGCAGATCTAAAAAGTTTGTTATTAGCATATAAACAGAAGTTAGATAGAAAAACAGAAAACAAAAGTCGCTTTCTCGCTTTTCTAATTTCAGCTCAAAATGAGTTTTTTTTAAAATAATGCCCCTTTCCAAGTTATCACACCGCCAAATTAAGATGAGAGTACTGAAGCAATTCAACCAAAGCATTACAAGAGGCTATAATATTATAAAACTGATTCGGGCTGTAAAAACCATTAGGTTATTCTCCAAAACTCTTGTTGGGAATTCTGTGGTATTGCTGTAGAACACAAAGACACATGACTGTGATACAAAGACACAAAAGACATTGCCTGTATCCACCCCAGCGCTTAGTACAGTGCCTGGCACATAGTAAGTGCTTAACAAATACCATAAGCATTGTTATTATTATTATTACTATTATTACTTGATGAAGGACAGTTCCCACAGAAGGGTCTGCAAACCCCTCCACTTCCAAAAAGTGCATCAGATTTGTCAAGATTCTTTATCTTTAATAATAATAATAATAATGGTATTTGGTAAGTGCTTAATATGTGCTAGGCACTGTATTATGTGTTAGCGTAGATACAATCTCTGTCCCACATTAAGCTCAGTCTTAATCCTCATTTTCCAGAGGAGGTAACAAACACAGAGAAGTAAAGTGACTTGCGCAAGGTCACACAGCACACTCACGATGAAGCTGCTATTAGAAACAAGGTCCTTGTGATGCCCAGGCCTGTATTCTAGAAAAGCAGTGTGGCTCAGTGGAAAGAGCCCGGGCTTGGGAGTCAGAGGTCATGGGTTCTAATCCCAACTCCACCAATTGTCAGCTGTGTGACTTTGGGCAAGAAACTTAATTTCTCTGTGCCTCAGTTACCTCATCTGTAAAATGGGGATTAAGACCATGAGCCCTTGAGGGACAACCTGATCACCTTGTAACCTCCCCAGTGCTTAGAACAGTGCTTTGCACATAGTAGGCGCTTAACACATGCCATCATTATTATTATTACTAGACCACACTGCTTCCGATATTCATTTATTCATTCAATCGCATTTAGTGAGCGCTTACTGTGTGCAGAGCACTGTACTAATAATAATAATAATAATAATGATGGCATTTATTAAGCGCTTACTATGTGCAAAGCACTGTTCTAAGCGCTGGGGAGGTTACAAGGTAATCAGATTGTCCCGCGGGGGGCTCACAGTCTTCATCCCCATTTTACAGATGAGGTAACTGAGGCCCAGAGAAGTGAAGTGACTTGCCCAAAGTCACACAGCTGACAATTGGCGGAGCCAGGATTTGAACCCATGACCTTTGACTCCAAAGCCCAGGCTCTTTTCCACTGAGCCACGCTGCTTCTCTAGTAAGCACTGTACCAAGCACTGTACTAAGTGCTTGGGAAAGTACAACCTCAAACATGCCTCTAAAACCAAAGTTTTTGCCTTGCTGCTATCATCACTAAATATGCTCTCATACTGATGAACATTGACAAAAAGGACAAAATACACACACGGAACAGAGAGATTTATTGGGGAGGCTCCTCTTCATATCAGATACATAATTACTCTCCCAATCAACCAATAGTATTTATTGAGCGCATGCTTTGTGCAGAGAACTGTACTAAGCACTTGGAAGTGTACCATACAACATAATTAGCAGACACATTCCAAGCCTATAACGACCTTCAAAGCCTTATTGAAGGCACATCTCCTCCGAGATCGTCCTTGACTAAGCCCTCATTTCCTCGTCTCTTGTTCCCTTCTGTGTCACCCTGATTTGCTCCTTTCATTCACCCCTTCACCCGCCGCCCCCCCCCCCCCAGTACTTAGGTACATATCCGTAATTCATTTCTTTATATTTATGTCCATCTCCCCCTCTTGGCTGTAAGCTCATTGTGGGCAGGAACATGGCTACCAACTCTTTCTTTTTTTGTAAAACTGTACTCTCCCAAACACTTATAATAGTGCTCTGTGCAAAGGAAACGCTCGATAAATATGATTGACTGATGTGGTTCTAGAACTCGATCAGCTCGATAGCCTTGTACTTATTCACTAGTGATGCAGCACGACCTATGTGAGAAACATAGGAAAGCAAGATTCCCAAACGGTTGTTTGCACAGTGAATTTAAACTGGGGGGACCTAAGCTGGGGCGGATAGACATTTTTAAAAGATTCAGTGAATCCCAGCCTCCAGTGATTTAACAGAGTAGTGGACTATAAGGAGAAAAGTGCAGCAGGAAGGGGAAACTGGTATGCAGCCAGTGGAAAGGGAGTTGATCTTCTCGAGGATCAACTAGACCAGGCGACACTAGAAAGCAAGAAGTAGATTTCACTGATATTGCAACCAGTAAGCCCTTTAGCAAGGCAAAAGGCTATCTTTACAAACGCATAGTAACGGGTGGTATTGTCGATAGTGCATGTGTGTGCGCGTGTTGTGTGTGTAAAAAAAAATGTAAATATGCCTTTTTAGTCACACTCCCAAGTGCTTAGTACAGTGCTCGGCACACAGTAGGCACTCAATAAATACCACTGATTGATTGATTTCCAAATAACTAACGGCTCACACCGTCAACTGTGTTGGCTTCAAAGACTGACAGCTGATTATCTGCCATTAACTCATAATGGAAGCAGACTTCCCAGAATTAAGGTCAAGAAGAGTTGTGAAGCTAATTTTTAATTATTCCACAATAATCCTGTAATTGTATTAGAACATCTTAATTTAAGACCATTTTGTAAGAATTCACCCCATGACAGAATTGTATCCATTCTTAGGGCCCCTTAGTATCGATAGTAAAAAGCATGTTTCTCAGAGTTACCATTTTCAATATGAACTCAGATTGTCTTTATGAAGTGAAGTAAGATTATAATCCATTAATATCTCTTGCAAAAAAAAATAGGATGAAATCTTCCACTGCTTAGGCTGATAAACACTTTCGTGTCAAAACTAAGCCTCTTTATCATGATAACCCAGAGTAATGGTCTGCGGCTCCAGGCACTTTATCTACTTTACAGATGAAAAATCAGTTCTACTTTCATGGAATTAGATTAATGCCATAACAGGAAATACTACTGGGGTTGAACTTGCTTCATACCTTCAAAGCTGGCTGTAAATTTAAAGTACTTCCTGAACTCCACAGATAAGACCAGAGAGGAAAAAGAAACAGTGGAGTGACCCTCTTTCTGGAGAAAAAATATTGCTCCCTGAAAAAGCTATCGAAAGCTACTTGCTAAGGGCATTATGTTCCAGAAGGCCTAGGGCAAATATAGTTTAGTTGAACATGAGGATTCTGGGTATTTATCAGACAGTTGCTATAAATCTGTTCTTTCTGTAATCCTTTTTGATCAACTTTTTCTTTAAGTCATCTTACTTGGAAAAGGCTAAAGTAATAACTTTCTCAGCTTTTACCAAATGCAAAATAGCTTGCTATTTTATGTACAATATTTTTAAAGGATTAAAGTTCCCCAAGAATTGAAAAATGCTGACCTCCCCCTACCACCAAAGCTCCAGAAGGACACTTCAACATGGAAAATAACTCCCAAGCTGCAAATCTAGTTGACACCTTCCGCTCTAACTGAAAGGGTCTTTTATTATGAAACAAAAAGCCTTAAGAATAATTTCGTATCTAAAACAAATCAAATTTGGAGCATCATTTGATAAGGTCAAAGAAGATTATATTAGCAGATGGGTGAAAATTTAGAAGCAACTTAAGGTTTGATAATAGGGTAAAAGCATGATGGCCATATTCACTTAATCCAATACATGCTATTACAAAATCAATCTCAATGCTGCTTTTTCCGTCGATCAATGGTATTTACTGAGTGCTTGCTGTGCTCGGAGCACTGTACTAAGCTCTTGGGAGAGATCAATACAACAGAGTTGGTAGGCACGTTCCCTGCCCAATGAGCTTGCAGTCTAGAGGACTGCAAGAGTTTAATGCAATGCCTTGCATATAGTAAGTTGCCCAATAAATACAACTGATTGACTGATCAACAGTTTAAGCATTTGATTAGTCCCAAGCGGTTGAGATGAATATACTTAACTATTCAGTTTCTCCAAGCTTACTGACATGACAGAGTTTATTCACTTGGAAAGTGTTTTATATCATTTGCAGAGAAAAATGTTATTTTTGAAGCAACAATTCTGCTAAGTACCTTTAGGAGTACTAGCAACCAGCAACACCTGGCCCACTTCCTACCTCTGGCCTGGAATGCCCTCCCTCCACAAATCTGCCAAGCAATCACACTTCCCCCCATTCAAAGCCTTACTGAAGGTTCACCTCCTCCAAGAGGTCTTCCCAGACTAAGCCCGCCCCTTTTCCTCAGCTCCCCCCCATTTCCCCTACTCGCTCCCTTTGCTCTAACCCCCCCTCCCCGCCCCACAGCAGTTATGTACCAGGGCTTAGAACAGTGCTTGGCACATAGTAAGTGCTGAACAAATACCATCATCATGTACATATCAATAATTCTATATTAATGCCTGTTTACTCGCTTTAATGTGTATATATCAACAATTCTACTTATTTATATTGATGCTACTGATGCCTGTTTCCTTGTTTTTATGTCTGTCTCTTCCCTTCTAGACAACCTGTTGTGGGCAGGGATTGTCTTTCTTTATTGCTGAATGGTACTTTCCAAGCGCTTAGTACCGTGCTCTGCACACAGTAAGCGCTCAAGAAATACAACTGAATAAATGAATGAAAAACAGTGAGCCTCCTGTGCGACAGGGACTGTCTGATTATTTATCTGATCATTTGTACCTTCTGCAGGCATGGCCCAGTACTAAGTGCCTAGTAAACATTTGCTAAATACCAGGGCTATTACTCTTTTGCGAGTTGGACATGTTCCCCAAAAGATTTGGAATGGGTCTCTTCCCATGAAGAATCTGTCAGAGCTAGGACTTCCAGGTTTAGAACTACGATAACGTACATTAGTAAAATAACTTTCACGGTCAACCCTTTGCTCATGGCCACCTGGAAGTTCCCCATCTTCACATCACTGTTCTGTCCAACTTCAAAGCCATCCTAAAATGGCATCTTCTCCAGGAAACCTTCCCTGATCTCTCCACCCTATTTCCCCCTCCTACTATTCTAGTGCATCATTAATTTTTGGGTCCTCACCCTCTTCCAATCCCATAGCGCTCTGGTCCAAATGTTTAAACACTGTTGCTTCCCCTTACCTGCAATAATTTTAGTGTCTGTCTTCCCTGTTAGATAGCAAGACACTTGAGGGCAGGTATTGGTGTCTACTAACTCTATTCCCCTTTTTTAATGGTATTTCTTAAGCACTTATTATGTGCCCGGCACTCTTTGAAGCACTAGGGTAGGTACGAGCTAATCAGGTTGGACACAGTCCCTGTCCTACATGGAGCTAACAGTCTTAACCACCATTTTACCGCCCTGTAGGTTGCCATCTTGTACTTCCCAAGCGCTAAGTACAGTGCTCTGCACACAGTAAGTGCTCAACAGATATGATTGAATGAATGAAGGAATGAATGAAGGGTAAGCTACAAAACCCTGAAAGTTCATTTTTAAAGAACATTTACGTCTGCGTGTCCTCTTGCGTTCAAGAGAGATCAGGTCAAAAATATGGGGTCTTGTCAGTGGAGTCAAGATTAATTTCTGCTCATGCAGAGGTCCTGGTAAATATCTCCCCCTTCTAGACTGTGAGCCCGTTGTTGGGTAGGGACCGTCTCCATATGTTTCCTACTTATACTTACCAAGTGCTTAGTACAGTGCTCTGCACACAGTAAGTGCTCAATAAATACAATTGAATGAATGAATGAATGAATGAATTTTACAGATGAGGTAACTGAAGTCCAGGGAAGTGATGTGACTTGCCCAAGTTCATAAAGCAGATACGTGGTGGAGTCAGGATTAGACCCCAAGTCCTTCTGACTCTCAGGTCTGTGCTCTTTCTACTTGGCCAATGGACACAGACATATCGTAGACATACCATGTCTAAAATAGCTACAGCGCTATCACCTCTGGAGCTCACTGTCCTCTTATCTACTGTAAATATTTTGGGATAGCAGGCAGCAAAGTGGATCCAGGTTGGGCAACCCAGGGTAGGATTCAGGTAATCTGTACCACCATTACCTTATCTCTTGCCCCATTACAGTGGTAGCAACTCACTTTATTACACCAATCATGCCAAGCCTGGATAGTGGCACCATTAAATCAGATAGAATACAGAGTCATCTTTAGCTGTTCTTGACAGGATGCACATATCCTTTGTCGCTCAATTCAGTTCCGTCCAATTTTACATGCTAACAAGCAAACTGACCCAAAGGTGGAGTGAATTTGACAAACAGTGGAGTGTGTCTACCGGACTAAGAAATCCATAATTCCCTCTTGCAACTAGTATTTTCCTCATTTCAATTAATACATTTTTCCAATTCTGAAGATGACAGCGTAATTTTCATGTGCCGATAATGCATCGATCTTGCCATTTTCTACTGATGGCTTAACCCCATCTCGCTCTCATCTTTCCTCTCGAGCTCGGCTCTTAATCAAAACGCTTGTGTGTGCCAGGATCACGGGGATCTGCTTAATGATGACCACCTGCCCCTTCCTGCCCCATGCAGATAGTAGACACATTCCCTGCCCTCACCTCCCTTCTCTCCTTCTCCAGCCCAGCCCTCACCCTCCGCTCCCCTGCCGCTAACCTCCTCACTGCACCTCGCTCTCGCCCGTCCCGCCATCAATCCCCGGCCCACGTCCTTCCCCTGGCCTGGAATGCCTTCCCTCCACACATCTGCCAAGCTAGCTCTCTTCCTCCCTTCAAAGCCCTACTGAAAGCTCACCTCCTCCAAGAAGCCTTCCCAGACTGAGACCTTTTTCCTCTCCTCCTCCCCATCCCCCCCACCTTACCTCCTTCCCCTCCCCACAGCACTTGTATATATATTTGTACAGATTTATTACTCTATTTATTTTACTTGTACATATTTGCTATTTTATTTATTTTGATAATGATGTGCATATCGCTTTAATTCTATTTGTTCTGACGACTTAGACACTTGTCTACATGTTTTGCTTTGTTGTCTGTCTCCCCCGTCTAGACTGTGAGCCTGTTTTTGGGTAGGGACCGTCTTTATATGTTGCCAACTTGTACCTCCCAAGTGCTTAGTAAAGTGCTCTGCACACAGTAAGCGCTCAATAAATACGATTGAATGAATGAATGAACAAGGAGTTTACCATCTAGAAGGAATTAAGTTTGTTTCAGGTTGAGATCAAGCAGATAGATCCCAAATTCCTGAAGCATGGACAGATCCCATTCCCATGGAAACAGTGCATAACTTTCCAGCAGCTCTGCTTAATCCTAATAGTTTTCCTAATTGTGATACTGTAAACAGTGAATAGATAACTTCATAATACTGAATAATAATAATAATGATGGCATTTATTAAGTGCTTACTATGTGCCAAGCACTGTTCTAAGCGCTGGAGAGGTTACAAGGTGATCAGGTTGTCCCACGGGGCGCTCACAGTCTTCATCCCCATTTTCCTGATGAGGGAACTGAGGCCCAGAGAAGTAAAGTGACTTGGCCAAAGTCACCCAGCTGACAAGTGGTGGAGCTGGGATTTGAACCCATGACCTCTGACTCCAAAGCCCAGGCTCTTTCCACTGAGCCACGCTGAATGACAGATCAACCTGCCATCAGCAGAATAAACTGATAACAGCAGGCAGGGATTGACTCGTTAACAATTACTTGAAGATTCCCACTCCTGCCAATATTCGAAAATTCAAAAACTGAATTAGAGAGGTCAAGTGCCTCGCTCAAGACTGTAAACCAGTGATAAAATTAATATCAAGTCACCTTAGTATCAAATCAATCAATCAATCAATCAATCGTATTTATTGAGCGCTTACTGTGTGCAGAGCAGTGTACTAAGCGCTTGGGAAGTACAAGTTGGCAACATATAGAGACAGTCCCTACCCAACGGTGGGCTCACAGTCTAGAATGGGGAGACAGAGAACAAAACCAAACATATTAACAAAATAAAATCAATCAATCAATCAATCAATCGTATTTATTGAGCGCTTACTATGTGCAGAGCACTGTACTAAGCGCTTGGGAAGTACAAATTGGCATCACATAGAGACAGTCCCTACCCAACAGTGGGCTCACAGTCTAAAAGGGGGAGACAGAGAACAGAACCAAACATACCAACAAAATAAAATAAGTAGGATAGAAATGTACAAGTAAAATAAATAAATAAATAAATAAATAGAGTAATAAATATGTACAACCATATATACATATATACAGGTGCTGTGGGGAAGGGAAGGAGGTAAGACGGGGGGATGGAGAGGGGGACGAGGGGAGAGGAAAGAAGGAAAGAAGGAAGGAAAGAGAAAAATAAATAGAATAGATATGTACAAGTAAAATAAATAAATAAATAGAGTAATAAATATGTACAAACATATATACATATATACAGGTGCTGTGCGGAAGGGAAGGAGGTAAGATGGGGGGATGGAGAGGGGGGCGAGGGGGAGAGGAAGGGGGGGGCTCAGTCTGGGAAGGCCTCCTGGGGGAGGTGAGCTCTCAGTAGAGCCTTGAAGGGAGGAAGAGAGCTAGCTTGGCGGTTGCGCAGAGGGAGGGCATTCCAGGCCAGGGGGATGACGTGGGCCGGGGGTCAACAGCGGGACAGGTGAGAACGAGGCACGGTGAGGAGATTAGCGGCAGAGGAGCAGAGGGTGCGGGCTGGGCTGGAGAAGGAGAGAAGGGAGGTGAGGTAGGAGGGGGTGAGGTGATGGACAGCCTTGAGGGTGAGGAGTTTCTGCCTGATGCACAGATTGATTGGTAGCCAGAGTGTATTTACACTAGCTGGATTACACAGAGTTGGAAGGAATAAAGACAAAGGGAATCAATGACACAACCTACTCACAGGGACACCCATATGCATATAAACACCCCACTAACTCAGCACTCCTATTCATTCAATCATTCATTCATTCAATTGTATTTATTGAGCGTTTACTGTGTGCAAAGCATTGTACTAAGTGCTTCGAGGAGTACAATATAACAATAAACAGACATATTCCCCACCTACAACATTTGACACTGCCTTTGCCTGTGCCTGGCCCACAACTCTCACCCAACCCTTTTCCCTCTCCCACAGTTCTCTCTCCCTTCATCTCCCTGCCCATCATCTAGGTTTCTAATACATTCATCCACCAAACTCTGCAACTTCGGTACAGATGGGAGTAGAAGCAGCAGGAGATATGAGGAGATGCTTCAGGCAGGCTAGACAGGGCACTAATTGTAGTTTCTCTTCTAACCTACCTCTGCCACTGCTGCTCAGGTTTTTTTTTTCCCGTTTTCACAGATAAGGTAACGGATAATAATAATAGTAGTAATAATAATAATAATAATAATGGCATTTATTAAGCACTTACTTTGTGCAAAGCACTGTTCTAAGTGCTGGAGGAGGTTACAAGGTGATCAGGTTGTCCCACAGGGGGCTCACAGTCTTCATCCCCATTTTACAGATGATGTAGCTGAGGCACAGAGAAATTAAGAGACTTGCCCAAAGTCACCCAGCTGACAATTGGAGGAGCCAGGATTTGAACCCATGACTTCTGACTCCAAAGCCTGTGCTCTTTCCACTGAGCCACGCTGCTTCTCTATAAAGACTGTGAGCCCCATGTGGGACAACCTGATAACCTTCCACTGAGTGACGCTGCTTCTCAATGTGCAGAAGTGAAGTGACTTGCCCCAGGTCACACAGCAGACAAGTGGCGGAGCCAGGATTAGAACCCAGGTCCTTTGACTCCCAGATCCGGGTGCTCTGCACTAGGCAACACTGCTGGGCTCCCCACTACCCACAATGTGCACGCTGCAGTCGATAAAGAATTCTGTTAATGGACTTACCACAACTTGGAAGAACGTGCATGCTGCCTTTCACATTTGCATATAATAATAATAATAATGGCATTTATTAAGCGCTTACTATGTGCAAAGCACTGTTCTAAGCGCTGGAGAGGATACAAGGTGATCAGGTTGTCCCACGTGGAGCTCACAGTCTTCATCCCCATTTTCCAGATGAGGGAACTGAGGCCCAGAGAAGTGAAGTGACTTGTCCAAAGTCACACGGCTGACAATTGCCAGAGCCGGAATTTGAACCCATGACCTCTGACTCCAAAGCCCGTGCTCTTTTCCACTGAGCCACGCTATGATCCAAAAGGGTCTTTTGGAAGTGAGATAAAAGCCTTTACCCAAGGCATTCATTCATTCATTCAATTGTATTGATTGAGCATTTACTGTGTGCAGAGCACTGTACTAAGCGCTTGGAAAGTACAATTCAGCAAAAAAGAGAGACAATCCCTGCCCACAATGGGCTCACACTCTAGAATAATGATGGCATTTGTTAAGCACTTACTATGTGCGAAGCACTGTTCTAAGCGCTGGGCGGGGGGGGGGAGACAAGGTGATCAGGTTGTCCCACATGGGGCTCACAGTCTTCATCCTCATTTTACAGATGAGATAACTGAGGCTCAGAAGTTAAATGACTTGCCCAACGTCAGAGAGCAGACGTGGCGGCGCCGGGATTAGAACCCATGACTCACAAGCCCATGCTCTTTCCACTGAGCCAAGCTGCTTCTCTAGAAGGGGGGAGACAGACATCAAAACAAGTAAACAGGCATCAATATAAATAGAATTACAGCTATGAACATATATACACAAGTGCTGTGAGGTGGGGAGGGGGGGTAGAGCAAAGGGGGTGAGTGGGGGCAAGCTGAGGAAAAGGCGAGCTTTGTCTGGGAAGGCCTCCTGGAGGAGGTGAGCCTGCAGTAGGGATTTGAAAGAGAGAAGACATGAACACTTACTTCCATTCTCGCCAGGCTGTCCATCCCCTCGCCCCCTCCTACCTCACCTCCCTTCTCTCCTTCTCCAGCCCAGCCCGCACCCTCCGCTCCTCCGCCGCTAATCTCCTCACCGTACCTCGTTCTCGCCTGTCCCACCATCAACCCCCGGCCCACGTCATCCCCCGGGCCTGGAATGCCCTCCCTCTGCCCATCTGCCAAGCTAGCTCTCTTTCTCTCTTCAAGGCCCTACTGAGGGCTCACCTCCTCCAGGAGGCCTTCCCAGACTGAGCCCCTTCCTTCCTCTCCCCCTCGACCCCTCTCCATCCCCCCATCTTACCTCCTTCCCTTCCCCACAGCACCTGTATATATGTATATATGCGTATATGTTTGTACATATTTATTACTCTATTTATTTATTTATTTATTTTACTTGTACATATCTATTCTATTTATTTTATTTTGTTAGTATGTTTGGTTTTGTTCTCTGTCTCCCCCTTTTAGACTGTGAGCCCACTGTTGGGTAGGGACTGTCTCTATATGTTGCCAATTTGTACTTCCCAAGCGCTTAGTACAGTGCTCTGCACATAGTAAGCACTCAATAAATACGATTGATGATGATGATGATGATGATACATGCTACTTTTTGCACTAGGGTGGAACCAAGGAGGTGGAAATGTGACTCACTCCTATCTAGACTTTGAACCCCATGTGGTACAGGGACTATGTCCAACCTGACAACCTGATGCCTACCCCAATGCTTAATACAGTGCCTGCCATATAGTAAGCACTTAAGAAATATTATTATTAGTGTTGTTATTCACAACTCAACATACCCACATCTCTACACATGGAAACATACAGCTTCATTAATAGGAAAAAAGCAAAATGGAAATACAGTGCATGAAGAGATTTGCCATTTTGGAGTTTCATAAATTCTCTTCCCACTGGTATCCCTGAAGGGGAAAAAAACTGGCAAAAGCTGAATCAATCAGATGTATTAGCTCATGTACTTGTTTTTAACCTCAGGACAATTCTATGAAATTAATATGACAAGAACAAATGAAATTAAGAAAGAAACACTGGTAGTTTAAATTGCTTTTCACTTGATCTGTTGCCAAGCATCCAATACTGAGATTTTACAAATTAACAGAAAAACTAAACTTTTACTGATCCTCTTTATAGCCAAGCCTGGTGAATTAAACAAAGATTTTATGGAGATTTTAAAATATGCATATATATAATAATAATAATGGCATTTATTAAGCACTTACTATGTGCAAAGCACTGTTCTAAGAGCTGGGGAGGTAACAAGGTGATCAGGTTGTCCCACGGGGGGGCTCACAGTCTTAATCCCCATTTTACAGATTAGGGAATTGAGGCACAGAGAAGTTAAGTGACTTGCCCAAAATCACACAGCTGACAGTTGGTGGAGCTGGGATTTGAACCCATGACCTCTGACTTCAAAGCCCGGGCTCTTTCCATTGAGCCACGCTGCTTCTCCATACTTGTACATATATACATAAGGCAAAACTAGCTTGTGTATGAACAGTTTGCTTTAATATTATTTTGAAATCATCTTCGACGGCATCCTAAACTACCAAGAAAAATTATAATCAAAACTACAGGGTAAATAAAAACTATGGAGTATTAACAAACTCTCTTTTAAATGAGAGTTAATAGCCACATTTTCTCATGGATGACATTAAATATACACACGAGGAAAAGAGCTAATCTTCTTTGGAACACACTGAAAAGTAATTCAAGAAATTCACTAGCATCATTTTAAAGCCTCACAATAAAATCCATCACTGTGCATAAATTCATTGTTGGGTTGTTACCCATCCTGTTTCTAGATTACCATGGAGAAGAATCTGCCTAAAACTGTATGCAATTCAAGCATCTCAATCTCCTTTGGTAACAAAATATCTGTACTGCAATTTTTTTTTACAGTTAAATTGGCCTCCCAAATATGACTGCCTGCTCTGAGGACCAAAAAAAAAAAAAAGAACCTCAAATACCACTCAACCCAAATTGGATTTAAAATTCCGTAATCATCTGATTAAGATTAAATCGTAATGCACTGTAAAACTGCTTATTTAGAGAAAAATGTATACATGTCATAAGGAACAAAAATATCTTTGTTGTATACATTTAATTCAGAAAAATACAATCAAATATTTGCAGAATTACAAAAGCATTCCATGGTCAATATGGTGCTCACAGCTTTTGGAAATGATATGAAGGGGGGTGTCAGTCTGTGATGGATAATAAACCACTCTAACAAGCAGTCAATGATTTTTGGCAATAAAAATTCCAAGACAGTTGTATTTCATCCCCATTTCAGTACCAATTCCAAATGTGCTCACAATAGTTCAAGGCAAGTCAACTACTTCTATCTAAGGGCTGTTACAAGTCAGCAATTTTCACTGTGCTCTAGCTGCAATTTTCTTGGGGAAAAATGTTTTTTTTCCATCATTCTTAACCAATAACATACTTACAGGAGAACCCCAACATTAATAACCAAATGCAACCCTCCACTGGCTGGCAGAAAGTCTGAAATACTTCAATATATGCCATTTGGAGGAAGTTTTTTCATACTATATTGCCCTCCCTGATTTTCTGGTAGCAAAGGTTACTTTCCAGTCTGTGGCAAGTCCCTGACAATGAAATTCACCTAGGGGTGAATTTCTCCCCCTTCTAGAGTGTCTCTCCCCTTCTAGACTGTCTCCTCCTTCTAGACCGTGAGCCCGTTGTTGGGTAGGGACCGTCTCTATATGTTGCCAACTTGTACTTCCCAAGCACTTAGTACAGTGCTCTGCACACAGTAAGCGCTCAATAAATCCGACTGAATGAATGAATGAATTCAAAACTGTACATACGCAATGAGTGCCCCTTCCTGGGCCCATGTTTCTCCTTGAGATCAATGCTTTGCACTTATTGAGTGCTTACTGTGTGAAGAATACTGTTCTAAGCACTTAGGAGAGTGCAACACAATGGAATTGGTAGCCACATTCCCTTCCCACAATGCCCATTTAGAGAGGGAAACAGACATTGATATAAATAAATTACAGGGATGTACATAAGTGCAGTAGGGATGAGGGAGTGAATGAAGAGAGCAAATCCAAGTGCAAGGGCAAATTTGTACTTCCCAAGCGCTTAGTACAGTGCTCTGCACACAGTAAGTGCTCAATAAATACGATTGATGATGACGCAGAAGGGAATGGGAGAAGAGGAAATGGGGGCTTACTCAGGGAAGGCCTCTTGGAGGAGATGCACCTTCCACAAGGCTTTGAAGGTGGAGATATGAAGAGGGAGAGCGTTCCAGGCCAGAGGCAGGATGCGGGAAAGAGGTTGGTAGTGAGACAGACACGACCGAGGAACAGTGAAAGAGGCTCTTCTTTCTTGACTACCATGATTTGTTGATTAATACCCAGAGCCCCTTATGGAGGAGGTAACTAACAAGTGCAGGCAAGCATCCTAAATGGGGTTAGCATTCCAGCTAGCTGGATTTCATCTCCAAAAAGTAATCTAAATCATCCACAGGGAGAGGATTCTTTTGTTACTGTTCCTCTTCTAGCTCTTCGCCAACTTTGTTGGTTATATAAGCATAACTCTCAAGATCCTGACGACTTAATAATTTTGCGTTTTAGTAATTGAGAACACATTTTCTTCAATTCGTAGACCAAGGCAGCAGCATATTTTTTTTTGCCCTTAACATTTTGGTTTCGTCCAAATGGCTGCATTTCTGGAGTCAAGAAATTATGCTGTCAATCAGGTATTTGAAGGCACGTTCTGAGTAATACAGCTAAAGGATAGAGATAGGTCACCCAACTTTTACAGGATGCTTTAAGGACTAGTATCGATTACTTGATTTCAACTTCATAAAGTGCCCTACTTTTCAAAGGGAAGAGGTTAAATCAAACAGGAAAAAATAAAGAATTTGGCAGTCAACAACATCAGCAGTCACGCTGTTGACTTGGGGATGAATATCGTATTCCATGACAGTGGCACTTTTCTTGTTCATGGAGGAACAAAAAAAGGAATCTGATTTTTAACTTGTCTGTTCACTTGGGTGTGGGGAGGAAAGTGTTTTGGTCATAAGGTTATTTTTGGAGTGCTAACTGCACCTCAAGCAACCAGAACAACTTGTAACTCTGTGGGACTTCGTCCTTCATCCCAAGTTGCTCTGACCAGAACATCAAAATATTCAACCAACTTTTTACTCCTTTAAGACACAGATTAAGGGAGAGATAATTATTTTCCTCACATGGTGACTCTATACAATTTAGGAAACCACAAGAACTATCAATTACCTTAAACATGTACAAACATATTTTCTGAACCATCAACAGATAGCAATGACACTCCTTTCTGCCATAGCGTGTATTTTCCCTGTATATTCGCCTAGAACATCGTTGAGGAATTAGGGTAAGTTGATCCAACAACACAAAGTTGTTTGGCCACCGCACATGGGGCTGGGATAGACAACTTGTAATAATAATAATGATGGCATTTATTAAGCACTTACCATGTCCAAAGCACTGTTCTAAGCGCTGGGGAGATTACAAGGTGATCAGGTTGTCCCACGGGGGGCTCACAGTCTTAATCCCCATTTTGCAGATGAGGTAACGGAGGCCCAGAGAAGTGAAGTGACTTGCCCAAGGTCACACAGCTGACAACTGGCAGAGTCAGGATTTGAACCCATGACCTCAGACTCTAAAGCCCGTGCTCTTTCCACTGAGCCATGCTGCTTCTCTAGCAATGTGTAGGCATGTGTGCAGAGTTGGATATACTGTCAAGAGTTTTCCTTAATGTGGGTTTTTCCAAGAATCAAGCCCTGTGATACAGGAGCATTAGGTGAATTTTTCAATGTTGTTTGACAAATACTTCAGCATAAGAAGAAACATTTCCTAGCAACTGTTTAAGTAGAAGCTAATGAATACTTTATGCATTTCATAAGACCTTTAAAAAATGGAGCCAAAGTTCTTTAAGTTAAGCAGATTTGACAATTCCATGAAATTTTGAACTTATGTATAATAATCTGTCCAATTCACAATGCTTCATGTCTGCATTCAATAACTGTAGAATGTTTTTCCAAACAATGTTTAATTACATTTCCATAAAAACATAATTAAAGCCCATATGTAGAGGATAAAGAGCATAAACAGTGAAACTCTGATTTTTCTTGTTTAGCTCCAGGCAATTGTTGCCCTTCTAGGAGATATGAGTCAGCCTATATAATACAGTGGTTTTGTGCCAATGACTAGGTTGACAAAAAACATGGCTCAGTGTTTATACTTTATTTTCCTTCTTAGGGAAAAGCATAACAACTTAGAAGAAGTTTTAAAGTGGCATGCCAAAGACATAGCTACGAATGAAAATGATCGTGCTACCTGACCCTCGAAGAGCAAAGATCAATATTGAGGACTTAGACATTTAGAGCCCATCTAAACGGAAGGAGGGTGGTAACCTCCTCATGGGCAAGCTGGAAGTTCAATCAGTCAATCAATCGTATTTATTGAGCGCTTACTGTGTGCCGAGCACTGTACTAAGCGCTTGGGAAGTACAAGTTGGCAACATATAGAGACAGTCCCTACCCAACAGTGGGCTCACAGTATAAAAGGGGCAGACAGAGAACAAAACCAAACATACTAACAAAATAAAATAAATAGAATATATATGTACAAGTAAAATAAATTGAGTAATAAATATGTACAAACATATATACATGTGCTGTGGGGAAGGGAAGGAGGTAAGATGAGGTAAGTTCCCAATCCACTGTTGGCGGGAAGGGCCTGAGCTTGGCAAAGCACCTCTCTATGCCCCAGAATGCCACCATAGTGGATCCCTTTCCCTTTTCTCCTTCCTCGCCTCCTCTCCCTCTCTCCCAAATCCATCCTCATTGTCGTACCCTTCCCTACCTTCCTTGTTCTAGGAACTAGATTCATCTAGAAGCAGTGTGGCTTAGTGGAAAGAGCACGGACTTAGGAGTCAGAGGTTGTGGGTTCTAATCCTGACTCCGCCATTCGTCAGCTGTATGAGTTTGGGCAAGTCATTTCACTTCTCGGTGCCTCAGTTACCTCATCTGCAAAATGGGGATTGAGACTGTGAGCCCCACGTGGGGCAACCTCATTACTCTATATCTACCCCAGTGCCTAGAACACTGCTCGGCACATAGTAAGTGCTTAACAAATACCAACATTATTATTATTATCTATGAATTCACTAACACGAATATTTTTCTGCAGTGAGTGCTAAACATTTTGACTTGTTCAAGTTCTTCTTTGTCATATGTACTTTTGTATTATTACCCCCAAATCATTTTATGTTTAAGGTTTATTTGAGAGTATAATATTAATTTTTGCACCAAATTCAACTCAGACTTTGATATTAGTGAAAACCTATTGATGAACATAATAGCAATACTTTTTTAGAATCCAAGATTAATTTCTTAAGTGGTTTTGTGTGTGTGGCGGGGGGAATACTACTATTCAGAATGCTACTATTCGTAAGAAGAATTTCAGCTCTGTGTACCTGCAATGCTCTTGTGGTAATAACTAGAAGAAAAGAAAATGTTTTAAAGAGAGGTAAAGAAGAAATGTAAGTGTTTGGACAAAATACATCCATAATCTCAGTGCCAAAGACTTCAATGAGAAGAATAAAAGCAATTTACTTATTGCAAACCAACCCCAACACACACAACACACACAAACACACAAACACTTTCTTTTGATCAGTGAATTTGAAAATTTCTAAATCAATTATTTACTTTTAAGTTGTTGGGGTTTTTTTGAAACATAGTAAAACCAATAATTTAGGATGAAGGCTAAGGAAAACATTGTGTGGCTAAGCCTTTTAAAACATTTGACCATTTTGAAAGCCCCGGAGGACAGCCAACCCTCACCATAGAAAACTGGCATGTGATTCACTGGAACTGAGAAGAAGGTCATCTGTTAAGCAGCCAACAGCAGGTACCACACCAAGAAACTCAACCTTTGACATGCACACTTCAGTGTACCACACACTCTTTCTTAAGAAGCTCGCTACAGCTTTAGGAGACTGGATCAGGAATTAATTCAAAGGCTGCAGGCTTGCAGCTCTGACTAAATGCTAGTTACAGGGAATTCAACTGAAACAGCTGTCTGACCGTCTACTTGGACTCCCATTCGTGACCAATACACACCTATTCACTTTACCCTGGGTCTTTTGTTCACTCTTGACTTGGAAAACGACTCTTTCCCTTTTTGGCTGGTTGGAGACAAGGTGTCAGGTGAAGTAATATGGCCTGCTGGATAGAAGACAAGCTTGGGAGTCAGAAGAACCTGGGGTCTAATTGCACTTGGCTGCTGGGTGACCTTGGACGAGTCCCTTCATTGGGCGTCAATTACTTCTGAGGCCTTCTCCCCCTCTCCTCCCCTCCCCATCACCCCAACTCGCTCCCTTTGCTCTACACCCCTCCCCTCCCCAAAGCACTTATGTATATATGTACATATTTATGATTATAATTCTATTAACTTTTATTAATGATGTGTATATAATCTATAATTCCATTTATTTACAATGATGCTACTGATGCCTGTTTCCTTGTTTTGATGTCTGCCTCTCCCATTCTAGATTGTGAGCCCATTGTGGGCAGGGATTGCCTCTATTTTTTGCTGAATTGTGCTTTCCAAGCACTTAGTAGAGTGCTCTTCACACAGTAAGCGCTCTATAAATACGACTGAATGAATGAACTTCATCTGTAAAATGGGGATTAATTATAGTAATGATGGCATTTGTTAAGCACTTACTATGTACAAAGCACTTGTGAGACATGGACTGTGTCCAATTTGATTATCTTGTACTTACCCCAGTGCTTAGTACAGTGTCTGGAACATAGTATGAGCTTAACAAAGACTGTAGAAAAAAAAAGGAGGTAGAAGGTAGGGGAATAGGAATTGAGGGAGTAGTGGCAAGGGCTGTTGCCAGTAATATCACAATGAAAATTTAACGAAAGAAAATTAGTATGGGACACTTCCATTCTCCTAAAATGTGCAAGTGGCATTTTGGGCAAAACCCACATTAAAGAAACCTCTCAGAATCTCACCTGGAGAGTTTCCATTACTCCACGAGCCTCGGCTTCGGGAGGGAGAGTCAAGCAGAGGCATACCCATTTCATTCCTAGCTTGGGCAGTGGCTAGCTAGTAGAAGGCCATTTGCAACAAGTCAAAACTCACTTGTGTTGGGCAGCAGTGGCATGGGAGAGACTCAAGAGCAGAGACTCAAGTTTACCGCGCGGAAGGAGGCAATGGTAAACCAGTTTCGTATTTTTACCAAGAAAACTCACTGGATCCACTACCAGAACGATTGCAGATGGAGTCAGGGCGTTCAGGGAGGGATGTGTCCATGGCGTCGCTACGGGTCGGACAGGACTCGACAGCATAAGACAACAACAACACATTAAAGAAGACGTGTGACATAGTGCTAATGGTGTCTGGAGTCAGTCGGTCAGTCAATCAATCACATTTACTGAGCAGTTTCTGTTTGGAGATAACTGTACTAAGCGCTTGAAAGCACAATATACAATATAACAGACACATTCCCTGCCCACAAGGAACTAATGCACTTGTGATCAACTGTTTCTTCCACGCAATATGTTCTGCTGAACCTAGATAGCGTTACATTACTAGAAGACTGTTCCCTATTTCTACCATCATATTCTAACCAAAACATGTAGGGAGGGAAAGCACTGTTCTGACAGAACTGAGTGTACCGTTAAGAAGGAGTATAGGGAGACGGGGGTCAAGCTCAATATTCGGGGTTAAGGGAGGAGGGAATCAAGTTACCTACAACCATCAAGCCATATGTGTGACATCCCCAGGGTGGATCTATAGAGAGCGGGCTTATCCCACTGTAGGCTTGTATGGCCATTTTATTTTTATAAATGCTAGTGGACCACGTGATTTGCCATGAAGAGCAGAATTTGGCTCACTGGGGACACTAGGAAAGCCAGAGTTAATATATTACTAGAAAGGAAAAACAGTGTTCTTAGGTTGCAGGTAACACTTCATTGTAGTGGACTTATATTAGAAAGCCAGTAAGAGTCATCTGAATTACAGGGCATTTTAGAAGATTGTTTCCAAACCTTTCCAGGGAAGTTTCGGGCCATGTTATTACTGATATTTATTTATTTATTTATTTAATAAATTTATTTAATAAATTTATTTATTTATTTATTTAATAAATGCCATTATTATTATTATTAATATGGATATGGAGCAACCGCTGCTGTCAGCACGTACAACCCAGTCACAGATGACAGATAATAATAATAATTATGGTATTTGTGAAGCACTTACTATGTGCCAGGCACTGTTCTAAGTGCTGGGGTGGATATAAGCAATTTGGGTTGGACACAGTCCCTGTTCCACATAGTGCTCACAGTCTCAATCCCCATTTTACGGATGAGGTAACTGAGGCACAGAGAAGTGAAGAGCTTGCCCAAGGCCACAGAGCAGACAAGTGGCGGAGCTGGGAGCAGAACCCATGACCTCCTGACTCTCAGGACCAGGCTCTATTATGCCATGCTCCCTGAATAATCCCACCTCCCACTGGAGTTCGCTCCGGAGAACTTTCAATAACAATAAGGGCAGCAGTGTCACCTGTGCCCAAATAGCCTTCAGAGAAGTATATTGTCTCATTATTACCTGCAGCCCATGAAAGGCAACAAACCAAATGAATAATAATTATAATTATGGTATTTGTTAAGTGTTTACTATGGGCCGAGCACTGCTCTAAGCACTGGGATAGATAGGGGGTAATCAGGTTGGCCCACGTGGGGCTCACAGTCAATTCCCATTTTACAGATGAGGTAACTGAGGCACAAAGAAGTTAAGTGGCTTGCCCAAGGTCACCCAGCAGACAAGTGGCAGAGGCAGGATTAGAACCCATGTCCTCTGACTCCCAAACCCATGCCCTTTCCACTGAGCCACACTGCTTCTCTGTATGGAACTCTAGACTTGTAAGCTTTTTATGAGAAGGCCACTAACTCTGTTGTATTGTAGTCTTACCAATCGCTTAGAACGGTGCTCTGCACATAGTAAGTGCTCAGTAAATACCACTGATTGAATGAAAGCCACAACCCAGAGATAAACAGCTCTTTAAGTCTCCTGGTTTCAACTGGATTTTCCCAAGACCTTAGAAAAGGACTGATAAAGTATTTTCATTGCTTAAAGAATGTTTGGGCTCAAAATAACTCAATGCTTTCCAAAAATTGTACTCTATACTCACGGTTCCATTATTATATTCCATTAATATAACCTCCTCACCCAAACTGCTCTATAACCTAGGCTATTTTCACAAATTTAACAATATTCCTGCTGGTATTACCCTTAGATGAACTACATTCTAGCCTCCTGCTGTTCCTGGAAATGCATTAAAACAGGTCACGTGGAGTTCCTCATGTCAACAAATGATGGCTCAATTAGGCAGATAAGTATCTACAGCCCTCAGCAGATTCTCTCTTCAGCTGATTCTCAGCAGTTTAAAACAGCAATGCTGGAGGGTTAAGGAAAGAACAATTGCCACACTTAAAGAAACTTTTGCTCCATAATATGTTACTTGTGAATGAACTTTTATTGCAAATGAAAACTCTAAAATCCAGTCCATGGTAAAATGAGCTATGTTGATTAATCAGAAATCTCGTGTATCAGTTTCTGGATAAAACCTGTCTCAGGTATTCGTCACCCCCCACCTGTACTACTATTTAGCTGGTCTTCCCAGCTTGTCACCTGTGAGTCATTTTAAATTTTTTTCAATTATTTATATCCCCACTTCCAGTCCTACCGATCTATCCTCAGATACGATTGTAGAATCTGCCTCTTCTTCTCTGTTTCAATGGACCAAGCTCTAGCCTAATTCATACTTGCAACAACGCAGCAGTCTTCTTTCTGGTTTACTGATTCCCAACATTTCTGTTCATGCCACACCCCTTCTCCATTACTACACAAATGCCTCTTCTGAGAATAGGTTTCAAAGAGCATCAGTGAAGATATTCCTGGTTTGATATGTTTACAAACTATGACAAAAAGATTAGACGACTAAATGGAATGTAGGACTATAATGAACGCAAATGGAGAAATTAATAACAAATAAACCAGCAGTGACTAAAGGGATAGAGGTTGGGAGAGTAGGAGACTTAATCATTCCCCTATCTGCCTGAGTCATTTAACTTCCCCTGGAACCAGAGGGTCATGTTTGCTTGAGAAGCATTTTGAGGTTCTCCAGTACAGAAGATTACATTGCTCCAATAGATTCATTCCACAAAGGAAGTTTATCTCAAGCCTGAATCCCCAAAACTCAGAGTATCTTTTATATTCTCCCTCCTACTTAGACTTTGAGCCCCATTTGTGATAGGGGCCTGTATCTGACCTGCCTAACCTGTATCAACCCCAGTAGGTAGAAAGGTTCTTGACACATAGTAAGTACTAAACAAATACAATAATAATAATTCTCATGAATCAAGGTTCTAACATAATATTGGATGAGGTACAATTTTAACTCTCCTGCCCGACTCCAAATTCTGATGTCTAAAATGTGAATTACTCATTGAAACGCACATAAAAATTTACAGGGAATTTAAGATTCCAGGTAATCTGCTCCACTTCTCCACTCCACCTCCTATCAGCATGCCTCAGTCAGTGGTATTTTCTGAACACATACTGTGTGCAGAGCACTGTTCTAAGTGCTTGGGAGAGTACTTCATAATAATGATGGTATTTGTTATGCTCTTACTATGTGCCAAGCACTGTTTTAAGTGCTGGGGTAGATACAAGGTAATCAGGTTGTCCCACGTGGGCTAAAGTGCCCATTTTATAGAAGAGGTAAATGAGGCCCAGAAGTTGTGACTTTCCCAAAGTCACACAGCTGATAAGTGGTGGAGTCCGGATAAGAACTCATGACCTGACTCCCAAGCCCATACTCTTTCCACTAAGCCACGCTGCTTCTCTAAGATATGTGCCCTCAAGGAGCTTAAAATCTGTTTTTTGAGAGGACAGGCTAGACGTTGTCTACTGAAAAGAGGTGCTTTGCCCAGGGAGCCACCCAAACCCAAGGAGGAATCTCAAAATAAGCTCCACCTTGCCCCTATTTAGCCCTTTTAGATTATGAGCCTCCCAAGGGATAGTTAATTCCCACCTGAAAATTCCTTCCCAGTGCTTAGTACTGTGTTATGCATACTGTAGGCACTTAATAAATACTACTACTATGGTGGCTACTACTACTACAACCACTACTGCTTTACTCTTTTCTATCCCCATTTGGCTCCCTCAACTAGTTTCTGAACTCTCCAGGCAACCACTCCCCATTTTGCTGCCCACTGGGCCTCACTTTGAGAAAGGATTCTCAAAGAATGAGGAGGGGCGTTTTTTCAATATCTAAAATTAATTTTGACTTTATATCACATTAAAAATTAATTTTAAAAATCACTTCATTCAATCATATTTATTGAGCACTTACTCTGTGCAGAGCACTGTACTAAGTGCTTGGAAAGTACAATTCTCATTAACATGTAATGTAAAAAGTGAAGGGATGAAACACATCAAGTCAGTAATCCGATGTCAGACACGGATTCTGTATGTACACTTTGATGGGAGTGTTCTTTGGCGCTAATTCCCGAAATTGATTTTTTTTCTTGTAGTAACAGCTTCACAAGGAATTGCAAGGTAACTCTGTTCTAAGTTTTAGAGCCATCGGCTAAATTCCAAAGTTGGCACATGGACCCAGAATCTTTTCCTTTCCTAAGAAAACGGAGGAGTCAAGGTTACCTGAAGCCAGAAGACGTATGGTGAAGGCGTCTATTTCTATTCTATTTCTAAATCCTGCCTCTGGCCTGGAATGCCCTCTCCTCCTCACATCCGACAATTACTCTCCCCTGCTTCAAAGCCTTATTGAAGGCACAGCTCCTACAAGAGGTCTTCCCTGACTAAACCTCTTCTCTTCCTCTTCTCTCACTTCCTTCTGCATCACCGACTCACTCCCTTTATTCCTGCCCCTTGCCCAGCCCTATGGTACTTATGTATAGTTCTGTAATTCATTTATTTACATTAACGCCTATTTCATTTTTAAGGGATTTCTTAAGTTTCTGCCAACAATTTAGGTACCTAAAAACCTGGAACTTTTTCCTTTCTTTGTCTATACAAGCACTAACTGCGAACCTCTCATCTCATTCTTAACAGAAAAGCCTCTCAAAGATATGTATGAAGATGAGTTTTCAAAATTTAAGAACTACTCCTTAGTAGAAAAATGCTGAAATATTCAGAGTCATTGCTTCCAAATGGGTTTTTCGAATATTACCATAGCTTTATATGGTAAAACCACTTGTCCTCGAATGTTAGCTCTTTAGAAATAAGTTGAGAATTAGAATAAAAATAAGCATCATTGAATTGCTTCTATCCATTTCCTATTCCATTCACTGGGGTAGGTTGGCTTTCACTCCTATTTCCATTATATAGCGGGTCTTGTGATCACAGATTTTCATAGAAATTTTCTCAAGTTCCCTAAGGCAGTTTCAGCTGGGGAAAAAAAAGCCAAATACTTCGTCCTTCACGGGGTTATCTCTGCGCAAGAAAGTGAGATCAGTAATGATTTATTGTCTGTGGTGTTCTCCCCCTGGTGTTAGTTAGGGGCTTATCATTATATTCACCCAGTTAACTGAACAGTTTTTACCATTGATACATGGTATAACAGGTAGGCAACTCTGGAATTCATGCTGATTTTCTCCAGAATGCAATTACAACCATGACATCACTGAAAACTGCATGCTGAGCTTAGCGCTGTGGGTATCTACCAAATGCAAAACTTATAGAAGGTCTTCAGCGTAATAATGAGGTTTTATCATTTTAATTCCAAAACCTAAAAAAATATATATAAAGTGAAATGCTTGGGGTACTCTAAATTAACCTTAGCTTGTTAGCCCCAAGAGGTGTAAAACTAGAATGAGCTACCAAATTTGACCATAGTAATAGCAGCTGCCTTCATGCCTTGAGGAAGTTGGGTATTTAACCAAGTAGACAGCTTGGCATTGGCATCTGATTAGCAGCATGTGTATTGTCAGATAGAATACGCCTGGTTCTATTGTTTCAGAGTTTGATTAGAAATCTGGGGTGCTATGGAATCGTGTAGCTGTGCACTTCAGCTTTTACAGAGTAAAAGGATCACGATGCTCTCCCTGGTGGCGTAAGAGAAATAGGTGGTCTTTGCTTCGCTCTTGTACGCCTCGCAAAACACTGGAAAATTTAAGCATCGGCTTTTCTGCTTCTTCGCCCCTAATAATATACAAGACTTGGCAGCCATAATTTTTTTTCCCCAGAGACAAACCGATTGGAAAGATGAATATCTCTTATGAATATTCTTTCACTTCTGGGTGTTTGAATTCAATCAAGTCTTTCTGAAGACAGAGGGGACAACAAGAATATGTTTATTTCTGTTACTCTGAGTTCAGCACGAATCTTCGGCATGCTGAGGGTGCAAATGATGATTCAGTCTCCTAAGATTTAACTTACCTATCTGAACGTCACTCTTCCAGGAAGCAGCACTGTCTGCTAGGGCAATAGTACTCTGCCTTAGTTGCATACACTTAAAATTACTAAAATCGAGTCCCGTTCCCTCGCCCCCTCCCCCAGCCTTCTACCGCTACAAACCTTTAAAAATCTTTCGGGTACTTGTTGGCACAGTTCAAATCAGCGAACTCCTTGGAAACAGTCTACTTCAGCTAGAAGTACATTCTTTTACTCTATCAAATCCATCGAAGGTAATCAGACTGGATGTTTTATTCAACAGGGCTGAAGAAAATTGTTCCACAATAGGTTAATTCAAAATGGCAGCATAGAAAATGCATCTGTCAGTGGGGATCAAATTACAGGGCAAGCGCCTCTCAATGCTTAGAAAAACAAGTCTGCAGTTCTACAGATTATGTGCATGTGTGTGTTTAAAGGGGTGGGAAAGGAGCTAAATATCTCAGCTAACCTCCAATTAAAGTCAATCATAAAAACAGCCAATTTAATGAGTGCGGATTTCTTTGGGTAATTATAACACCAACCACTTTTTTCTCTTTTAAATCTGTAATTCTGCCTTCTTGTTATTGCTTGCTTTGTCATTAATCGCCTCAGGACCTTGATTTCCTAGCAACAGACTGCCACCAAACATTTGGCTCCTGTTCAACATTTTCTTTGTGAAAAATGGCACTGCTGTTCCTGCCCGAGCTGCTGCAGCTAGATTGGCTGTGTAAGTGCTCTAATCATGTATTCTTCTTAAAAATCACATGATACAGGGAGCAATGGCTGAGCTCCGTTAATTACTGTGCTGAAGAAGTTGATCTGAAATATAAAGACTATCTAGAGTCTACTCTGTGTGTGTGTGTGTGTGCGCGCGCGTGGGGTGGGGGGCGACAGGGGGGCAGACAGTCCTTCTGTCAATTATTTAAAGATGAACACTTACAAATAACCTTTTATTTTAGGTTTACTAGGTTACCGACAAATTTTTGGGAAAGGGAAGGACAGACAGCAGTAACTAAATGTATTGTTTCTCCAAAAAGAACCACTATCAAACCATATCAAAGAGCTGGTTATCTTCGATCTTAGGTTGCCAAAATTTTTAAAAAGTATATTAACCTAGGTATCTGTCAGCTGCTTTCCCAGCTAGCCTACTTAGGGAAAAGCAATTAAGACATCTGTGCGTGCAAACACATGGTGAGACGGCAGAGTAAGGTTTCATTGTATATCTTCATAACATGTAACATGATGCTAAAATGGAGAATGTGGTGATTCAATGTACTTTACTCCATTTCCAATATTTATGTAAGTGCCATGTCAGTCAAACATTTAGTAGATGAAGAGACAAAACAATGCCTATCATTTCAGGGAATGTGTCTGTTTATTGTTATATTGTACTCGCCCAAGCGCTTAGTAGAGTATACACAGTAAGTGCTCCATAAATACGACTGAATGAATGGATGAATTTCCTTATAAAAAATAGGGCAAGCATATCTGCAAAAATGTGGGTACTACGGAAACAAAATGATAAGGTAGATATTTTCCTCTGTGTCCAGGACGTGTTACCGAAATTCTTACATGTTTCTCGGAAATGCTACACCCTCCCCTGGAACAGTAGTAGTTTCAGAAATAACATGGCATTTCAGATATGGCTGGCGGGGACCCAGGGTGGATACTCAGAAATATGGCTTTGTAAGAGTGACAAGCTCGGGGACTGCTGGAAAAACTCATGTTATAAAGGCATTTATGAAACCAAGAGCAATTAGTAGAGATTTTCATTTACATTCCAAAAAAATGTCTATATTTAGAGAGGGAGATGCCTAGTAAAGTATAAATGTGAAAAGAGGAGAGCAAGTGAACCTTCACGAGAGTGCTGTCCTTCACATTAGAAGATAATGGCACTGCTGGGGGCCTCCGCAACACACACACAGACACACACACACACTCACACTCACTCATGGTGTGAAGCACCACACCGAAAAGACTTGTGTACACAGAAAAGTCCCTTGGTGATGACTTTGGCACTTACAGCAATGGTCATTTGAGAATCTGCCTTTTAGTATCCTGAGGTTCCCAAAGAGTTTTCTATTGGTTATGTGTCACTGCGAGGTTAAAACCCCATGAGACATAGTCCTCTAATAAGTGCACAAACAGCATGTTTTTCAAAAAAGCAATGTGCCTTACCAATTCGTTTCAACCCCCAAAATATCAGCCCTCTGGAAACCACAGCAACTGTGGCCACAAATGGCAATAAAATTGATTTTTCTGAACAACCATATATAATGGGAGAGCAGCACAAGAGCCCCTTCGTTAACTCTCCCACTGTTATAATTATTAGCTCATTTTGGGAAGCAAAATACCTGAAATCCACATGATATGATTCAGGAATATTATTTGAGCAGTACTACACACGGCTGACATAAATCCTCTGTTTTCGAAGACAATCTTGCCTGAAAGCATATAACTGTACCAACAAAACCACTATTGAGCCCCAGCCTTGCATGGCCAAAATGTAGGCAATATAAAAATACACAGTGTATGAAATCAACGCAATTAGAAAAATGCGTGTATACACACCTTAATAACTGAGATTAGGCAAGGTTTTCTATTTCCATTATATTCCTGAGTTTACAAGTATAGCCCGGTTTATATTTGAGGAAATCCTCAGAATTTTCACGGTAAATCTCATCCTTCCTCATGACCTAACTAGGAAACAATAAATTGCAAACAGAATGGCAAGGAATATAGAAACCCCCAAAATGGCAATGGAATTCCCCAAGGAGCACTGAATCAATCAACCAAGTAGTGTCAATCTGCAAGTGCTGTCCTTAAAAAAACTAAAAGGAAAGGAATAAGTGTAGAGAAAGAGTGGTGTAAAACTTCCTATTTAATTACCTGCTGAACAGCGATATTAGGTAAACTCCAAAAAGCATTTTGGATGCTTTTGCTTTGATATGCAAGGCATTATACATATGGCTGTATTAATAACTCATTGTCTTTTCATAGAATCAACAGACTCAGGGCAAAGGGGCATTTTACTGCCAGACCACATATATTATCTATGGAAGACTTCCAAAGGAAAGCTTTTGGGATGATTATGCCATGCATGGTATTTACACATTCCTTCTTCATATTGCCCTTTCTTTCGATGTCTCCAGGATTTCTATTTCCCTTCCCTTTACCAAGCTCAACGTGCCCCTTCCCACTTTTTAACTCCATCTTTACGAGACGATCACTCCTGGCATCATTAGTGCCCTTCCTGGGGATTCTTGAATATATTACAAGGAGGATACCAGATGTCATTGTTCATGTTGGAGAGACCAAAATCACACTGATATTTTCCCCTGCAAACTGAGGTTGACTTTCACGCCCTGGCTTCATGCAGAACGCCTTCCAAATACTAAGTGTTTTGAAGAGTACTTTCTCCCAGTTGTCCAGCTGCCAGAAACTCTGTGTTTCCAGGATTGTCCCATATTCTGTGAAAAGTCCTGGCAGGAGGTGATTACGACATGTGCCCTGCCAACCTGTGTGAGCAGAATGGGGCAAAGCCAGACTGCATCCAGTCTCCCATGTTCCCACCAGGTCTTTCCTTCTGAAATGGGACTCAAGTGCTAACAAATGCTCATATTATTTTCAGTCTTCAATGTGGCACCTGCTTCCCTCTCCGGTTTTCGGACCACTGACAAAGATATTCAACCTACTGCCTTTGGCAATAACTGTACACCGAGTAAAAATGTTCTCGAATACCCTCAAAAACAACGACTGTGTCGTGACCTATTTACATACCGGAGAGAATATTATTTATGATGATTATTACCCATCTTTGCAAGGCACAGTATTTCAATCAATGCTACAGATGCCTACAATAGAAATCGTTTTGCAAATAAGATTTCCTAAGGTAATTACTAAACCCTTTAGCCCTATCCCATTTCTAAATATCCACTTCAGTTCTCCATATGAATTCTCCACTGAATTATGAATAATTCTAGTTGGCTTTGCAGCTCTGTTATCTCAGTCATAAAATATTCTCACAAATGTGGCCAATTCAAGTAATGCGGCTTGAATTACAAAGAACAAGGACTTTTCGTTTTTTTGTATCTCTCTCTCTCTCTCTCTCACACACACGCACACACAAATGCTGCCTCAAAGGACAAGTTAGTCCCCCAAAGAACTTGACTACAAGATCATATAAATAAATATCAAACTCAGCAGTCAAGAGGTAATTATTTGAAAATGTACTAAAAGACTACATTAAAAATGAGCACACTTCAAAAAAACCCAAAAAACTTCTTCCTGAAATGTTTCTCAAACAAATGGCAGCAGCTATAGGATGCTTTTCCTTTGCATAACCTTCTAAGTGTCAGTATTTGTTTGACAGTTATAAAGAAGCAGGCCTGGCTATACACAAGAATCAATAACAGGCATGTAAAGCCTACAGCAGTGCACACTAACAGGCTGTAGGAGACATTAACACTAGCTGAAAGAAATAACTATTTTCAATGAATGTGTTTCCTCTGGATAATCAATTTTTTACACTTTTAACAGCTGTTCCCACATAGCTCAGGTAACAGAATGGCAGCAGCTGTGACGCCAAACCACATATTATATGCATATTATGTGTTTTTCATCTTTCATAGGTGCTTTATTCACTGGCTAATTGTGATCAGACACATCTCTCGGCATAAGGATGTAAACACACTGACTACTTATTCAGAATGCAATCTCTACCAACAGGGTAAAGACGGTTGATTAATTCAATAAGAATTCACAAAAGCCGTCAATACATCTACTCATCAGGATACTGAATTTTGCCAATATTTTCCACACCACAATCCAGAAGCTTTCATCATTAAAATACTAGTCTGCTCCCCTGCCCAGATTCAAGAGACTTGTCATGATCAATGTTTCTGAAATATTGAATTATAAGGTGTCGTGGTAATTACTATGGAATAAATAGCAATTAAGATTTTTCAGGCAAATAAGCTCAAACTGTTTGCAGTGAATAATTATGCTAATAGTGTTTTTCTACATAATCCGTGCATCCTTCACAACAATTTGCCTGAAAATGTGAAATGTAAATTTGCAGCACTATTACAAAAGCTCTTAAGAGGTTAGTTTACTATGACTCCCTGTGCTCAGTTCAAGAAAGCATCTATCTACAATGTACCCAAACAGATGTAAACCTGAAGGTAAACAATTCAAATGGAATTACCATATGATGGTCATACTTTCCACCATAAAAGCTCTCCCAACATATGCTCTAACTATGCATACATCATGTGCAGCAGGAGTATTGCAAAACAGGAGACAAGCACTGTTATAGGTAAATAAGTCCCACAAATTGAAATTAAACCATACTTACTGCTATATAATAAACCTTGGCTTTCTCTACCAACTTCCAGTTCTTCTCCAAATCAAGATGTTTTTCCTTTTTATAACAATTGGCAGCAGCAAGATTGGCCACCAAGGACCTGAATGATCAAAAACACAGATTTCAAACATACGGATGCTTATTATTTTTCACGACACTCAAATTACCATGGAAGATACAGGAAAGAGATTTGCAAGACTTTGAAATCAGGTATTCTGAATGAAAAGACATTTCCCAGTTTAAAATGCACTAAACAGCACAAAAAACCTATAAAGAAAGGTCTATCACCACCTAATACCAACTAACCCACAATTACAAAATAATTTATCCGTGAGGCTTATACTTCCAAAGACAAGTCTTCCATATAGCAAGCTGTATGGGTTGTCTTTTCTATAGCTGCAATGAGGACCATTACATTTTAAGAAATAGATTAAATTAAAATAAGTTTCCCCAGGTGCCAACCCTCTGGGTTTCTTTGGTATTGCAGCTGTAGTTTGAAGGATTCATCAGGTCTAATCCTACCCAAAATGTCATATTTGTATTTTCATTTTTGCCCAACAGTTAAATCAAATGATAATTTCAGATAAAATAAGATCTGAGAAGCATAAGGCCCATCCTATCTTAACTGAAGATAGAACTATTAAAAGAAAATGAAGGTGGGGCAGAAATGACAAGTGACTGTCTCCTCTCATCATTTTAGACTCTGTAACTAAAAAAAGATTTCTTTTCACTTCAATTTATTACTGACAGATATCTCTGAACTGCCATCTACTGCCATCTCTTCAGGAAGAGAGAAACCTGAAGAGTAAAAGCATCAATCATTCTAGACCCCAAAAAAATCAGGACCAGCTACTTCAGGTTCCAGAAAAAGCCAATCTCCTGAAAACATATTTTTTAATTATCCTGAGTTTAGAATTACAAAATAAAACAAAATGCTTTGGAATCCAGAATAAGATGACTTCTGTTGTATACTACTAGAGTAATATTGCAATTATGTCATCGAATGTTAGGGAAGCAGTATGGCCTCGTAGGCATAGATCGGGACCGGGAGTCTGAAGGACCTGGGTTCGAATGCCAATTCCACCACTGCTGGGTTACCTTGGGTAAAGTCACTTCACTTCCTCTGTGCCTCAGTTACTTCATCTGAAAAATGGGGATCAAGACTGTGAGTCCCATGTGGGATGGGAGCTGTGCTCAACCCAATTTACTTGAGTCTACCCTAGCACTCAGTACTGTGTCTGGCACATAGCAAGTGTTTAACAAATACCGTAATTATTTCGACTATCATCATCATCATCATCATCAATCGCATTTATTGAGCGATTATTATTATTATTAAATGTTATTTAATATTATTATTAAATGTTAGAAAACAAGACCCCGACCTGGTACTGTTTGCAAATTGGAAATAACGGAGTGGGTTTGCCAAAAGAAGAAAGGGTTAGAGGGAGGAAACACATTCCGAGGGTTGGAAAGTTGCACGGACCAGAAATTTCCAGCACTACCTTCCCTCCTGTCATCCTGTGCCCAGCCTGAGCGGAGCCCTAGGCTGGGACATAACTGTCTGATCCTGATGTTGCATGGAGTGGCACAAGTTCACCCGGAACCAGAATTAACTTGGGCCATAATTCCAGGGGACTTGGTTGCATCTGTGTGCTAGCCCTTTTGAACTGTTCTGGGAGTTCAAAACCATGGGATAGACTTTCTATTAGTTTTATACCTCAATTAAAAAAGGCTTAACTTCTAAAGTAGGTATCTGTATTATAATTACTTGCTAAACACTGACCAACTCCAAGATAAGGGTTTCCATTATAGCTTGGTAGGAGTCAAAAATGGAAGTGAGGGGAAAATAGTTAAAAGACCTTAATTAGTGGTCTCTGGTCCTATGGATTGAATCATTAAAGCTTCAAAAACTAGACTAGCCATGATGTATGAGATACATTAAAATGTATCTCATTTTAAAATGGCCCTACTGAGAGCTCACCTCCTCCAGGAGGCCTTCCCAGACTGAGCCCGTTCCTTCCTCTCCCCCTCATCCCCCTCTCCATCCCCCCATCTTACCTCCTTCCCTTCCCCACAGCACCTGTATATATGTTTGTACATATTTATTACTCTATTTATTTATTTAACTTGTACATATCTGTTCTATTTGTTTTATTTTGTTAGTATGTTTGTTTTTGTTCTCTGTCTCCCCCTTTTAGACTGTGAGTCCACTGTTGGGTAGGGACTGTCTCTATATATTGCCAACTTGTACATCCCAAGCTCTTAGTACAGTGCTCTGCACACAGTAAGCACTCAATAAATACGATTGATTGATTGACTGATTAAAATGTATTTCATTTAAAGCTATGTGGGCTATAGAGAGATGAACATACCCTCTCAGCTGATTGTATTTTATCATTATGCATTTAATCAATGAGAAATCACCACTATCAATAGTGAATCTTCTTCGGTCGTACTTACTGAGTGCTTCTTGTGTGCAGAGCACTGTACTAAGCACTTGGGAGAGTGCAATATAACAATAAACAGACACATCCCCTGCCCACAACAAGCTTACAGTCTAAATTTCATATTAATTTTTTCCATGCTTGATAAACCATAAAGTAATGAGAGAGAATGTCCAGTTAAGGAAGTCCCAAGCGCTTAGTACAGTGCTCTGCACACAGTAAGCACTCAATAAATACCATTGAATGAGTGAATGAATGAAGTGACACCAGTGAAGAGAGCTCTAATTTAAGAAGGTAAGGAACTGGAAAGGGGAGAGTAATAATCTCCTTTTACCTCAAGTTTCGGTAGCTTTAGTTCAACTGACTTCCAAAGACAGTTCTTGGGTTCTGTACTCTCCCAAGAGCTTAGTGCAGTGTTCTGCACATAGTAACTGCTCAATAAATACAACTGATTGATGACAAACATTCTCATTACTCAAATTTACTTGAGTATGCCTATGTAGTATAACTATTATATAAGTAAGGCCATAAGGTAGCAAGGCTGGAAAAAAATGGAGACGAAAATGCCTTCTACAAATATGTGAGACCCGGCAGATATTATGCATAAAACATAAATTTACTGACAAGGAAAGGAGATTTCAATTTTTTTGATAAGGAAAATCTCTATCCAAAGAACATTAAGCCTCTCTCCCTTTGGCCATTTCACTGTTCATTAGCACCTCCACTGAATGACAGGTGGGGAAAAGAGAGTCAAAGCTGTGCATTTTTCTCCTCATTAGCAAGTTTAGTAATAACTACATTGGAAACAGAAAACAATCGCTAAAATATGAAGATTGTATTTATCGGTACCTCGCCTTCCTGATCATTTGCACTTATCAGGATTGATGGTTAGGCTGGTTGTGGGCAGGGAATGTATGTTTACTGTTATATTGTACTCTCCCAAGCGCTCAGTACAGTGCTCTGCACACAGTAAGTGCTCATAAAAATGAATGAATTGAATGAGCTGGATGACAACAGTTTGACGAATACTGATTTGTTACGGACAATACAAAAATCGCTCTCCAACTTTACTGTGTACCACTAGCAGCCAAATCACAACCGAAATGAAGCACTTTCAGAGTAACACAATAATAATAATCATAATGGCATTTATTAAGCACTTACTATGTGCCAAGCACTGTTCTAAGCGCTGGGGAGGTAACTAGGTGATCAGGTTGTCCCATGGGGGGGCTCACAGTCTTAATCCCCTTTTTACAGATGAGGTCACTGAGGCACAGAGAAGTTAAGTGACTTGCCCAAAGCCTCACAGCTGACAAGTGGCGGAACTGGGATTTGAACCCATGACCTCAGACTCCAAAGCCCAGGCTCTTTCCACTGAGCCACGCTGTGCCCCAAGAGACTAGTTAATTAAGTGCTTAGTACACTGTTCTGCACACAGTAAGCGCTCAATAAATATGACTGAATGAATAATGATCATATTTTATTAAGTCCTTACTATGTGCCAGGCATGTATTCCTGCCTCTGGTATAACACTCTGACACTGGGGCTCAGAAGTGGTAACTGATAAATTGGTAGGTGAGAACTCATGGTCATGAGGCAACAACAGCCAAAGCCACTGGTGAGTAGCTATCATTAAGCTAACTTTTATGAATAATAATAACAATGGTATATATTAAGTGTTTACTATGTGCCAGGCAGTGTTCTAAGCTCTGGGGGTGGATACATCATTTTTATATAAGAATACATTTAAACAGTCTAAATTTTACTATCCCAAATATCAAAAAATAGTATCCCTGAAAACACTCCCAAGATAAAACCTTTTTTTTAAAATGGCATTTATTACGCGCTTACTATGTGCAAAGCACTGTTGTAAGCACTAGGGAGGTTACAAGGTGATGAGGTTGTCCCACGGGGGGCTCACAGTCTTAATCCCCATTTTACAGATGAGGTCTCTGAGGCACAGAGAAGTTAAGTGAGTTGCCCAAAGTCACACAGCTGACAGTTGGCGGAGCTGGGATTTGAACCCCTGACCTCTGACTCCAAAGCTCGGGCTCTTTCCACTGACCCATGCTGCTTCTCATAACGAGGATAGCATATCGGTAGTACCCCTTATTTCGGGTGGGGGGAGGGAGGCGCAGAATGATTTTACGTTATGAAGACAGAAGGAAAACATGATAACGTTATTAAGATGAAAGATGTCGAGAAGTATCATGACCCAGGGGAAAAACCAGAAGCCTGGGATTCAGAGGACTTTGGGTTTGTTTTGGGGGTTTTGGGGGGGTATTTGTTCATCACTTACTATGTGCCAGGCACTGTTCTAAGCACAGGGGTACACAGTAAGCTAATCAGGGTGGACACAGTTCATGTCCCTCATGGGGCTCACAGTCTCAATTCATATATGAGGAAACTGCGGCACAGAGAAGTTAATGACTTGCCTAAGGTCACACAGCAGACAAGTGGCACGGCTGGGATTAGAACCCAGGTCCTTCTAACTTCCAGGCCCGTGCTCTATCCATTAGGCCATGCTGCGTTTCAGAGGACCTGGGTTCTAATCCTGCTCTGCCACTTGCCTATTGTATGACTTTGGACAAGTCATTTTACTTCTCTGTACCTCCAATTCCTCATCTGTAAAATGGGGATTAAATGGCTGTTCTCCCTCCCCATTGTTCTGTGAACCCCATGTGAGACAGGGTCTGTGTCTGACCGGATTACCCTGTACCTACCCCATGCTATGTGCAGTCATTGGCACTTAGTAAGCATCTATTAATTACTCAGGTAGCAGCTCATTGTGGGCATGGCATTTATTTTATTTTGTTAGTATGTTTGGTTTTGTTCTCCGTCTCCCCCTTTTAGACTGTGAGCCCACTGTTGGGTAGGGACTGTCTCTATATGTTGCCAACTTGTACTTCCCAAGCGCTTAGTACAGTGCTCTGCACACAGTAAGCGCTCAATAAATATGATTGATTGACTGATTGATGTGTCTACCAACTCTGATGGACTGTACTCTCCAAATGCTGAGTACAGTGCTCTGCACATAGTAAGCACTCAGTAAACATCACTGGTGATGATGATGAGAATAAGTCAAGAACAATATAAATATCTGTACTTGAAATATTTATTATTATGTAACATATTAATCTGATTTAGATCCAGCCTTCTTCCTTTAACTGGCAATTAAGGATTACTGCTTAATGATACAAATAGCCTGCTCTTAAAAAATAAAATTCAAATGAATTGATTTCACTAAAAGATAATAACTGAGTTATTTGTGAATCAGATACCTGCAGGTCTATTTGAATAAAGCTTTAGAAAGAAACACTAAAGTGCAGGCTATCTTTGAAAAAAATAGGTCACTCCAATTCTTTTAGAAAACATCTAATTTAAATAATAATAATGGCATTTGTTAAGTGCTTACTATGTGCCAGGCACTGTTCTAAGCGCTGGAGTAGACACAGGGTAATCAGGTTGTCCCACGTGGGGCTCACACTCTTAATCCCCATTTTACAGATGAGGGAACAGAGACACAGAGAAGGTAAGTGACTTGCCCAAAGTCACCCAGCAGACATGTGGCAGAGGCGGAATTAGAACAAGGATCTCTGACTCCCAAGTCCGTGCTCTTTCCACTAAGCCACGTTGCTTCTCAGGATTTAAGGATCAAGTATTCCCGAGCAAAGAATGAATAAGGAAATTCTACCATATTTGCAGGCACAAATTCCATGCCAATTTCAGCTTAGTAGTATTCCATCTTGATAGAACTTTAATAAACTGTCCTCTATATTAGGCAACAAAGTGTCGGTGAGTGAAGAAAATGGCAATTTCACTAAAACAGGAGGGGAGAACACAAATAGAGGTTGGAGTGGGCTGTGAGCTCCCTGTGGGACAGAGACTGTTCAACCTGATTAACTTGAATCTACCCCAGTGCTTAGAATATTGCTTGACACAGCGTAAGCACTTAAGTACCATTAAAAAAATGTTGTACTAGCAGCTCATGGGCCAATTCAAAACCCTGCAAAATAGAGGCAACATATACTCCTCGCAAGCACACTATTTAGCTCTCCATTATTCTTGAGGGTTCACATGCAAGGTTAGACGGTGACTCGTTTATTTTCTGTTTTTCCAGAATGTGGTAGTGGTGTACCCACTAAAGTTGGCAGGGGGGTAGATAGGGGTGCTCACAGACCATGAAGGGGAGGTCTTTCTGTGCAACCTCTAACATCCTCTGGTGCCCTGAACTTTAGATATGTACCAACCAAGACCAACTATCATAATACTACTACTAATAATAATAATAATGGTATTTATTAGGTTCTTACTATGTGCCAAGCACTTTTCTAAGCACTGGGGTAGATACAAGGTAATCAGGTTGTCCCACATGGGGCTCACAGTCTTAATCCCCATTTTACAGATGAGGTAACTGAGCCCCAGAGAAGTTAAGTGGCTTGCCCAAGGTCACGCAGCAGAAGAACCCACGACCTCTGACTCCCAAGGCCGGGCTCTTTCCACTAAACCACGCTGGATTAGAGGACTGGATTTTTTTTTTTTTTACGGTACTTGTTAAGTGTTTATTCTGTGCCAGGCACCGTTGGACACAAGCTAATCAGGTTGGGCACAGTCCCTGTCCCACAAAGAGCTCACAATCTCAATGCCCATTTTACAGATGAGGTAACTGAGGCCCAGAGAAGTGAAGTGACTTGACCAAGGTCACACGGCAGACAAATGGCAGAGCCGGGATTAGACTCAAGGTCCTTCTGACTTCCAGATCCGTACTCTATCCACTAAGCCAGGGGTGAGGAAGTGGGTGAGTGACTTGTCCAAGGTCATGCAGCAGACAAGTGGCGGAGCCGGGATTAGAATGAAAGTGAACGAAAGAGTTAGAAAGTAGGAGAGGAAGTGGAGTAAGGATGAAGGAATGAAGGAGAAGGCAAAGGAAGAACAACCAGAGAAAGCACTGGGACAGAAAATGACTATTTCTAGTAGCAAGTACACAGAATGTTACTTTAGTATTCATTTTACAAGTATATATACTAACAAACACTTAAACACTTTTTCTCTAGGGGATAAAAAGAATGAAGAATGTCCATTTCTCTTATTCAATTAAGAAAAAAGGAAATACTTTTAATAAAGGTTAAACAACGATTTATATCCTGCAATTGCGCTTAGTACAGTGTTAAGTGCTTAGTACAGTGCTCTGCACACAGTTAAGCGCTCAATAAATATGACTGAATGAATGAATTGCTGAAGATAGTAGTGTTTTAAAATGAGCTCTCTGTAAGGTAAATATCTCCAAATCAATGTGCAAGAAAAACAGAACATTCAGCAAGCCCAAAGAATGCGTCCAAACAATTCCTCTTTACTACATATGAATTGGAATTTTGACGGTCATGAAGACGCAATTTCCAATCTGAATGTGGCTTTCTACTTATCCGTCTTGACACACTAATTACTACTGCACGTTCAGAGTAAAAGCAGTCTCTGACCGATTGTCGCTGGTGATGCAGACAGCGCAAGTTCCTGTTGGTTCATCACTCTGTTCGTAATAATGGGCATCCACGTGGACTTCAGCGGTTTTCTTCTTCAGGATCTCCCCAAACCTATCGGTCCCGATGCAGCCAAAAAAAGTTGCCGCCTTGTGTGGTCTCTGAATCATCCACTGCAAACAAATAAAATACTCATTATTCATAATTCTCCTTAGAATACCAACAAGTCCATCCCCGCACCTCTCTTTTCTTATTATTCTTGGCAAACATAATGAATCTGATGCAGTGAAGCGATGGAAACGACTGCTCAGGTAGTCAGTCTCTCCAGGAACTAAATTTCCTTGGACTGCTAGTGTTGCACTACTGATCTTATAATTAGAACAGAGATTTTATCTAACAGCTGATCTCCCTTTTTCCATTCTACCCTAAATTCCTCAAGCAGATTGTCTACACCGTCAGCCTGCACTCCTCTTCCAACTCCCTTCCTGGTCCTCTATAATCTGGTTCCGGCCTCCTTTATTCCACCATGGCAGGTATCTTCAGGGCACCAATGACCACCTTCTTCCCAAATCTATTCTGTCCTAATCCTCCTCGATCTCTTGGTTGCCTTCGAAACTGAAGCCCACTCTCTTCTTCTGGAAACATGAATTGGCCTTGGATTTTCAGGCACAGAACTCTCCTGGCTCTAGTCTCACCTCTCTGGTTGCTCCTTCTCAGCCTCCTTGGCTGACTTTCACTCACCCTCTAACTGTGGATGTTCCCCAAGGGTCTGTTCTGGACTCTCTTCTACTTTCACATTATGTTTGCTCTCTTGGGGAGCTCATCTACTCCGATGGTTTCAGCTGCCATCTCTGGACGTGTGACTGCCCAATCTACTCGATAGCCCTGACCTCTATCACTGAAATCTCACATTTCCTGCCGCCTCTAGGACACCTCGGGAGGTTGGGGCGAGGAGGGCCCACGAGTACCTCCAGCACAACATCATAGCCTAGTGGAACAAGTATGGGCCCAGGAGTCAGAGGACCTGGGTTCTAATCCTAATTCTGCCAATTTCTTGCTGTGTGACCTTGGGGAAGTCACTTAATTTCTCTGGGCCAACACAGTCATTCATTCAATCGAATTTATTAAGCGCTAACTGTGTGCAGAGCACTGTCCAAAGTGCGTGGGAAAGCACAATACAATGATAAACAGTGGCAATCCCTGCTCAGAACGAGCTCGCAGTCTAGACATGGGATGATGATGATGGCATTTGTTAAGCCCTTTACTATGTGCCAAGCAATGTTCTAAGCGCTGGGCACTGTTCTAAGCACTGGAGACAGAAATCAATACAAATAAATAAAATTCCAGATGTATACTGTGGGGGTTGGGGGGGGGCGGTGAGGAAGAGCAAAGGAAGCAAGTCAGGGAGAGGCAGAAGGGAGTGGGAGCTGAGGAAAAGTGGGGTTTAGTCCGGCAAGGCCTCTTGGAGGAGATGTGCCTTCAACGAGGTTTTGAAATTTGGGGGAGAGTAATTGTCTGTCAGATTTGAGGAGGGAGGGCGTTCCAGGCCAGAGGCAGGACGTAGGCCAGGGGTTGACAGCGAGACAGGCAGGAACTAGGCACACTGAGAAGGTTAGCATTAGAGGGAAGTATGCGGGCTAGGTTATAAGAGAGAGGCAAGGTGAAGTAGGAGGGGGAAAGGTGATGGAGTGCTTGAAGGCCAATGGTGACGAGTTTTTCCTTGATACAGAGTTGGACAGGCAACCACTAGAGATTTTTGAGAACTCCTGTTCTCCCTCCTACTTACGCTGTGAGCCCCATGCGGGACAGGAATTGTGTCCACCCCAATTAACTTGTGTCTATCGCAATGCTTAGAACAGGGTTGGACACAAAGTAAGCGCTTAATGAGTCCCATAAAAAAAGTCCAAAACTGAACTCCTCTCATTTCCTCCCACATCCCCTCCGCTACCCAACTTTATCATCACAGTTGAGAACAACAACCGCCTCCCTGTCTCAAGCCCTCTCTCTTCTCTTTCAACCCACATATTCAGTTTATGCCAAATCCCGTCTTTTTTTTTTACCTCCACAATACTTCCGTGGTCTGTCCCTTCCTCTCCATCCAAAAGACCACCACACTATCAGGGCTTGACTACTATATCAGCCTCTTCACTGATCCCCCTCTTTCCAGTATCTCCCCAATCTCCAGTCTGTACTGTACTCTGCTCCCCAGAGCACTTTTCTAAAAAGTCATTCTGCACATATAAACCTCCTCCTCAAATACCTCTGAAGGCAGAAATTTCTACTTCTTTGAGAAAGGAAGGGGCAGCAGCATTTTAAGGTACTCATTCATTCATTCATTCATTCAATCGTATTTATTAGGTGCTTACTGTGTGCAGAGCACTGTACCAAGCGCTTGGAAAATACAATTCAGAGACAGAGACAATCCCTGCCCACAAAGTGCTCACAGTCTAGAAAGGGGGTAGGGAGAGACAGACATCAAAACAAGTAAACAGGCATCAGTAGCAGTCGCATCATTATAAATAAATAGAATTATAGATACTTACACATCATTAATAAAATAAATAGAATTATAAATACGTACATATATACACAAGTGCTGTGCAGTGGGAAGGGGGTAGAGCAAAGGGATCAGGTTGGGGTGAAGGGGAGGGGAAGCAGAGGAAAAGGGGGGCTTAGTCTGGGAAGGCCTCCTGGAGGAGGTGAGGTTTCAGTAGGGCTTTGAAAGGGGAAATGTGCTAGTTTGGCAGATTTGAGGAGGGAGGGTATTCCAGGCCAGAAGTAGGACATAGGCCAGGGGTCAATGGCGGGACAGGCGAGAATGAGATACAATGTCCTCTCATTAAGCTCGTTTGCAGGCCTACCAACTCTGTACCCAGTAAGAATTTAATACATATGACTGACTGACTTTCATGCTTTATAGCTAACCTCTCACTACACCTCTTCTCTTTTAATAATAATAATATTTATGGAATTTGTTAAGTGCTTACTTTGTGCCAGGCACTGTACTAAGCACTGGGGTAGAAACAAGCTAATCAGGTTGGAAACCGGCCCTGTCCCATGCAGGGCTCACAGTCTCAATCCCCACTTTACAGATGAGGTAACTGAGGCACAGAGAAGCAAAGTGACTTGCCCATTGTCACACAGCAGACAAGTGTAGGAGCCGGGATTAGAACCCATGACCTTCTGCTCTATTTACTACTCCATGCTGTTCCAGTCTTTGATCCTTGTTCATGCCTTCCCCAACCCATACTTTCCCACTCTGCAGACCATAGCTTTAGACACCTTTAAACCTTCTGAAATCACATTTCCTCCAGGAAGCCTTCTGAATCATTTCTAATCTCTCCACTTTGTATCCCAAACTTCCACCTATGCACCTAAATACTCACAACCTCCCCGGAGCAGTAATGCCCATACCATATATTCTATTATTTTCGCCTAACTGTGATATATTTTAGTGTTTGCCTCCCCTGCCATATCATAAGCTCCCCAAGGGCAGGGATCATGTCTAGTAATTCCATTGTACTCAGCCAATAATTTAATTCAGTGCTCCGCCACATCTGCTGTGTGACCTTGGGCATGTCATTTTACTTCCCTGTGCCTAAGTACCTCATCTGTAAAATGAGGATTAAGACTGTGTTCCCCATGCTGGGCAGGGACTGGTCTAACCTGATTGGTTTTTGGTTTGTACATATAGTAAGTGCTTAACAAAGCTCTTTAACTGTAAGCTTGTCTTGAGACTGTAAGCTCGTTGTGGGCAGGGAATGTGTCTGTTCATCGTTATACTGTACTCTTTCAAGCAATATAGTGCTCTGCACACAGTAAGTGCTCAATACGACTGAATGAATGAAAATACAAGCAAATTCAATAAATACAGTTGATTGATTATAAAGAAAGTGAAAAATACAGAATAAGAGAAATTCTAAATTTCAATACTACTACAGTGTAGTAGGTGTCAACAACTCAAATGATAAAACACTGGACTGTATATCCCACCTCATAGAAGGAATAGACTGGAATTGTACAAGGGCTCCTAATAATAATAATGATGGCATTTGTTAAGCACTTACTATGCGCCAAGCACTGTTCTAAGTACAGGTAATCAGGTTGTCCCACGTGGGGCTAACAGGGAAACCCTAGTAAAAAAGAATTATTGCACCCAAAAAGAAACAATGGAGCCTAGTGGTAAGAGCACAGGACTGGGTGTCAGAAGACTTGGTTCTAATCCTGGCTCTGCCACTTGTCTGCTGTTTGACCTTGGGCAAGGCATGTCACTTTCTGGGCCTCAGTCACCTCATCTGTCAAATGGGGATTAAGACTGTGAAGCCCCATAATAATAATAATAATGATAATAGCATTTATTAAGCGCTTACTATGTGCAAAGCACTGTTCTAAGCGCTGGGGAGGTTACAAGGTAATCAGGTTGTCCCACATGGGGCTCACAGTACCCTACCCTGGAATACTCTACCCTGTCCATGTAGGACAGGGACTGTGTGCAACACAATTACCGTGTACAGTGCCTGGCACATAATATGCACTTAACAAATACAATTATTATTATTATTATTGCTACTTAACTTCTCTGTGCCTCAGTTCCCTAACTGCAAAATGGTGATTCAATACATGTTCTCTCTCCTACTTAGACTATGAGCCCTACAAAGGACCTGATCATCTTGTATCTACCCTATCAATCAATCAATCAATCAATCGTATTTATTCAGCGCTTACTATGTGCAGAGCACTGTACTAAGCGCTTGGGAAGTACAAATTGGCAACACATAGAGACAGTCCCTACCCAACAGTGGGCTCACAGTCTAAAAGGGGGAGACAGAGAACAGAACCAAACATACTAACAAAATAAAATAAATAGGATAGAAATGTACAAGTAAAATAAACAAATAAATAAATAAATAGAGAAATAAATATGTACAACCATATATACATATATACAGGTGCTGTGGGGAAGGGAAGGAGGTAAGATGGGGGGATGGAGAGGGGGACGAGGGGGAGAGGAAGGAAGGGGCTCTGTCTGGGAAGGCCTCCTGGAGGAGGTGAGCTCTCAGCAGGGCCTTGAAGGGAGGAAGAGAGCTAGCTTGGTGGAGGGGCAGAGGGAGGGCATTCCAGGCCCGGGGGATGACGTGGGCCGGGGGTCAACGGCGGGACAGCCGAGAACGAGGTACAGTGAGGAGATTAGCGGTGGAGGAGCGGAGGGTGCGGGCTGGGCTGGAGAAGGAGAGAAGGGAGGTGAGGTAGGAGGGGGCGAGGGGATGGACAGCCTTGAAGCCCAGGGTGAGGAGTTTCTGCCTGATACGCAGATTGATTGGTAGCCACTGGAGATTTTTGAGGAGGGGAGTAATAAGCCCAGAGCGTTTCTCGACAAAGATAATCCGGGCAGCAGCATGAAGTATGGATTGAAGTGGAAAGAGACACGAGGATGGGAGATCAGAGAGAAGGCTGGTGCAGTAGTCCAGACGGGATAGGATGAGAGCTTGAATGAGCAGGGTAGCAGTTTGGATGGAGAGGAAAGGGCGGATCTTGGCAATGTTGCGGAGCTGAGACCGGCAGGTTTTGGTGACGGCTTGGATGTGAGGGGTGAATGAGAGAGCGGAGTCGAGGATGACACCAAGGTTGCGGGCTTGTGAGACGGGAAGGATGGTAGTGCCGTCAACAGGGATGGGAAAGTCAGGGAGAGGACAAGGTTTGGGAGGGAAGACAAGGAGCTCAGTCTTCGACATGTTGAGCTTTAGGTGGCGGGCGGACATCCAGATGGAGATGTCCTGAAGGCAGGAGGAGATGCGAGCCCGGAGGGAGGGGGAGAGAGCAGGGGCAGAGATGTAGATCTGGGTGTCATCAGCGTAGAGATGATAGTTGAAGCCGTGGGAGCGAATGAGGTCACCAAGGGAGTGAGTGTAGATTGAGAACAGAAGGGGACCAAGCACTGAACCTTGGGGAACCCCCACAGTAAGAGGATGGGAGGGGGAGGAGGAGCCTGCAAAAGAGACTGAGAAAGAACGACCGGAGAGATAAGAGGAGAACCAGGAGAGGACGGAGTCTGTGAAGCCAAGGTCAGATAGCGTGTTGAGGAGAAGGGGGTGGTCCACAGTGTCAAAGGCAGCTGAGAGGTCGAGGAGGATTAGGACAGAATATGAGCCGTTGGATTTGGCAAGCAGGAGGTCATTGGTGACCTTTGAGAGGGCAGTTTCCGTGGAATGAAGGGGACGGAAGCCAGACTGGAGGGGGTCGAGGAGAGAGTTGTTGTTGAACCTACCGCTTAGTATAGTGCTTGATATTGTGTAAGTGCTTAACAAATGCCACAATTAGAATTATTACTACTCAAGGAATTTTCAGGCTAATAGGCAGAAGGAACAAACATGAATTCAAGACAAATATGCACAGAAAAATAAAATTCCAAAAGTGAACCATGAGAGGGATCTTGCTTGCTGGTTGGGAGACTAAAGGGATATAATAGAGCACAGAGGAAAAGGGGAAGTTGTGTTGGCAAAGCCTGGTTAGGAAAATGGAGGCACAACTAAGGTCAGTAGACGGCAGCACCTATTGCCTAGTACGCTGATCGCCCTCCTGCTCACTCATGGGTAGCACGGTTAAACTTAGTGCCTTTTATGCTAATATAATAGTGCGTGGGTATAATAAAGCCTACATAACTATATAAGTATGTAACTATTTGTAGTTGGCTTAGCGTCTCCCTCTCTTTTCTCTTTATAAAAATAATGATGGCATTTGTTAAGTGCTTACTATGGGCAAAGCACTGTTCTAAGCACTGGGGAGGATACAAGGTGATCAGTTTGTCCCACGTGGGGCTCACTGTCTAAATCCCTATTTTACAGGTGAGGTAACTGAGGCACAGAGAAGTGAAGTGACTTGCCCAAAGTCACACAGCTGACAATTGGCAGAGCCGGGATTTGAACCCATGACCTCTGACTCCCAAGCCCGTGCTCTTTCCATTGAGCCACACTACTTTATCTGTATTACACAATGGTATTTATTGAGTGCCTATTATGAGCAGAGCACTGTACTAAGAGACTGAGACAGTGCAAGTCAACAGTGTTGGCAGACACATTTGCAGCCCACAAGGAGCTTACAGCCCAGAGGGGGAGACGACCATTAATGTACAATTCTATGTTATAAATTATTCATTTATATTTACATTGATGTCTGTCTCCCCCGCTAGACTATAAGCTCACTGTGGGCTGGGAACATGTCTACCACCCGATTGTGTATTATCCCATTCATTCACTCAATTATATTTATTGAGCGCTTACTGTGTGCAGAGCACTGTACTAAAGACTTGGAAAGTACAATTCAGCAACAGAGAAAATCCTTGCTCACAACCATGCACTTAGCATAGTGTTCCACACACAGTAACTGCTCAATAAACACCACTGATGATGATGATGATGGTATTTGTTAAGTGCTTACTATATGCCAAGTACTGTTCTAAGCGTTGGGGGAGATACAAGGTAATCAGGGTGTCCCACGTGGGGCTCAGTCTTAATCCCCATTTGACAGATAAGGTAACTGAGGCACAGAGAAGTTAAGTGGCTTGCCCAAGGTCTCACAGCAGACAAGTGGCAGAGCCGGAATTAGAACCCATGACTGCTGACTCCCAAGCCCGGGCTCTTTCTACTGAGTCTGGTTGCTTTTCATGAGGATGATGATGATACATAAATAATTATATTAATTAATTAATTATAATAAATATAATATAATATTATATAATAGATATGTAATGCATATAACTATAAATAATAATAAATAACATACATAAATGCTGTGGGTGAGGTACAATCTGTACCAAATGGCCAAAGGCTACATATCCAAGTGCACAGATGATGCAGAGCTAAAGTTTTGTTTCTAAGTTCTGAACAGTTGGGAATATCTGGAGGAACCATGAACTTTTCACAGGTTTACTGCCCCAGTAATCTAGACAGAGTAGCTCTCAAACCAGCAATAATTAGTTTTGTGCTTTGGATTTTGTTCTAAAGAGTCCAACATGTTGTTTCAGGCATACAGACGGAGCAAGAAGTTAGCAGGGGTCTATGCATGTCCAAAGTCTCAGTGGGAAGCTCAAGCAAAGAGGAATGGGACTTTTCAAACAACATTAATGAAGAAGGAGCTGGGCTTGGTAGTTGGGTGCCTGACAGTCAATGATTAGTTCCGAGACTGCTCCACGGTTCTGTAACTGGATTTCCCTCCAGTAATTGGAGGGTGAAAACACTGCATGAAGATTTACCAGAAGAATAAAAAGAAACGAAATGAAAGGGTAACCCTTAAATGCAAAATTAACTGATAAGTATTTGCAGTATCCTTGGTACATTTAATTGCAGCAAAAACGTGATATTCGCATAGTAGAAAAATAGAGGGATTTGCCACTTGAAATTAGCCTGTGATCAATTTAAAAAATGATTAAACGTGCATTACAGAAAAGTATAGTGTGGAAACCTCTAATAAAAGCATGTTCTTTTTTATGCTTTACTTCTGTAAACAGATCACTCAACTGTATCTGTTTAATGTAGTTATAAAAAAACTGACTGATTTAAAACATGAGAAATGCCATGAACACAACAGAAAACTCTTTTCAGTTATCCAGTCTGAGTCGAGTCAATCAAATGAAGTCATACAATTCTATCTAATTGCAGACAGTAAGCTTTATCCACTCAATCTATAGTAGGAATTAGGACGATATTAATTTACTGCCAGGCTCAAACCCTACTTATAATTATTTCCTAACTGAGATCAAAAGAAATGATAATGTCTCCAGCAAAAACGGGCATTAATGAGATCTATAGGTTGAAGAAAGGTCAGGTAACTGCGTTAGAAAAACAAGCTTAGTCGTAGCTCCACTCTTCAACATTCCAGGAAGGGATGGATAAAAACAACCACCCACTTTGTGCTACAGACCTCTTTATTAATGACACCTCCCTGGAAAGCTGCATTCACCCGATCAAAACTAGGTACTAAGCTTTCTGATTAAGCTACAAGATCAGTGAGTAGCGAGAAACTCCATGCCCACTGTTCTGCTCTGAGAATCCAAGAAAACTGTTGGGGCAAGTGGAGAGAGCATCCTGACTTTCCCATCACTGTTGACGGCACTTCCATCCTTCCTGTCTCACAAGCCCTCAACCTTGGTGTCATCCTCGACTCCGCTCTCTCGTTCACCCCTCACATCCAATCCGTCACCAAAACCTGCCAGTCTCACCTTCGCAACATTGCCAAGATCTGCCCTTTCCTCTCCATCCAAACCGCTATCCTGCTCGTTCAATCGCTCATCCTATCCCCACTGGATTACTGCATCAGCCTCCTCTCTGATCTCCCATCCTCCTGTCTCTCCCCACTTCAATCCATACTGCACGCCGCTGCCCGGATCGTCTTTGTGCAGAAATGCTCTGGGCATGTTACTGCCCTCCTCAAAAATCTCCAGTGGCTACCAATCAACCTACGCATCAGGCAAAAACTCCTCATCCTCGGCTTCAAGGCTCTCCATCCCCTCGCCCCCTCCTACCTCACCTCTTTTCTCTCCGCTCCTCTGCATCTAATCTCCTCACTGTGCCTCGTTCTCGCCTGTCCCGCCGTCGACCTCCGGCCCATGTCATCCCCCTGACCCGGAATGCCCTCCCTCCGCACATCTGCCAAGCTAGCTCTCTTCCTCCCTTCAAAGCCCTACTGAGAGCTCACCTCCTCCAGGAGGCCTTCCCAGACTGAGCCCCCTCCTTCCTCCCCCCTCCTCCCCCTCCCCATCCCCCCGTCTTACCTCCTTCCCTTCACCACGGCACCTGTATATATGCCTGTACGTATTTATTACTCTATTTATTTATTTATTTTATTTGTACATATTTATTCTATTTTCTTTTGCTAATATGTTTGGTTTTGTTCTCTGTCTCCCATGTTGAGCCCGCTGTTGGGTAGGGACCATCTCTATATGTTGCCAACTTGTACTTCCCAAGCGCTTAGTACAGTGCTCTGCACACAGTAAGCGCTCAATAAATATGATTGAATGAATGAATGAATGAATGAATCCTCTCCATTCAGAAGAGAGTCTCTTCTTGAGAGGTACAAATTCAGAATGGCGCGGTTTCTCAATGCTCCTAATTTTGCTGCAGGATCCCTGCTCCTTCTTTCTGCAGTCCCAAATGGAGAGCTTTGAGAAGCAGTATGGCCAAGTGGGTAGAGAACGGTCCTGGGAGTCAGAAGGACCTGGGTTCTAATCCCAGCTCTGCCACTTGTCTGTTGGGTGACCCTGGGCAAGTCACTTCCCTTCTCTGTGCCACAGTTACTTCATCTGTAAAATGGGGATTAAGGTTGTGAGCCCTATGTGAGACAGGGACTGTGTCCAATGTGATTAGCCTGTATCTACCCCAACGTTTAATATGGTGCCTGGCACAAAATATGCACTTAATACCATAAAAAGAAAAAAAAAGAGGGTCTTCAAAAGGCAGGGAGTTGGGGTTAAGGGTTGGCTAGGTAGTTACGAAGCCTGCATTTGGCTTTCTATCCAAAAAATGGATAACCATGGCAGCGACACTCCTGGCTTAATCTCATCTATCTCCCAACAGATCCGTCGCCCACGTGGACTCTCTGGTCTGAAACTCCCTCCACCTTCATAACTGACAGACAGTCACTCGCTCCACCTTCAAAGCCTTAAAAACACATCTCCTGCAAGATGACTTACGCACCTGAACCCTAATTTCCTCTTCTCCCACTCCCTTCTGAGTCACCCTTCCCCTTGGATTTCCACCCTATATTCACCCCACCCTCGGGCCCACAGGCTGGGAATGTGTCTACCAACTGATAAACCGAATCCTCCCAAGTGCTTAGTACAAGTGTTCTGCACTGAGTACTCAGTAAATATGACTGATTGACTGAATGCACACAGTGAGCACTCAATAAATATGATTGCTTAATCCTGGCTATGACTGCCTCATAGAACTCAGGTTCAAAAAAGATGAAGCAGTGTAGCTTAGTGGAAAGAGGTCGTGGGTTCTAATCCCAGCTCTGCCATTTATCAGCTGACTGACTTCGGGCAAGTCACTTAACTTCTCTGTGCTTCAGTTACCTCATCTGTCAAATGGGGATTAAGACTGTGAGCTCCACGTGGGACAACCTGATTACCTTGTATCTACCCCAGCGCTCAGAACAATGCTTGGCACATAGTAAGCACTTAACAAATACCATCATCATTATCATCATCATCATCACCACCACATGCATACAGGTGAAACTCTGCAACATGTAAAGGCTGTCACATTTCAGACTATCATATTTATTGAGCGCTTACTGTGTGCAGAGCACTGTATTAAGTGCTTGGGGGAGTTCAATATAACAATAAACAGACACATTCCCTGATCACAGTGAGCTTACAGTCTAGAGGGGGAATAGTACTGTGTGCTGTTTTTACAATTTTGCTTCTTGGATTTTATGTTCTTCCTAAAAAGAACAAAAGAGTTACTGCATTTCTGATGGTTACATACCAGGCTCTTCTGTTTGCTTGTTACTGTTTCAAAGCAGGTCACCAAGCCCTGAGGGTTCCATCACTTGATCATTAGAGATTGTGCTTCACTGCATATTTAAAACATTCCTTTGGATCTTCTTGAACAAAGGTTACCCATCTCAGTTCATCACACAGAAGCAGTATGAATATCCTAATATAATTGAGTTGCTTCACATGACCACATCTGGGTTGCAACAAGCATTCCTTTGATGTTATGGGCTGGTTTGTGAATCCTGCTTGCCGTTTGGTAATAATAATAATATCTGTGGTATTTGTTAAGTGCTTATGATGTGCCTGGCACTGTATTAAGTGCTGGGGTAGTTACAAACAGATCAGGTTGGACACAATCCCGGTCCCAAATGGGGCTCACAGTCTCAATCCCCATTTTACAGATGTGGTAACTGGGGTACAGAAGTGAAGTGACTTGTCCAAGGTCACGCAGCAGACAAGTGGTGGAGCTGGGATTAGAACCCATGACCTTCTGATTCCCAGGCCTGTGCTCTCTCCACTTTGCCATGCTGCTGTAGGTGACACAGGGAGGCTTTAAAAATTGGAGAAGAGTCTATAGTTAGTCCAGCATCCCCCAGTCATAGAAAGGGTGGGGCACAACAACTGTAGACCACAAATTCGATCAGAGATTTGCTGCCACTCCACTGCCAACTCTCTGTTTCCCAAGTGACATGTCAGTATCCCGTACTCATCTTTCATTTCTTCACTTACCTCTGCACCTTTGGACACAGTGTGATGCCCAGGGAATCAAATTTAGACATTCACCTCTCAATCACCAATGATGATTGCTCATCATGCGTGAGGCTAACTGAATGCAAAATGGCTCAAGCTAATTTTGACAGGATAGCCAAAACATATTGCAGCTGCTTGAATTCAAGGCTGCTGAATATGCCAAATACCTTTTATCAGACTTCAGAATCTGTGTGGTGGCTTTGGAGTTCTCTGCTTGGCTTCTGTACTTGAAGTGTAGCAAAGATCATGGTTATTGAGTCGGATAGTGGGCCAAAGCCATATTACTATTCAACGTGCCAATTTAACAATGCTCTTTAATGGCCTAGAGATTCTGGCAATGAAGAATATTGGACTCGAGGCTATTGCCTCATGAGGTTAAAACTGGGACTATTTGGTTGCCTACCCCCAAATTACGACTGAAATTAGCCACCCTCCATTTCAGGCCACTAAAAGGGGATCTGAAATTAGGAACTTCATCCAGGATGCAACGGAGAAGTTTGTGGAGACTGTAAACTCCTTGTGGGCAGGGATTGCGTCTGGCAACTCTATTGTACTTTGTTTCCCAAGAGGTTAGTTAAGTGTTCTACACACTCAGTAAAGACTACTGATTGCCTATGTAGGTCTCAGTCATGGCTGGATCAGTTTCTCAAAGAAGATAATGATCAAAATCAAGATTTAACTAGTATCGCTAATAGAAAAGATCACAATGGAAAATGGCAGAGTGGAGGTTTGCAAGATAATTCGTAGAGACACTGAGGTTCAAGATTGTCGGGGACAAGCTGAGGATCTAACTAAGAGGTCAAAAGGCACGTACTTAGGCCATGTGGCTAACTGAGAGCTCACTTATGGAAATGGTCAAAAACAGGGTTTGGTTCAAAATAATGTCCAGAATAATTTACCCTAGCTTCACTTTTATCCCAGGAACAGCTTAGGTCGAGAGAAATTTGTGACTATAGGAAACTTCTGACATGTTGAGACAGGAGAACAGCCAGCAAGAAGCTCCAAGCGCCTGACTTCACTGTGCCCTCAGAGAGGCCAATGTCCTCCCAGAATGTTCTAAAGATTCGGCAGGGAGAAGAGGAGAGGTGTAGAGGAGGAAATAGTTTGTCGTTCTGCCTGACCTGTGATCTTGTCGTTGAACAGAAGACTAGACGCCACGATAGCTTCCAAAATCTGTTTTCTCACCTTTTTTTTTGGCAATGGGAAGATGGTGTGGCATCTTCAGAGTTATGTGAGATTTCAATTGGAAAAAGCATTCGCAGCACAGGCTTCTGGGTTAAGAAATCACAAATGTAATGTCATCAAATCTGATTGATGAAACATTCTGTATGGTATTAATTGCTGAGGTTGCATCATCATAACTCTCCATGGAGAAAGGTCTATTAGTAAGAGTGCTGATATTAAAAAGCCAACAGAGACCAAGGATGAATTAATATGCGTAGGGTCTATAGTCCCACTGCATACGTCAGATCCTCATTAAAGTCTTATGTGTATCATGTTCAATTAATTTTGAAAAGGATGAAGATCCTGGACAAATCGAGGAGCAGTGTGGCCTAGTTGATAGAGCGTGGGGCTGGGAGTCAGAGTCAGAAGGACCTGCATTCTAATTCTGGCTCTGCCATTTGCTGGGTGACCTTGGGCAAGTCACTTGACTTCTCTGTGCCTCATTTGTAAAATGGTGATTAAAAGACTGTGAGCGCCATGTGGGACAAGGACTGTGTCCAACATGTGTCTACCCCAGCAGTTAGTACAGTGCCTGGCTCATAGTAAGCGCTGAACAAGTACCATAAAAAATACAACAAAGATATAGGAAAGTGGTCAAGGAACTGTGATGAGAAGAGACGGCTCAAATCCCAGCTGTTATCTCATCTGTAAAATGGGGATTAAGACTGTGAGACCCAGGTGGGACATGGACTGTGTCCAATCTGATTAACTTCGATCTAGTCCAGCACTTAGAACAATGTGCGGCACAGTGCTTAAAACTACTTTTTTAAAGAGTTCTGTTCAATATGGAAGGAACTTCTTTCTTAAAAGAAATTGTTTTTGTAAGAGCTTTGTTTATGTTAAGAACTTTTCTAAGATACAAGATTCAGGTTGGACAAAGCCCTTGTCCCACATGGGGCTCATAATCTAATTAGGAGGGAATTCCCATTTTATAGTTGAGGAATCTGAGGCACAGAGGAGTTAAGTGACTTACCCATGATCACACAGAAAACAAAACCGTAATTAGAACCCAGGTCCTTTGACTCCTGGGCCCATGTTCTTTCCACTAGGCATATTGCTTCTTGCTGATAAAATACTAAAATAGGCAACCATGGGAGGCTGTGACTTTATCCCTAAATGGTTAATAAAAGAATAGCTAAGCACCGCCTCTGTTTCAGCTGCTTGGGCCAGAGGCCTGCATCAGACAGATGACCCCTCGAGATACTTTCCGTAGGAGCCTCATCAAACGAGGTAATTAAGATTCTCCTTCCCCAGAGTTAGATGCTGTCTAGCTCATACGCACTCAGCAACTTTGGAGGATCCATTCTAATCTGGGTTCCAAACAACCCAGATCCCGCAGTTTCTCTCCATGTGCCAGGCGCTGTACTAAGAGCTGGGGTGGATACACGCAAATCAGGGTGGACACAGTCCCTGTCTCACGTGGGGCTCAGAGTCTCGATCCCCATTTTACAGATGAGGTAACTGAGGTACAGAGAAATGACTTGCCCAAGGTCACAGAGCAGACAAGTGGCAGAGTCTGGATTAGAACCTATGACCTTCTGACTCCTCCAGGAGGCCTTCCCAAACTGAGCCCCTTCCTTCCTCTCCCCCTCGTCCCCCTCTCCATCACCCCCATCTTACCTCCTTCCCTTCCCCACAGCACCTGTATATATGTATATATGTTTGTATATATTTATTACTCTATTTATTGATTTATTTATTTTACTTGTACATATCTATTCTATTTATTTTATTTTGTTAATATGTTTGGTTTTGTTCTCTGTCTCCCCCTTTTAGACTGTGAGCCCACTGTTGGGTAGGGACTGTCTCTATATATTGCCAACTTGTACTTCCCAAGCGCTTAGTACAGTGCTCTGCACACAGTAAGCGCTCAATAAATACGATTGATTGATTGATTGACTCCCAGCCCCATGCTCTGGGGGGGCAGCATGACCTAGATCGCTAGGGGTTGGCCGGAACCAGTTTGGCCTCCATGGGAGTAGAGAACTGTTGGGAACAGTAGGGAACTGTTGGCTGGGGCGATCAATCCCCTTATGGCATTTGAGTTTTATCAGTTACCACACAGCCAATTCTCCTCTACCCGCCAGCCTCATTAAGAGCTTCTGGACCTCCTGAGCCCATTTCCGTGCTCAAGCCTCAACTCTCCCCTTTCCAGATTGATTTTACTGTTGCGAGCTTAGCAGAGAGAGCATGTCTTTGGTCCCGCCAATACCCATAACAACTAGCAGCACCACCTGCTCCTTCCATTTAGGGGAGAAATATGTGGATAGAGACGAAGCTCTCATCTGTTCACACCTAATGTGCAATTATTATAGTTCAAAGCGTTCATTACTAAAGCATTGGGGGAGCTTTGTGGGGGTTTTTTTGGTAAAATCATTTTACTCTAAGCGACAATGGACAAAATATATGGTTTTCAGAACTCACAAATGAAATACTCTACCGAGACGAAACATCAGACATTTCCTTCACAAATTGCAAGCTATTTTTAACCACAAAAAACACAGCTTTCATAAGTTCTACATTACAAAATTAGTGAGATTGAAATTTAACAATCAAAAAAAAGCTACCCATAGTAAACATTGGCCAATAGTAGGTTTCTTCAGTACAGCCTGTGGTGGAAGTGCTTGGTAAATACCCCTCGACTGATTGAATTTACCTCAATAGCCAGATTGCTACATTACTTGTGAAAGGGATAATTGCACTTCCAGTTATGAAGAAACAAATTTCAAAATTAAGGGATCAATGAAGATAAAATGCACCTTTCTTTTGCAAATAATTGTTAATAAAGTGGATCACAACATCTCTAATCACTGTAAAGTCACTGTAAAGTCACCAAGCACTGAAATTCTACTATTCAATCACAACCTCCTGACCTGCCTTCTCCCACAAATCTGCCCTTTCTACACAGAGACCTCTGATCTTTTGATCCCCTTCTGTTTTTCTTTTTTATATCATGCCCCATTGGTCTCCATAGGCAACCTACCCTCACTTACCACACAAATCCATGCCCTCAACTCTGTCCTCTCCACTGAACTCAACTCCCTCTTCCTTCCTTCATTCATTCATTCAATTAAGCGCTTCATTCTATTCTTCATTCTTCATTCTATTATCTATTATTCTATAAGCGCTTCATTCTATTAAGCGCTTACTGTGTGCAGAGCACTGTACTAAGCGCTTGGGAAAGAACAATAAAACAATAAACAGTGACAATCCCTGCCCACAACGAGCTCAAAGTCTAGAAGGAGGAAGACAGACATCAATACAAATAAATAAAATTACAGATATATACCTAAGTGCTGTGGGGAAGGCGGGGAGAGCAAGGGGAGCAAGTTACGGTGACCCCTATACCCTCCGCACACTTACAACCTGCAACCGTAGCTCAGCTCGGCAGTAGGTTTCCCGCGTTGCTGTACACGAGCCAGAATGCCGGTGGTGGAAATCAAGATGTCAAGCCGACCTCATCCACCACAAATTCATCCTCACCTGTATAAATCTGCTCTCTCCTCAGCCTGGCCACAATACTTCTCCATACTTATTGGCTCCTTTGCCCTTAGTCTGTGTCAGGTTCCTTCCTCAAACAGCATGTCTTCCTCCATCACATGCCCTTAATTCATTCATTCATTCAATCGTATTTATTGAGCGTTTACTGTGTGCAAAGCACTGTACTAAGCGCTTGGGAAGTACAAGTTGGTAACATATAGAGACGGTCCCTACCCAATAGTGGGCTCACAGTCTAGAAGGGAAGTTTAAGAAGCAGCAGCAGCAGCAGTAATGACTTTGAGAATTCACTGATAACATTGAAATCATCAGGAGTGATCTTGCTAAAATTTCCACTGCTCCTCTCCAGACCCTCCAATCCTTCCCAGCAGTATAATAATAATAATGATGATGGCATTTGTTAAGCGCTTACTTTGTGCAAAGCACTGTTCTAAGCACTGTGGAGGATACAAGGTGATCAGAAGCAGCATGGCTCAGTGGAAGAAGCACGGGCTTTGGAGTCATAGGTCATGGGTTCAAACCCTGGCTCCACCAATTGTCAACTTTGTGACTTTGGGCAAGTCACTTAACTTCTCTGGGCCTCAGTTACCTCATCTGTAAAATGGGGATTAAGACTGTGAGCCCCCCGTGGGACAATCTGATCACCTTGTAAACTCCCCAGCGCTTAGAGCAGTGCTTTGCACATAGTAAGCGCTAAATAAATGCCATCATTATATCTCCCCCTTCTAGACTAGAGCCTGTTGGGTAGGAACCGCCTCTATATGTTGCCAACTTGTACTTTCCAAGCACTTAGTACAGTGCTCTGCACACAGTAAGCACTCAATAAATACGATTGGATGAATGAATGAATGAATCAGATAGTCCCACATGGGGCTCACAGTCTTCATCCCCATTTTACAGATGAGGGAACTGAGGCCCAGAGAAGTTAAGTGCCTTGCCCAAAGTCACACAGCTGGCAATTGGCAGAGCCGGAATTTGAACCCATGACCTCTGACTCCCAAGCCCGTGCTCTTTCCATTGAACCATGCTGCTTCTCTGAGATCTCCCACCACCTCTCAAATTCCACCCCTTCCACCTATACCTCCAACCCCATCCTTTCTTATGCTTGTTCCTTTCCTTCTTCCCTCCCTGACCGCAATATTTAATGCCTCACTATCTGACGGCTCTTTCCCCACTACCTTCAAGCATGCCCATGTATCCCCTGTCCTAAGAAAGACCCCCTCTTTGACCCCACGGCACCCTTCGGTTATTGCCACATCTCCCTCCTACCATTCCACTTCAAACTCCTTGAGCGAGTTGTCTTCACCTGCTGCCTCCATCTCCTCTCTCCTTGATCTCCTGCAATGTGGCTTCTGCCTGCTTCACTTCAAGGAAACAGTCCCAAGGTCACCAAGGACCTCCTTCTTGTCAAATCTAAAGGTCTCTACTCCATCTTAAACCTTCTCTATTGCACAGTTGCCTTCAACACCATGGACCACTCCCTTCTCCTGGCTACATTATCCAACCTCGGCTTTGCTGACACTGTCCTCTCCTGGTTGTACTTTCCAAGTGCTTAGTACAGTGCTCTACGATCACTCTACTAGAAGCTCTACTTGAAACTCTAGTTGAAGCTCTACTATCGGCTTCAACTATCATCTCTACGCTGATGACACCCAAATCTACATCTCCACCCCTGCTCTCTCTCCCTCCCTCCAGGCTCCTATCTCCACCTGCCTTCAAGACATCTCCATCTGGATGTCTGCCTGCCATCTAAAACTCAACATGTCCAAGACTGAGCTCCTTATCTTCCCTCCCAAACCCTGCCCTCTCCCTAACTTTCCCGTCACTGTAGATGACACTACCATCCTTCCTGTCTCACAAGCCCGCAACCTTGGTGTCATCCTCGACTCCGCTCTCCTGTTCACCCCACACATCCTATTTGTCACCAAAACCTGCCGGTCTCACCTCCACAACATCGCCAAGATCCACCCTTTCCTCTCCATCCAAACTGCTACCCTGCTAGTTCAATCTCTCATCCTATCCCAACTGGATTACTGCATCAGCCTCCTCTTTGATCTCCCATCCTCCTGTCTCTCTCCACTTTAGTCTATACTTCACTCTGCTACCCGGATTATCTTTGTTCAAAAACACCATGGGCATGTCACTCCCCTCCTCAAAAATCTCCAGTGGTTGCCTGTCAACGTACAAATCAAGCAAAAACTCCTCACTCTCGACTTCAAGGCTGTCCATCACCTCGCCCCCTCCTACCTCACCTCCCTTCTCTCCTTCTACAGCCCAGCCTGCACACTCCACTCCTCTGCCACTAATCTGCGCACTGTGCCACTTTCTCGCCTGTCCCGCTGTCTACTCCCGGCCCACGTCCTTTCCCTGCCTAGAATCCACTGTTGGGTAGGGACCATCTCTATATGCTGCCAACTTGTACTTCCCAAGTGCTTAGTACAGTGCTCTGCACACAGTAAGCGCTCAATAAATATGACTGAATGAATGAATGGAATGCGCTCCCTCCACACATCCACCAAACTAGCTCTCTTCCTTCCTTCAAAGCCCTACTGAGAGCTCACCTCCTCCAAGAGGCCTTCCCAGACTGAGCCCCCTTTTTCCTCTCCTCCTCCTCCCCTCCCTCTCCATCACCCTCCCGCGCCCTAGAGCACTTGTATATATTTGTACAGATTTATTATTCTATTTATTTTACTTGTACATATTTACTATTCTATTTATTTTGTTAATGATGTGCATATATTTATAATTCTACTTGTTCTGACGACTTGGACACCCATCTACATGTTTTGTTTTGTTGTCTGTCTCCCCCTTCTAGACTGTGAGCCCGTTGTTGGGTAGGGACCATCTCTATATGTTGCCAACTTGTACTTTCCAAGCGCTTAAGTTCAGTGCTCTGCACGCAGTAAGCGCCCAATAAATGATTGAATGAATGAATGCTCTGCATACAGCAAGCGCTCAATAAATACGATTGAATGAATGAATGAATGGTTTGCCTCATATCTGACTGCTCCTTCTCGGTCTCTTTTGCAGGCTCTTCCTCCACCTCCCACACTCTAAATGTTGGGCATCCCACAAATATCATATTTGGATCCTCTTTTATTCTCCATCTACACCCACTCCCTTGGAGATCTTACTTGCTCCCATGGTTTCAACTACCATCTTTACGTGGATGAGTCAGAAATCTGTCTCTCCAGCTCTGACTGCTCTCCTTCTCTGCAGTCAGTCAGTCGTACTTATTGAGCACTTACTGCGTGCAGAACACTGTACTAAACATTTGGGAAAGTACAATATAACAGACACATTCCTTGCCCACAGTGAGCTTAGAGTCTAGTGGGGGAGACAGACATGAATATAAATAATTTATAGGTATGTATGTAAGTGCTATTGGACTGAGAGGGGGAATGAATAAAGAGAGCAAGTCAGTGTGATGCAGAAGGGAGTGAAGGAAAGGAAAAGAGGGCTTAGTCAGGGAAGGCCTCTTGGAGATGTGCTTTCAGTGAAGCTTTGAAAGTGGGGAGAATCATTTTCCGCCAGACATGAGGGAGGGCGTTTCAGGGCAGAGGCAGGATGTGGGCGAGAGGTCAGAGGAGTGATGGGTAAGATCAGGAACAGTGAGAAGGTTAGCATTAGAAGAGCAAAGTGTACGGGCTGCGCTGTAGTAGTAGAGTAGTGGAGTGAGGTAGGAGGGAGCAAGGTGATTGAATGATTTCAAGTCAATGGTGAGGAGTTTCTGTTTGATGTGGAGGTGGAAGGGCAACCACTGGAGGTTCTTGAGGAGTGGAGAAATAGGAATTGTGTGTGACCTTACACTTATGAGTAGCCTCTATGTAACTCCACCACAACTTTCCTTAAGAAGTTTGGTAGATACTTCTTTTGAACCACCAGTACATCAATAATAATAATAATAATAATAATGACATTTATTAAGCACTTGCTATATGCAAAGCACTGTTCTAAGCGCCGGGGAGGTTACAAGGTGATCAGGTTGCCCCATGGGGGGGCTAACAGTCTTAATCCCCATTTTACAGATGAGGTAACTGAGGGACAGAGAAGTGAAGTGACTTGCCCAAAGTCCCACAGCTGACAATTGGCAGAGGCGGGATTTGAACCCATGACCTCTGACTCCAAAGTCCAGGCTCTTTCCACTGTATTTCTGGAGCACTTACTGGGTGCGGAGTACTGTATTTTGTAAGTAAAATACAACAGAGTGGGTAGACATATTCCCTGTCTGCAAGTAGCTTACAGTCTGTGAGCCCCGCCTTGGGACAACCTGATCATCTTGTAACCTCCCCAGCGCTTAGAACAGTGTTTTGCACACTGTAAGCACTTAATAAATGCTATCATCATTATTGTTATTATTACTACTACCACAGCATCTCAATTCCCATTTTCGCCCTATCCCGCAACCATTCAACTCCTCCTTGTTAGTTTTTTTCGTTTACATCAAAAAAGGGAATGGCTGCTGGACTTCAAATTGAAATGAGAATTCTTGAAAAAATACATAGGCCAATATTCCTCTACAGGATAGTTTTTATGGTATCATACAAAATTCTAGTTTCTGAAATTATTTGAGTGCCTCCAAAAAATAGCTAAGTAACTAACAATGTCAGTGAACTTCAAGGCACTTCAAATCACAGGAGTAATTTTAGGACGTAGTGATATCATATTATTTAATGTCAGCACAAGCGAAGACTCTCAAAAGAAAATCAGATGTGTTTTCCATTTTTTTAAGGATGGTCTAGGAAATCCTAGTCCAATGTAGCATTTTTGCACCACTAATTGAAGCTGCCAAGTCTCCTTCCATAGGGAAATGATTTTATTAAAATATGACACTACCCTCAAGCAACTTCAAACTAAATGAGATAGCAGTGATAATTCCCCTCGAGGTGAAATGACTTTTGTTAAACCATATATTTAAGAATGACAGCTGCATTTTATTTTCTTCAACATTCTCAAATGCTCCACTTCAGCACATCCTGTCTTTTAGGAGGCGCTAAAGAAACCAACATTAAGCATGCCATGGTGCCTTAATGATAATTTTACATAATTGCCAGATGCATGAACTGCATATTTCTCAAATATAAAACATGTATATTATGCTTGGTTCCACATCTACTGGATACCTAGAAACAAAATTTTTAAAAATTGATTTACAGAGAAAAAATATTTCACCAAAAATGTTTAACAGGCACCACAGTGGAATAGCACAAGCTGGCACTAATGATTGAAATAATTTTTTGAAGGGAACAGGGTGTTCCTTCAGTTCAATAGATTTTTAGGGAACAATTTTCATGGCAGATTGAACTGATAGTGAAACAATCAAATGAAAGCTTTACAAACTTGGAAAACCAATTTCTGTAGTTTCTGACAAGCGAAATGTGGCAATCTTGTGTCTGCAAAGACACTCCACAAACACTAAACAAACCATCACCTAATCACAGAAAAATCTACTTTGGAATTGGAAAGAGGAAAGACTCTTATCCTTTCTATCTATACTCCGCAATTTGCAAAAAGCAAAACCCTTTAAACCCTTTAAACAGTAAACATCTGACCATCACCACCTATTGATGACAACATCAAAAGTGGACCGTAAAGGTCAAGTCAAAGTTTATTGACAATGACGAACTTTGACAGCCTCTATTAAATTACCTCTTCCTTCAAGGTGTGTGTGATCAAAACAGCTACGAGATTTTCATTCAGTCATATAACAAGCTATTTGTTGAGATTGAAACATCTGGTCAATATCTCCTAACACTGCAATTTCATGCACAGTTGGCAACAGGGCACATTTCTTCTCCTCTTCTTCCAGGGTCCATAAGGGTGGCACATATGGCTGATCGTTTCATTCGAAAGGGATTCAATTCAAGGCATTACACACAATGGTTTCTGTGCTTTATGGTGTTTTAAGTCTACCTGCCATCATTTTCCATCATCATTGCTGACTGCTGTACTCTTCTGCTATAAAAGCCTGCAAATATGACAGAGCACTTAAAGCTTAACGGCTTTTGACTACTGGAGTTAGAAAGCATTTAAGGCAGGGGAGTCTTTAAAGTGGCAGGTCTTCATCTATTGTCAAGAACTCCCAATACATTAAATTATTTACCATTTAGCAAAGATATAATAACAGCCCGTAAAAGTCATTTTAGTTGTCAAATCAAATGCTTAACTTTGAGCATGACTGAACCATTAAAACACATTCCTTTGACTATTACTTTCATACTCATTTTTTAAAAAAATCTCAGGGCATTTATATTGATCTCTAGCAATAGTTTCAGGAAAAATTATTTTTAAAAACTTGGCAAGGAATATTCTGCTGAAATGGAATGAATGAAAATTCTGAAAAATTTCCTCTTGTAATTTATGAATTTGTTGTCAAGGAAACAAGCTGCAGATCTAAATCCTTTACAGTAACGATCCTGAACTCACAACCCAGATTTCTCTTTTCTCTCCCTACTTCATTTAAGATAATAAACAAGGGAAGAAAACGGCACAAAATTGATCTACAAGCTATCTTCTCATTTCCTTAGGAATATTTATTCATTCAATCGTATTTATTGAGCGATTACCGCGTGCAGAGCACTGTACTAAGCGCTTGGGAAGTACAAGTTGGCAACATATAGAGATGGTCCCTACCCAACAGCAGGCTCACAGTCTAGAATATTTATCCCACAAACAGTAAAGTAGCAAGAAAAAAAAAAGAAAAGACAACCAAGAGCTCTTTTATCCTTGGAACTTTGGCAAAGCTTGAATGATGGAGTCTCCCATCTAGAAAGACAGGTGAGTCTCAACCCTTGGGCTGAGAACCTGGGAGAAAGAATTGTTTAAAGTACCTGTGTTTTGTGTAGCAATCAATCAATCAATCTCTCCAGTCACATTCTCTTTTCCCTGGTATGATTATAATGAGTGAGTATGCAGGCTGGGGAGCAGCACATTGTGAAACACGAGCAAAGGGTTTTTTTTGGTTTTGTTTTATATGCTAGATCCACTTAGAGCTAAAGTGACTGCAGCATAGAGATGCTGCTCTGGCCTAGTGCCATAAATCAGCAGGCAGTTGCTTTGATAATAATCAAAATAATAATTATGGTATTTATTAAGTGCTTACTATGTGCCAGGCACCGTATTAAGCTCTGGGGTGGATAGAGCAAATTGGGTTGGACAGTCCTTGCCCTATGTGGGGCTCACAGTCTCAATCCCCATTTTACAGATGGGTTAACTGAGAAAAAACGAGATAGAAAGAACATTGATTCTTTTGAAATGTGGTGTTGGAGAAGGCTCTTGCGAATACCATGGACTGCCCGAAAGACAAATAAATGGATTTTAGAGCAAGGTAAACCAAAGTGGTCTTTGGAAGGCCAAATGACTCGACTTAGATTAACTTAGCTTATTTTGGACACATAATCAGTAGGACTAATTCTCTGGACAAGACACTATTGCTAGGAAAAGTCCAGGGAAAACATGGAAGCGGCAGACCGGCAGCTAGATGGATTTAGACCATAACAATAACGGAAGAACCATTAGAAAGGTTGTGGATTATGGCAGAGGACAGGAAATTCTGGAGAAAGTATATCCATGGAGTCTCTAAGAATCGGAACTGACGGCACTTAATAGTAACTGAGGCACAGGGAAGTGAAGGTCACACAGAAGACAAGTGGCAGAGCTGGGATTAGAACCCATGACCATAGCCCCAGCTATCTTCACTGCCTGAGTCAACCTGTTATTTTCCAGGATTCCTCCTGGCCTTCTCCATCTCAATGGGCATCCTCATTGATCCTTGGATCAGAAGACTTCACCACTGACTGCAGCGTCCTGAAGGCACTTTTTTTGTTCTAAGGGTATCTGTTAGTTGCTCACTCTCTGCCAGACACTGTAACTAATCAGTCAATCAATCCATCGTATTTACTGAGTGCTTAATGTGTGCAGAGCTCTGTACTAAGCACTTGGGAGAGGACAATACAATAAAGTTGGGAGATGCAATCTCTGCCCACCAGAAACCTAAAGCCTACAAGGAAGACAGATGTTAAAATGAATTACTCGCTTCGAGGGCTCTGGATTTTTCCTTTTGAGAACTGGCGATCTCATGAAGGTGGCAGTGAGGTGTGGAGAAGGGTGGTGAGCAGTGAAGTGAGAAGAGTGAAAGAGGAGGAGGAGGAGGAGGAGGAGAGGGAGGAGAAGGAGCCAGAAAATAGATGATCAAGAATGACTACATTGAAAATAGCCAAAATACGCATGCAAACAAACTAGAATTGCAGTGAAGAAGCTGAGTTAACATGAGGGAGAACACAGGGAAGGAAAGCCCAGCTGCTCCCCAATGGCAAAATTAAGAGAGTCAACAGCTCCAATCAATCAATCAATCAATCGTATTTATTGAGCGCTTACTATGTGCAGAGCACTGTACTAAGCGCTTGGGAAGTACAAATTGGCATCACATAGAGACAGTCCCTACCCAACAGTGGGCTCACAGTCTAAAAGGGGGAGACAGAGAACAGAACCAAACATACCAACAAAATAAAATAAGTAGGATAGAAATGTACAAGTAAAATAAATAAATAAATAAATAGAGTAATAAATATGTACAACCATATATACATATATACAGGTGCTGTGGGGAAGGGAAGGAGGTAAGACGGGGGGATGGAGAGGGGGACGAGGGGGAGAGGAAAGAAGGGGCTCAGTCTGGGAAGGCCTCCTGGAGGAGGTGAGCTCTCAGCAGGGCCTTGAAGGGAGGAAGAGAGCTAGCTTGGCGGATGGGCAGAGGGAGGGCATTCCAGGCCCGGGGGATGACGTGGGCCGGGGGTCGATGGCGGGACAGGCGAGAGCGAGGTACAGTGAGGAGATTAGTGGTGGAGGAGCGGAGGGTGCGGGCTGGGCAGTAGAAGGAGAGAAGGGAGGTGAGGTAGGAGGGGGCGAGGTGATGGAGAGCCTTGAAGCCCAGGGTGAGGAGTTTCTGCCTGATGCGCAGATTGATCGGTAGCCATTGGAGGTTTTTGAGGAGGGGAGTAATATGTCCAGAGCGTTTCTGGACAAAGATAATCCAGGCAGCAGCATGAAGTATGGATTGAAGTGGAGAGAGACACGAGGATGGGAGATCAGAGAGAAGGCTAGTGCAGTAGTCCAGACGGGATAGGATGAGAGCTTGAATGAGCAGGGTAGCAGTTTGGATGGAGAGGAAAGGGCGGATCTTGGCAATGTTGCGGAGCTGAGCCCGGCCGGTTTTGGTGACGGCTTGGATGTGAGGGGTGAATGAGAGAGCGGAGTCGAGGATGACACCAAGGTTGCGGGCTTGTGAGACGGGAAGGATGGTAGTGCCGTCAACAGAGATGGGAAAGTCAGGGAGAGGACAAGGTTTGGGAGGGAAGACAAGGAGCTCCATGTGCAAGAAAGGTGCCTTTAGTCCCACTTAGGACTTTAACACCTATGAGGGGCAGGGTCTGTGTCCAATCTGATTATCTTCTATCTACCCCAGTGCCCAATTTAGCAGCCGGCACACCAAAAGCACTCACCAAAACTATTATTAGTATCGCTACTATTATTACTACTACTGCTAATAACTACACTTATCTCCAGCTAGCCATGAACAAAGCTAGAGGCAGAGGAGAAGAAGCAATTTATACGAAGCGCTGGGGTAGATGCAAGATAACCACAGTGGACACCACCCCGTCCCACATGGGGCTCAAGGTCTAAATTGGAGAATGGAGAATTCAATCCCTGTTTTATAGACGAGGTAACTGAGGCACTGAGAATTAAGTGACGACTTGTCTAAGGTCCCACAGCAGAGAAGTAGTGGAGCCGGGATTAAAACCGAGGTCCTCTGACACCAAGCAAGCCCTGTCTCTTTCCATTAGGCCACGTTGCTGCCCTTATCCCAAATGGCAGTCAGATGTAGAATGCCACAGGCCTCATCCACCCGATCCAATTCATACTCAGGCCACTTTCCTGGTAATGCTTGCCAACCCGTCATCCTGGGACACCCATCCTGATCTGTCCTGCTCCAGTTTCCTCAACTATAAAACAGAATTTCTCTTCCTCACTTGATTATCGTGCCCCTAGCCCAGGGCTTAGTACAGTGGTATTGTGCCAAGGTGAACCAGGGCAGCCGCCATCTCAAGGCCAAAGTGCTATCCATGACTTCCTGAGCCAACACTCTTGTACATATTTACTATTCTATTCATTTTGTTAATGATGTGCATTTAGCATTAATTCTATTTATTCTGACGACTTCACACCTGTCCACATGTTTTTGTTGTCTGTCTCCCCCTTCTAGACTGTGAGCCCATTGTTGGATAGGGACCGTCTCTATATTTCGCCAACTTGTACTCCCCAAGCACTTAGTACAGTGCTCTGCACACAGTAAGCGCTCAATAAATACGACTGACTCGAATGAATGAATGAATGAACACAGTGGGACTTGAAAGCATGGGTGGGGTCCCACAACCAAAACCACTAGACATTCTCGGGTTCAGGAAAAAATAAGTTGGTGACCCTTGTCCCCAGGCTGATCAAATACGGTATGAAGGAGGGAGATTGGTCAAGTGGAAACTGATAGCCCAAATGGCCTGGAAGGACATGTAATAGACACCTGCCACCTCCGACGCTCTGGGCAGCGGATCAAGACTTGCAGCAGCCAGCTGTGGGTCGTGACTGCCCAGAATGTGGGATGCCCACTACTTCTGCACCAAGTGGGGGGCTGTGGGACAGACCAGTGTCCTGCTGAGCACTCATGGAGCTGGCAGCTAAATGCTTTGTCACCTGCACGTAACGCATAAACGTATTCCTCCGGATTTCATGGGCGGAACCTAAGTGCTTCGCCACGTGCAAGTAACACCTAAGTATATTCCTCCCGAGCGGAAGTTCAATTCGCCACATGTGAATAACCAAAAATAAGTGTATTCCTCCTGAAAGTGAAGTCAATTTGCCATGTGGAATAAATTTCGCATGGCGCAGCCTTTCGGACTCGGGTCTGTCACAGTGCTGATCTTCAATCCCGTCCCTGCGTAAGGGGTGAGAGCTTGGCACATGGTATGCGCTCAACAAAGACCACCATTATCATTATTCATTCATTCATTCAATCATATTTATTAAGCGCTTATTGTGTGCAGAGCACTGTACTAAGTGCTTGGGAAGTACAAGTTGGCAACGTATAAAGACGGTCCCTACCCAACAATGGGCTCACAGTCTAGAAGGGGGAGACAGACAACAAAACAAAACATATGGACAGGTGTCAAAGTCGTCAGAACAAATACAATTAAAGCTATATGCACATCGTTAACAAAATAAATAGAATAGTAAATATGTACAAGTAAAATCAACAGAGTAACAAATCTGTACAAATACATATACAAGTGCCGTTGGGAGGGGAAGGAGGAGAGGAAAAAGGGGGCTCAATCTGGGAAGGCCTCCTGGAGGAGGTAAGCTCTTAGTAGGGCTTTGAAGGGAGGAAGAGAGCTAGCTTGGTGGATGTGTGGAGGGAGGGCGTTCCAGCCAGGAGAAGGACGTTGGCCGGGGGTCGACGGCGGGACAGGCGAGAATGAGGCATGGTGAGGAGGTTAGCGGCAGAAGAGCGGAGGGTGCGGGCTGGGCTGGAGAAGGAGAGAAGGGAGGTGAGGTAGGATGGGGCGAGGTGATGGAGAGCTTTGAAGCCAAGAGTGAGGGGTTTTGCTTGATTACTTTCCTAATTGAAGCAGCGGCAGTAGGGCTCCACCACAAAATGGAGAATTATTGGAAGGCACTATTTGAGGAGGACGTTATTGCTGCAGAGAAGACTAAAAATCTGAACTGAAAGACGGTTGAAATTCTTCTCACTGGCCACAGTACCCAATGACATTTATATTGTTGTATTTATCCACCCCTGTTCTCATCTTTTATGGTGATTTTGTGACGCCCCCTCTAGATTGTAACCCCCCTCTAGACTGTAAGCTTATTGTGGGCTGGGAATTATTATTAATAATGGTAATAATAATTCTAGTATTTATTAAGCAGTTACTATGTGCCAGACACTGTACTAAGCACTGGAGTAGATACGAACAAATCATGATGGACACAGTCCCTGTCCCAGTTGGGGCCCACAGTCTTAATCCCCACTTAACAGATGAGGTAACCGAGGGACAGTGACTTGCCCACGGTCACACAGCAGACAAGTGTTGGAGTTGAGATTAGAACCCAGGTCCTCTGACTCCCAAACCCGGGCTGCTATACTGCACTCTCCCAAGCGCTTGGTACACTGCTCTGCACACAGAAAGTGCTCAGTAAATACCACTGGTCTCTAAATTTCCAGAGCTATGTTCATTTCACTGGGCCAAAATAAGTGAGACTAAGTGTTATATATATAGCAACAGTTGTCCTGTAAGGTTAATGAAAAGGAATAACTGCCCACATGTGCATCTACGGCAGGGAAGAGTGACGTATGATTCACAATTTGCTACTGATTTGAGGTTATAGCTTCCGCCTGCTTTTGTGATGTGGAGTCTGGCCAAAACCGTCAAAGTCAAATCAAATCCTTACTGCTATACACCAGATCAATCACTCGATCAATCAATGGTATCTACTGAGTGCTTACTATGTGCAGAGCACTATACTAAGTGCTCCATTCATTCATTCAATCGTATTTATTGAGCGCTTACTGTGTGCAGAGCACTGTACTAAGCGTTTGGGAAGTACAAGTTGGCAACATATAGAGACGGTCCCTACCTAATGGTGGGCTCACAGTCTATAAGGGGGAGACAGAGAACAAAACATATTAACAAAATAAAATAAATAGAATATGTACAAGTAAAATAGAGTAATAAATACATAAAAACATATATACATATATACAGGTGCTGTGGGGAAGGGAAGGAGGTAAGGCGGGGGGAATGGAGAGGGGGAAGAGAGGGAGAGGAAAGAGGGGGCTCAGTCTGGGAAGGCCTCCAGGAGGAGGTGAGCTCTCAGTAGGGCCTTGAAGGGAGGAAGAGAGCTAGCTTGGCAGATGTGCGGAGGGAGGGCATTCCAGGCCAGGGGGATGACGTGGGCCTGGGGTCGACGGCCCAGAGAGTAAAGTACAACAGAATTAGCAGACATGCTCTGTAAACATGACAAGTTTACTGTCCAGAGGGGGAGACACATTACCATGAATATGAATAACTCAATTTATAATGCATAATTTAAAGACATGTTCCTAAGTGCTGTGGGGTTGAGGGTGGGGTGAATACTGTCTTCTGGGGAAATCACCATGCAATTTATACCCGAAAAAAGAACTGGATGGTCACCTACTGGACCTCAGCTAATCACCTCCAAGCCTGGTTCATTTCTATCCTGGGTTAAAAATAGTTTGGCAGTTGCCTTCCCAGCCGGCAGGGATTTGGGTGCTATTTCTACTCCAAGGACCTGGGCGTGGCTCCAAGTCAAGGCTCTGGTGGCAGAACAGGCCTGAAGGCTAAGACTTACCTCAAATTTCGGGCCAAGGTTCTTTGCACCTAGGCAAGAAGCCACCAGAAGGCCTCCCATCTGGTCCTTGGTCTCCCACCCCAGGAGGTCAAAAGCGTTCAGCCCACCCCTCCAACAATGGCACAGTGGACTCAACAGGCCTGGCATCTTGAGGCCAAGAAGCCCCAGTTGACACAGCCCCAAAGACATTTGTCCTGAGAGGTAAGGACTGACTGTGCTGCTGGAAACTGAGGCCGCTTGCCCCTCCGCGTCCCCCATGGAACAGAGAGTGTAAACGTTTTCCCAATCAATCCACCAGTGGTATGTATTAAGTGTTTACTGAGTGCAAAGCACTGCACTAAGTGCGTGGCAGAGCCCAATATGATGGAGTTGGTAGACATGATCCCTACCCACGAGGAGCTTAGAAGCAGCGTGACTTAGTGGAAAGAGCACAGGCTTGGGAGTCAGAGGTCCCAATCCCCACTTCACAGATGAAGTCACTGAGGCCCAGAGAAGTGAAGTAGGGCTTTTAAGGAGGGGAGAGTGGTGGTCTTTTGGATACGAAGGTGTGGGGGTGTGAAGGCAGGACGTGGGGTGGCAGTGAGATGAGATCAAGGTTCAATGAGTAGCTTGGCATTAGAGGAGTGAAATGTGAGGGCTGGGTTGCATTTATTGAAGGCCTCCTGTGTGCAGAGCACTGTACTAAATGCTTGAAAGAGTATAATTGAATTAATAGATGTCAGCTCCTTGTGGACAGGGATCATGCTTATCAGCCCTACCGTTTGAAGTCTCCCAAGAGCTTACTATAGTGCTTTGCACACAGTAGGCACACAATAAACGACATTGATTAATCTCTGCCTTCAGTGAGTTTCTAGTTCGGTAGAGCAGTGTGGCTCAGTGGAAAGGGCCCGGGCTTGGGAGTCAGAGGTCATGGGTTCTAATCCCGGCTCTGCCACTTGTCTTCTGTGTGACTTTGGGCAAGTCACTTAACTTCTCTGTGCCTCAGTTACTACCTCATCTGTAAAATGTGGGTGAGGACTGTGAGCCCCATGTGGGACAACCTGATTACCTTGTATCTCTCCCAGTGCTTAGAACAGTGCTTGGCACATAGTAAGTGCTTAACAAATACCATTATTATTATTATTAGTGGGATCGGATGATAAAATAAATAACAGAGAGGAAGAGGGCATAGAAAGATTAAAGGGGGGCGATTTAAACTGGGGAGATTAGGAATCTACCGGGATGGCTTCCTGGAGAAGTGACTGCAGATGGGTTTTGAAGATGGGGAGAGTTGTGGTATGATGGATAAAAAGCGGGAAGTAGACCCAGGTAGTGGGGTGGGGAAAGGCATGAGGAAGAGGCTAATCGCACGAGAGATGAGAACAAGGTAGAGTAAGTAGGGCAGTTTAAGAGAAACAAAGTGCCAGTTGGGGGGTAGTGGGAAAAGAGAGTAGATAAGTAGGAGGAAGAAAGCTAAGTGCTTTAAAGCCAAACGGCTCAGAGTTTCTAAATCCCATTGAGAGAGGAATAGGCAATCATTTGAGGTTTTTGAGGACTGGGAAGACACCTATTGTACTACTCCAAGCCCTTCAGAATCTTTTAAGGCAACGGTAAGAGTTTTTGAATAAAATGAAAACTACATTATCTAGAAGTGATGGAGTTGCTGATAGGAGGGCTGAAACAGGACTTTCTGCTCTAAGCTAAAAGATGGCCTCTAGTTAACTCTCTAACTAGCTGCAACACAGACTAGTCGGGGGAAGCAGGATTAGACTGCAACTGCCATAGACTATAAAAGCCCGTATCTTCGCATAAAATCTTTGTTCACTGACTGGATCTAATGTTTCAATGGCTTCAAATCTTTAGTATTCCATTAAGTGTAATTTTCCAAATTACAAGAAATTTGAGGTGAAGGCAAGAAACATTTCAATATGATAAAGTAAAGAGAAGTGGAAAGTATTGAAAGTGATTAACAAAACCTTCATAGAAGAAAAAGACACGTGTAGTTCAAAAATTCTTAGGGCTTTTATATTAGTATTATTTGGAAACATACAGAGCCTGTATGTAATTTTGCTAACCAGGCTACTAATATGTGAGCTACATGATTTCCCAACTAGCACAACATGTAATTCTGTTTATTTCTTTTCTATAGAGACTGGAAAAGAAAGAAGTAGATTAAGGAGCTGTCAAATCGAAAAAGCAATAGCTAATGCAAATTTATTTTTGCAATATAGCATGTAAGATTTGTAAATGCTATTTAAGACAGAATCTGCAAAGTGGCTTCAGGCACTGAATGGATTTTTTTTAATAGAGAGAAATTAAAATAATGACTGAAACAACTGAGGAAAAATTCAGCAAGGCTCTGTCTAAACTGCATTACTAGGAGGACCTGTCAATAAATCAAGCCAGTATGAAAAACACCAGGATGAAATTACTCAAACAGCTATTAAGTAGCAAAACTAGAAATTCAAGAGAATCACATGAAACTCCAGTCAGAAGAAAACTCTATCACGTACATTCCCGAAACGATTAATAGTAAATTAATGCACATCTTCAATATTTGGTTATTTTTCTGTTATTCCGCCTAGCTATTTGCTTGTTTTACACAAGGGCAGATTTCTTCATGCATTTTTGTGATAGTTTAGTTTTCGCTATGAATTTCAGCTGATAAACATGTACCCAACTGTTGGCAAGAATATTAACAGAGCTGCTTACTCCCAAAACAGGCAGAGTCCCTGTCAAAACTGAGACAAAGAGAAATTCGTTTAGTTTTTTATTTTTTAATACGGTATTTGTTAGGTGTTTACTATGTACCATGCATTAACTAAGCACTGTAAGAAGCAGCATGGCACAGTGGCTACAGCATGTGCCTGAGAGTCAGAAGGTTATGGGTTCTAATGCCGGCTCCGCCACTTACCAGCTCTGTGACCTTGGGCAAGTCACTCAACTTCTCTGTGCCTCAGTTACCTCATCTGTAAAGTGGGAAGCGAGACTGTGCACCCCACATGGGACAGGGACTGTGTCCACCGCGATTTGCTTGTACCTCCCCAGTGATACCACAATTATTATCATTATTAGAGATAAACAGGATGGACAAAGTCCATGTGCCACACAGGGCTTCACTGTCATAATCTCCATTTTACAGATATAGTGCTAAGTGTTTAGTACAGGGCTCTACACATAGTAAGGGCTCATTGTCTGGTTGATTGATGAAGTAGCTGAAGTACAGAAGATAATGACATGCCCAAGGTCACAGAGCAAACAAGTCAAGGAGCTGGGATTAGATCCCAGGTTTCCTGATTCCCAGTCCTGTGTTCTTTTCACTAGGATCTGAGAGTGCACTGCACACAGGAGGCACTCAAATGCTATTTTGATGGATTGATTTTGAATACATATCAAATGCCACTTTCCCTTAGCAGCAGCAGCAAGAAGCTTTGCTTCTTGATTTTCATCAGGTCTCTGTATTGCACTCATTGCTAGAATTTCCTGCTAGTAGGGATTGCTTTCCAGTTAGTTTGATCGATTAAATGTGCTTGAAGAGTAGACTTCGGAGCATCTTATATCCCTTGAGTGGCCAGGTTTGTGAGCACTCAGCAGTCATTAACTGTCGATAGAAGACTGATTTTGGCAGTATGCCATTTGGAAAAACACATTAAATGCTCTTGTATATGCCCAAGGACAGAGAATGGCCCATCGCAGTCCCACTATGACAAAATGCCTTTGACTGCATTAAGATCACACAGATGAAGATCTTTTTCCGAATAATGGTCAGATTTCATGAAAAAGAAATCCTTTAATTAAAAAAGAAAGGAGTTCTCAAGTCTCCATCCTTGGAAATCTAAGGAGAGTGACACAAAAAATCAGATATAAAATATCTTTTGAAGACCCATCTAGCTCTTATTGTGTGATCTCACTGAAAATGGCGGCTTTAGAGAAAAGGAGTACTTTGAGTGTTACACAGTTTCAATGATAGTAAACTTTTTACAAGCATGCTAATCTTTAGTCGCTGAATCTACCCATTTTGATAATTTGTAAGTTGAGGCAATTTTACTCCAAGGACCCAAGCTCTTTGGTTTACTAGTTGGAAGTTCCTTTCCTCTAAGGTTTCTTTACCCCCTCCTTGCCCATCCCGCTCCCCAAAACGTGACGAGAAACAATAGGCCTAAGAGTCACTATCAATCGACAAATGGTATTTGTTGAGTGCTTACTTTGTGTAGAGCACTGTACTAAGCACTTCGGAGAGTCCAATACAGCTGATCCCTACCCTCAAGGAGCTTACAGTCAGATGGGGAAGAGAGACATTAAAATAAATTACAGGTGAGGAAAGGAACCAAATACAAGCATATGTACATAAGTCCTGAGGGGGATGGGGTGAGGGTAAGATCACCCAAGTGTTGGGTAGAGGGGTGGGAGACTAAGTGTATGGGAGAGGCAATGGGGGGAAAAAAAGAAGCAGCACAGTCTAGTGGATAGAGCATGGGCCTGGGAATCAGAAGGACCTGGGTTCTAATCCTGGCTCTGTCACTTACCTGCTGTATGACCTTGGGCAACTCAATAATAATAATAATAATAATAATTATTATTATTATTATTATTTATAATAATTATTAATTATTATTCTTATGGTATTTGTTAAGTGTTTACCATGTGCCAGGCACTTTACTAAGCGCTGGAATGGATACAAGCAAATTGGGTGGGACACAGTCCCTGTCCCGCATAGGTCTCACAGTCTTAATTCCCATTTTACAGTTAAGGTAACTGAGGCACAGGGAAGTGAAGTGAGTTACCCAAGGTCACACATCAGACGAACGGCAGAGCCGGGATGCTTTTTTTTACCTCATCTGTAAAATGGGGATTGATATTGTGAACAGTCTGTGGGAAAGGGACTATGTCCAACCTGATTAGCTTGGATCTACTTCAATGCATAGTATAGTGCCTGGCACACAGTAAGACCTTAACAAATACCACAGAAAAAATGGGACAGAGGTAACGAGATAGTAGTCCAGCAAGCGTTCCTGAAGGAGATTTAATTTTAGTAAGACTTAAAAGATGGGGAGAGTGCTGGTCCGTCAGACTTAAAAGATGGGGAGAGTGCTGGTCCGTCAGATGTGTAGAAGAAGTGAGTTCCAGGTAGGAGGAAGGATGTGAGAAAGGACGAAGCGTGAGTTAGGGACAGTGGAGTAGGTTGGTTTTAAAAGAACATTAAAAGCATGTGGGCCGAGTTTTAGTGGGAGTGGGGCACAGGTATGGGGTAGAGCTCTGAATGCCTTGAATCCAAGGCTTAGGAGTTTCTGCTTGATGCAGAGATGGATGGGCAACCACTAAAGCCACTTGAAGAGTGGGGAGACGTGAGCAGAATGATTTTTAGAAAACATGTATATTCCTAAGTGTTCTGCACCCAATAAGCACTCAATAAACATCACCGATTGATTTCTGAGAGAGATGAGTCGAGGAGAATGAGAAAGGGAGGATGGTGGTGCTGTCTACAGTGTTCAGAAAGTCAGGGGGAAGACACGGTTTGGGAGGGAAGATGAGGGGTTCTGTTTTGGACATGTTAAATTTGAGGTGTTGTTGGGACATCCAAGTAGAGATAACCTAAAGGCAGTAGGAAATCAAGCAAACAATTGATCACACTTATTGAGCACTTTGCAGAGCAAGATATTGATCACTTGTGAGAGTACAACATAACAGAGTTGGTAGACATGTTCCCAGCCCACAACGAGCTTACAGTCTACAGAAAATCAGGGAAATGAGGGACTGCAGAGCAGGAGAGTTTGGTTTGGGAATCATCAGCTTAGAGATGTAGTTCGAACTATCTTAAAATCTAGAAATCAACAACCAATAAGTGTAAGGAAAGGAAGTGGATTTCTCAGGCGCTTGAGAGAACAATTCAGCAAGCTACATGCAGCACACAGGTTGGACACAGTGATTGATGTACATCTATTTTCCTAAGCATTTTCTTTCATTCAATTTTTCCCAAGTGCATAAAGTAACACCAGCAATTCTACACATCAGCTGTTTCTAACACCCTGATAAATGCTATTGATATAAGTAGGCTTCATGTTTACACCCTCAGGCTCTGCCAGAATTCACAGCTGTGATCTGAGCTTCTGTGGAAAATACCATCCCGTGCTCGACCTAGGTACACTGGAGTGTTGTTTCATTTCAGGATAGACTCTGGAATCCATATTTAACTGGACTTATTAGAATGGAGAATAGAGAAGTAGTGTGGCCTTGTGGATACAGCATGGTCCAGGAAATCAGAAGGACCAGAGTTCTAATCCTGGCTCTGCCATTTATCTTCTGTGTGACCTTGGGCAAGCCATTTCCACTTCTGTGTGCCTCAGTTACTTAACCTGTAAAATGGGAATTGAGGCTGTAAACCCTTAATCATTACTATCATTCCATCATATTCAAGTTTTTAGCTAGTTCGGCAGATTAAGCACTTGCCAGAATGCCCAGGTGGAGTCTACCCTACCTCCCCACTAAGCTTCTATAGTCACTCGTTATAACTTCCAGATACCAAGTCAAAGTGAATCACTGATTCATTCATTAGCAGCCGTCATAAAGTGTTTTATTTTTCTAGAATGTTAAATAACCTGATTCTCCCAGTTCATAAAGTTACTTGCTGTTACTAAATTGGACTCATTAGGAGGAACATTAATTCTTACTATGGAACTTTGCAATGCTTTGTTGCAATGAATAAATAAATAACGTCAGGGGCAATGTAGCAGTTCCTAATGTTAGCCTAAAAGAGATTAAGCTCCACTCCAAGTGGGCAGTTGACAACCAGGAGAAAGTCAGGATCAAATCAATCAATCAGTCAATCAATGGCATTTACTGAGCAATCACTATGTGCAAAGCACTGGATTAATTGCTTGGGAGAGTAGAATACAGCAGTCAACGAGTTTACAGTCGAGAGATTAGTTTAAGGCCAGAGGCATAAGTAACTCGCTACATCACCTTACTGGAGGATAGTAATCCATGCTGGTTTTCATACTTTCCTTAAAGCTTTTGATTGCCTGGGTATAAGACCTTAACTATTTGCACAGAATAATTATTTCCAAAATCTAAAATGAGCCTGCGTGAAATTTTTATTGTGAGATATGTAAACAAAGGTTCTTAATGAAGAGATCATGATAAGTCTGCCTGAACAATATTTTAATATTACGATCCATTGTTCATATTACAGAGGATAATGAATTCACAAGGAAATTAGATATAGTCCCTAGATTAATAACAATTTCTCTTCTTGGCTTTCAGAGAGACAGACTAAAAATAGGTAAAGTAATTATATCTCGAGTCACTTTCAAGTTGGGGAGTGACCATAACCACATTGTTTTCCCTGCATTTGTCACTGTAAATTTTTTGCAATGTTAAAATACTGATTTAGACTATAATTTTTAAAAGTCAGGTGTTTATTTTGTCTTCCCTACAAAAAGAAAAAAAAAAAACGGGAGGCTCTGCCAAAATACTGGCTCAGCTATTTCCTCATTTAGTTTCTGAGGGATTGTTCCTTTCCAAGAAATGATCATTTATCCTTAATGAACATTCAGTTCAGGACCTGACTTGTGTCAGCCTGTAAGGCCTGAAGAGGGCCGGTCTGGAGATAATAATAAATCCAGATTCAAAAGAGTTGTGTGAATGATGATAAGGACATCCTTCAAATTAAGTCAGAGGGTTTGGATATGGGCTCTAAATTCAATTTTCTTGCCCTTCCTTCCGCCTCAATGGGGACAGTTTCAGAATATATAGTCCCTGGTTTTTTTCCCCTCCTTCACCGTAAAGAAAATTATATCAATCTGCTCTTACAAAAGGAGGATAAATGTGATTTGCATGAAATGAAGGCATATTTGACACTCTCTTTCCATTCCCCTGCTCTTAATTTTCTATTCCTGATGGTACCTGATACTTTTTTAGCAGACGCCTGGTTGGAGCAAGCAAGAGGGAAATGTAATTGGAATTTTTGCATCCTGAGCACTATACTAAGTGTTTGGGAGAGTATAACAGAGGTAGAAAATGTGATCCCTGGTCCCAGGGAGCTAATGGTCTATCAGGGAAGACAGACATAAAATAAATAAATGATGAGTACTGCATTCCCTTGGAGAAGTAAGAAGCAGTGTGGCCTAATGGATGGAGCACAGGGCTGGTAGTCAGTAGGACCAGGTTTCTAATACAGACTCTAACATTTATCTTCTGTGGGACCTTGGGCAAGTCACTTCCTTTCTCTGTGCTTCAGTTACCTCATCTATAAAATGGGGATTAAGACTGGGGCCCCATGTGGGACATGGACTGCGTCCAACATGATTAGCTTTTATCTACCCCAGTGCTTAGTACAGTGCCTGGCACATAGTAAGCAATTAAAAAATACATTAAAAAAAAGAAAAAAGAGGGAAAAAAAAGGAGTCATTACACTGGATTCATTCATTCATTCAATCGTATTTATTGAGCGCTTACTGTGTGCAGAGTACTGTACTAAGCGCTTGGGAAGTACAAGTTGGCAACATATAGAGACGGTCCCTACCCAACAACAAGCTCACAGTCGAAGTAGAAGGGGGAGACAGACAACAAAACAAAACAGGGAGACGGGTGTCAAGTCGTCAGAACAAACAGAATTAAAGCTAAATGCACATCATTAACAAAATAAATAGAATAGTAAATATGTACAAGTAAAATGAATAGAGTAATAAATCTGTACAAACATATATACAGGTGCGGGTGGGGAGAAGAAGGAGGTAGGGCGAGGGGATGGGGAGGAGGAGAGGAAAAAGGGGGCTCAGTCTGGGAAGGCCTCTTGGAGGAGGTGAGTTCTCAATAGGGCTTTGAAGGGAGGAAGAGAGCTAGCTTGGCGGATGTGGGGAGGGAGGGCATTTCAGGCCAGGGGGAGGATGTGGGCCGGGGGTCGACAGCGAGACAGGCGAGAATGAGGCACGGTGAGGAGGTTAGCGGCAGAGGAGCGGAGGGTGCGGGCTGGGCTGTAGAAGGAGACAAGGGAGGTGAGGTAGGAGGGGGTGAGGTGATGGACAGCCTTGAAGCCCAGAGTGTGGAAACCTCAGGAAACTCACCCCCTAATTTCCCAACAACCCAATGATTCAACTGACGCAATTACAGCAGTCTCAGAACACAACTACAGTGAAATAAGGAGGCTCAATTTCAGAGCTCAATGTAGGCGATTTCCAAGGCCACCTGTCCCAACTCTGACTTGTCTTATTCCTCCTGATCACCTACTAGAACACAGCCTACAAACTTCCCTCCTCTTGCACCAACCTTCTTCTCCCTGTGCCTCGATGTCTTTTGCTCATCACCAACCCCATGCCCTCATCCTCCCTCTGGCCATGAACTCCCTACCCCTTCAGATCTGATAGACCACCACTCTCCCCATCTCCAAACCCTTACTAAAATCAGATCTCCGGCAAGAGGCCTTCCCTGATTAAGAATTCTCTCCCCCATCCGTCCTCCCTTCTGCACTTCTTAAGCCTGGTGTAGTGGAGACAGCCTGGGCCTGGGAATCCAAAGGTCATGGGTTCTAACACCGTCTCTGCCACTTCTCTGCTGTGTGACCCTGGGCAAGTCACTTCACTTCTCCATGCCTCAGTTCCCTCATCTGTGAAATGGGAATTGAGACTGTGAGCCCCACATGGGACAGGGATTGTGTCCACCCTGATTTGCTTGTATCCATCCCAGCACTTAGTACAGTGTCTGGCACATAACAGTTTAACAAATATCATTATTATTACTGTTGTTGTTGTCATTAATAAGCACTTTGATAATCACTCCACCCGCTGCTCCAACAGTGCTTATGCACATATCCTTATACCCTATCACTTCCCCAATTAGTAATTCATTTTAACATTTGTCTCCCCCTCTAGTCTGGAAGTTCTTTGTAGACAGGGATTGTGTCTACCAACTTTATTGCATGGTACTCTCCTAAGTGCTTAGCATAGTGCCCTGCACACAAACAGCACTCAACTGATACCTCTGATTGACTGACTGGCTAACTGAACCAGGGACAATTTTAGTATTTTACCTATAGTTATCTGCACAGTCTCACCCTTAAATACCTACCACCATCCTGTGACTTCCAGATATGTATCCCAAATGGCATAAGAAGTATATACACACCATAAGATGGGCAGTATTATGTACGTATATATATATGATGTATATTATATATATATATACATGCATGTATATATAATACTGCCCACCTTATTGTGTGTGCATATATGTGCTATATATAATAATTCTGTTTCTGCTTGTAAACATTTCTACATCTCCCCTATTAGAGTGAAAACTCCTTGTGGGCAGGGAAGGTTTCTTACATGTCTCTTGAACTTTCCCTGTACGGTACTTGGTACTGTGTATAGCATTTAGTCAGCACTCAGTAAACATCATTACTACTACTACTACTACTAATAATAATAATAATGATGGCATTTGTTAAGCGCTTACTATGTGCAAAGCACTGTTCTAAGCGCTCGGGAGGATACATGGTGATCAGATCGTCCCACGTGAGGCTCACAGTCATCATCCCCATTTTACAGAGGAGGTAACTGAGGCCCAGAGAAGTGAAGTGACTTGCCCAAAGTATCAAAACTGACAATTGGCAGAGCCAGGATTTGAACCCATGACCTCTGACTCCTGAGCCCAGGCTCTTTCCATTGAGCCACGCTGCTTCTCAGAAGTAGTAATAGTAATTACTACTACTAGCTTAGTACTACTAACTACTATTACTAGTTAGCCTGTTCTGCTTTGAGAAAGCTGGTTTCTGGTGGATTGACGATTCATTCATTCAATCATATTTACTGAGTGGTGCTTACTGTGTGCACAGCACTCCAGACCTTGTCCTATAATGTTTCCCCACAGACACTAATGGTTAGAGATGACAATTTGTTTTAATTAGCTAAGGCTTAAAAATGATAGTTTAACCTTATTAAACTAAAGATGTAAATGAATTCAAAATTTAATGGGAACTTCCCCTAAAGCTGAAAGCTTCGCAAAAACAGGTAACTTGTCCCTTCTGGAACCCTCTTACTTTCCTGCGGTGGTCTTGAGGTTTGTTTCTGATCGGCAGTGTTTTCATTTCTGTATGTGGACTGACAATGTTGTAGATGCTTCATAATATTTTGATATTATTGATGGTTTTCATCATTGAAGTCAGCAAAAACTGCGTGAACTATTGAAAAGCACTGACCTTAATTCATTGTTGCTCCAGTCTAGTAAGAAAAGTTGCTTTGAAAGACTGCCAAAAACACTTTTATACATGATATGTAACTGAAACATCAACTTGCTACATGTCTGGCGAAGCAATAGATGTAAAAAAAAATTAAGCGAACAAAAGAACAAACAGCTGCAAGCACTTAACCTTGCATTTTGCTATGACAGTTAACGATTGACAAAGGGAGTTACACCCACTTTATAATAGTATATTTGGGTGTAAAGAAATGCCAAATGGAAATCTTCCAACACTGAAACTTCCAAGAGGTATTAGGTGAATCACCCAAAATATAAAAAGTTAAGTAAATTATTAATATCTCTGCAGGTTGGTTCAAGTTCAAATAAAATTGGGGAATTTATTTTACATAAGAATAGTTACCTGCATTAATATTTTCAGAATACACCCACTTCTACCAGATTACATTTTTTCGGCGATTTAGAAGTAAGATGACAGCAGAATTAGGAATGTTCTCCCGACAATATGCTTCTGTCTGGAGCCGATGCGACAACGGTGTTGAAAGAAGCAATTATGCACACATCAAAAATGGGACAAGTACCACAATTAAAGTGTTCCTTAACTCTGGGTTCTGCAAGAATGCAACCCCCAAGTTCTGAAGAGCTGGGTGTGCCCCTTGTTTCTGCTCCACTCATAAAGTTTATAAAGTCAGATGTGCTTGGAGAAGCAGCGTGGCTCAGTGGAAAGAGCCCGGGCTTTGGAGTCAGAGGTCATGGGTTCGAATCCCAACTCCACCAATTGTCAGCTGTGTGACTTTGGGCAAGTCATTTCACTTCTCTGGGCCTCAGTTACCTCATCTGTAAAATGGGGATTAAGACTGTGAGCCCCACGTGGGACAACCTGATCACCTTGTAACCTCCCCAGCGCTTAGAACAGTGCTTTGCACATAGTAAGTGCTTAATAAATGCCATCATTATTATTATTATTATTATTATTATAATGGGGATGAAGACTGTGAGCCCCACATGGGACAAGCTGATAACCTTGTATCTACCCCAGTGCTTAGAATAGTGCTTGGCACATAATAAGCACTTAACAGATATTATTATTATTATTATTATTATTATTATTATTATTATTATTATTGTTATTATGACAGTTCGTCTTGGTTGGAACAGATCTAAAGTTCAGGGCACCAGAGAATGTTAGAGGTTGCACAGATACCAGCTACCATAACAGATAACAGATACCATAATTATTATTATGCTAAATGTAAATAATGAAACCTTTGAAATCTGCAAATAGAAATAACATTTAATAATAATAATGACGGCATTTATTAGGCACTTGCTGTGTGCAAAGCACTGAGCGACACACACTGTAGAAACATAGTTGCTGCCCTGTAAGCAACCTCGTAAGAATATCAATCAACCAAATTTATTGAGCATTCACTGTGCGTAGAGCACTGACCTAAGTGCTTGGGAGAGCACAATATAACAATGTGTCATATTCCCCACCCACAACACGCTTACTGTCTAGAGGTGGGGACAGAAAATAGTAAGACAGTTGGACAGTCTTCACACCCCACCCAAGTCCTGGGCCACTGCCATCACTGCCAAGCAAACAGTGGCCAATCTGGCTCAGCTGGTCCATCTCGGTTTGCCAAGGGGCAAATGCACCTTGGTTTGTGATGGCCGCAGCAGAGGGGAATGGTGGCTCCCCAGCCAGGAGTGGGTGTAGAGGCTGGCCAGCCCCACGGCACCGGGGCCAAGAGTGAGAAAAATCTCTGACACTGGGGCCTGGTGAAGAAGAGAGAAGTGGTGTCTGCGGAGGAGGACAAGTTGGCTCGTTCACTGAGTGTCCCGGGTATAACGTACCATTCTTAGGTTTGGGAGAATACCATGAACATAAAAGGACGCTGCTTTCAAGAGCCCTCTTACAATTCTCTCACTCCTCTCAATTTTGCCTTTCTCTTGAGGTGAGACTACACTCCATTTTCCTCACCTCCTCCTCCCTCCTTTTCACCTTTATCGCTGAACTCTGCTCTACTATTTTGCCATCGTGTGTGACACCATCAGTGGCGAAGGAGTACACAATGTCAAAGCCTTCGGCAACAGTTAAAAAAACAACAGGTTTCTGACCAGAGGCTTCTGACCTATTGCCTGGCCCACCTCTCCTAATAGGATAAAATCAGTTGTATTCTTCTCCATAGCCTTTTTGGGTGATAGAACAAGGGATCTTAATGGTATCTATATAAGACTAGTGCGATGGGAAGGTGGGGAAAGGGGGAAAAGGAGAAGAGGGTTGATCCAAGGAAGATCATTCTGAGCTGGGAGGAAGAGAAGCAGAGAGGTTGCTGAGAAGAGCCAGGATCATGGGGCTTAGCTTGGCTTCCTGTCTCCCTGTTTCTCTTGCCACTTCTCCATGAAATCTCCCGGGGCTCCCTCCCTTCCTGGCCCACAGCAAGTTAAAAGTAGCGAGAATAGAAACTCCTAACAAAAGCACAGGAATTTTTGATGAAAAAACATATCCTTGTACTCTTGTATTTTCCATGTAACTCTGTCACTTCAACAAGTTTCCCAAGGCAGTCTTTCTTTAACTTTATGATGTGAGGGCTACTTTCCAGACCTTCATGTGAGGAGATATTCAGTGATTATGGATTATAGTCAGTTCCCTGCCCAAGGTCACACAGCAGACAAATGGCGGAGCTGGGATTAGAACACACAACCTCCGACTCCCAAGCCGGCCTCCCAAGCTCTTTCCACTAAAAAAATCCTACTTTCTTCCCCACTAACTTTCCAGTGCCCTTTTTATTCCATCTCCTATCACTTTCTTAACACTTACTGTACATATCTCTATTATCATGTGATAGAAGGTTCTTTCTGTGTAACCCTGGGTAAGTCCCTCAACATGTCTAGGCCTTAGTTTTTCCATCTGCACAGTGGGGGTAAAACAACCTGCTCTGATTATCTCATAACCTTCCCCAGTGCTTTGCACAGCACTCAGCACCTAATACCATTATTGTTACTATGTAGCATTTATTCATTCAACATCATCATTCATTTTTCAAAAGCATTACCACAGAAATTCTCATTCTTAAAATGTCTATTTTATAACGTTCTATTTTAAATGGCTTATGAACCTGATTATTCTTGCCTTCTCCATTGTATTCTTAACAATGAAATCTCAGATACTAAGTTTCCAAAAGGAATCAAATTAACTGAATATCAAGAAATTGATTGTCTTTCTTTGAAAATGAAAGTTTTTCATTCTCAATTCCAAAATTTTTAATAGATTTTTGTCCAAGTGTTACAGAGGTTAACCTTTCAGAATGGCAAGAAAACTGCCTGCCAACTAGATTTAAAAGCAGGAAAATGTAAGTATTTAGGTTGGATTAATATCCGGATGTTAAAAATGATAATGGCAGTAATAATGGTAATTTGAAAATCCATGCAGAATTATAAGCCTGCTAAAAATTTTAGTCACTCATCACAATTCCTAAAGTAACCTTCCTCATGATAGTTAATTTACCACTAGCTCGCCTATTAAGATCACAAGACCCATACCCAGAACACAGAAAACTTAAGTAGTCAACTTCAAAATAATGTTTCACACTCATGTTTATTAATGATTCTTGGAGGTGGTATAACATAATGCAATGGAAAGAATTTTTGACAAAGATGACAAACTGATAATGGAGGGGAAATGAGGCTCATTCATTGATTTTTTTTTTTAAAAGAAGATTAAAGACCAGGGAAAATGCATCCAACAAGGATCTAAAAACAAAAATTACCAATATACTGAAAGGTATAAATACTTGGATGCCATGTGTGTGTGTGTGTGTGTGTGTGTGTGTGTGTGTGTGTGTGTGCGTGTTTGTAAGGATCACTCCAATTTTTTCCAGTGACAAAATTAAAACGATTTAGCCTAGAAAGGCAAACGTTGAAGGGGTATATTACTTAAATCACATAGTGGCATTTATTATGGGTGGAGCACTGTTTGAAGCACTTGGGAAAGTACAATGAAAGAGAATTAGTAGACACTTTAGTAGACCAGGGAAAATGCATCCAACAAGGATCTAAAAACAAAAATTACCAATATACTGAAAGGTATAAATACCTGGATGCCGTGTGTGTGTGCGTGCGTGCGTGTGTGTGTGTGTGTGTGTGTGTGTGTGTTTGTAAGGATCACTCCAATTTTATCCAGTGACAAAATTAAAATGATTTAGTCTGGAAAGGCAAGGGTTGCAGGGGTATATTACTTAAATCACTTAGTGGCATTTATTATGTGTGGAGCACTGTTCTAAGCACTTGGGAAAGTACAATGAAAGAGAATTAGTAGACACATTCCCTGCCCATAATAAGTTTACATTTACAGAAGAATAAAAAAGGTGAATGAGGGAACGTAGAACTGGTAAGGAGCATGGCCTCGTGGAGCAAGCACGGCCCTGTGAGGCAGAAGATATGGGTTCTAATCCTAGATCTCCCACTTGCTTGTTATGACTCTGGCAAGTCATTTAATTTCTTTGTTAAGTGAGGAAACTGAACCTCAGTCTCCTCATCTGTAAAAAGGGGATTACATCTCCGTTCTCCTTCCTACAATGGAAGCTCTGTGTGGGACAGGGACAACATCTGATCTGATGATCTGAAGCAGTGCGGCTTAGTGGAAAGAGCACGGGCTTGGGAGTCAGAGGAGGTGGGTTCTAATCCCGGCTCCGCCACTTGTCTCTTGTGTGGCCTTGGGCAAGACACTTAACTTCTCTGTGCCTCAGTTACCTCATGTCTCCCCCCATCTAGACTGTAAGCCCATTGTTGGGTAGGGATTGTCTCTGTTGCCGAATTCTACTTTCCAAGCGCTCAGTACAGTGCTCTGCACACAGTAAGCTCTCAATAATATGAATGAATGAATGATTGTGTAAAATGGGGATTAAGACTGTGAGCCCCAAGTGGGACAACCTGATAATAATAATAATAATAATAATGTCGGTATTTGTTAAGCGCTTACTATGTGCAAAGCACTGTTCTAAGCGCTGGGGAGGCTACAAGGTGATCAGGTTGTCCCACGGGGGGCTCACAATTTTAATCCCCATTTTACAGATGAGGTAACAGGCACAGAGAAGTTAAGCGACTTGCCCAAAGTCACACAGCTGACAGTTGGCAGAGCTGGGATTTGAACCCATGACCTCTGACTCCAAAGCCCAAGCTCTTTCCACTCTGCCACGACAGCTTCTCCTGTATCTACCCCAGCGCTTAGAATAGTGCTTGGCATATAGTAAGTGCTTAACAAATACCATCATTATTATTATCACGTATCTACCCCAGCATTTAGTACAGTGCTTGGCACACAGAAAGTGATTATATAAAGAAATATATAAATATTTCTTGAAACATCACTCCAAATGGCACACCGCTTTGCCAACAAAAAAAACAAACAGATGGTCTCTAAGGACATAGGGGCCAAGTTCAACATGTGCCTTGATTGTGATGATATTGTTTCATTCACCAATTCATTCAATACATTCATTTAATCTGTGTGCAGAGCACTCTACGAAGCTCCTGGGAGGGCACAACAATAAACAGACACATTCCCTGCCCACAATGAGTTTACAGTACTCTGCCAGGTACTTAGTACTGCACACAGTAAGGGCTCAATCAATATTATTGATTGACTGATAGCAATACTGGTATTTACTGAGTGTACAGCACTATACTAAGCACATGGGAAAGTCTAAAAGAAGCACATCTTGGTGCTGTGGATCACACTAAAGGGTAATACTGAGAGCCCACCTCCTCCAGGAGGCCTTTCCAGACTGACGCCCCTTTTTCCTCTCCTCCTCCCCATCCTCCCCGCCCTACCTCCTTCCCCTCCCCATAGCACCTGTATATGTTTGTACAGATTTATTACTCTATTGTACTTGTACATACTTACTATTCTTTTTATTTTGTTAATGATAATAATAATAATGATGGTACTTGTTAAGCGCTTACTATGTGCAAAGCACTGTTCTAAGCGCTGGGAGATGCAAGGTGATCAGGTTGTCCCACGTGGGGCTCACAGTATTAATCCCCATTTTACAGGTGAGGGAACTGAGGCACAGAGAAGTGAAGTGCCTTGCCCAAAGTCACACAACTGACATTTGGCGGAGCGGGGATTTGAACCCATGACCTCTGACTCCAAAGCCCATGCTCTTTCCACTGAGCCACACTGCTTCTCAATGCACATTTAGATGATGTGCATCTAGCTTTATTCTATTTATTCTGATGACACCTGTCCACACGTTTTGTTTTGTTTTCTGTCTCCCCCTTCTAGACTGTGAGCCCGTTGTTGGGTAGGGACCGTCTCTATATGTTGCCAACTTGTACTCCCAAGCACTTAGTACAGTGCTCTGCACACAGTAAGCGCTCAATGAATATGATTGAATGAATGAATGAATAATAGTAAGAATAACTGTGATACTTGTTTAGTGCTGACTATGTACCAAGCACTGTATTAAATGCTGATGATAATCAGACCAGATATTATCCTTGTCCCAAGCAGAGTTCCCAATCAAGGAAGGAGCACAGACATTTAATCAAATGTCCTAGCCCTACTTGGAGCTCATCTCCTCCAGGAGGCCTTCCCAGACTGAGCCCCCCTTCCCCTCCACCTCCTTCCCCTCCCCACAGCACCTGTATATATGTTTGTACATATTTATTACTCTATTTTACTTGTACAGATTTACTATTCTATTTTATTTTGTTAATATGTTTTGTTTTGTTGTCTGTCTCCCCTTTCTAGACTGTGAGCCCGCTGTTGGGTAGGGACCGTCTCTATATGTTGCCAACTTGTACTTCCCAAGCACTTAGTACAGTGCTCTGCACACAGTAAGCGCTCAATAAATATGATTGAATGAATGAATGAATTTAATCCCCATTCTACAGAAGAGGATTGCAAGGTATAAAGTTATATGACTTGCCCGTCGTCAAATAACAGGCAAGTGGTGGTGGAGCTAGTGAAGATACAGGAAACTCAGACAGATACAGTCCCTTGTCCCTAATGGGACTGGCAGCCTAATATAGAGGAGCTGGGATTTACTCCCCATTTTAAAATTAGTAATAATAATAATTATGGTAATTGTTAAGCACTTACTATGTGCCAAGCACTGTTCTAAGAGCTGGGGTACATACAAGGAAATCAGGTTGTCCCATACGGGGCTCAGTCTTAATCCCCGTTCTACAGATGAGGTAACTGAGGCACAGAGAAGTTAAATGACTCTCAAGCCTGGGCTCTTTCAATCAATCAATCAATCAATCGTATTTATTGAGCGCTTACTGTGTGCAGAGCACTGTACTAAGCACTTGGGAAGTACAAATCGGCAACACATAGAGACAGTCCCTACCCAACAGCGGGCTCACAGTCTAGAAGGGGGAGACAGAGAACAAAACCAAACATAGTAACAAAATAAAATAAATAGAATAGATATGAACAAGTAAGATAAATAGAGTAATAAATATGTACAAACATATATACATATATACAGGTGCTGTGGGGAAGGGAAGGAGGTACTAAGCCATGCTGAAACTGAGGCACAGAGAAGTTAAATGATTTGCCCAAAGTCACACAGCTGACCAGTGGTGGAGCCGGAATTAGAACCCATGACCTCTGACTCTCAAGCATGGGCTCTTTCCACTGAGCCATGCTGAAACTGAGGCACAGAGAAGTTAAGTGTCTTGCTCAGGGTCACACAGCAGGCAAGTTTGTAGAGGAGAAAATTTTGATCTCTTTAATTAATTTACTTGTTTCCAAAACTCATTCACACTTAAAGCAGCAACAGAATGACGGTGACTGAGGGAAGTTACGGTCACTGAAGTCAATTTATGCACCAAAAGTCACATGCTTCTTTCAGCATTTGATATAATGTTGACAATAAGTAACCAATATGATCATTTATCGCCTAGGTATGTCATTAATCAATCCATGCTATTTATTGAGTGTCTTTCCGATGCTGTACTGAGCAATTGGGAGAGTGCAATACAGAGATAGCAGACACATTCCCTGCCCACCACTAGCTGTTACGCAGTAGATTTTAAAGCTGGGCAACAAGAATAGTGCCTCACCCTATACCTCAATTATTTTTTTTTTCCTCCACCATCTCTGTTCTGCCCATTACAAGGGAATGAAAATGAGACAGGAGCAGTACAGCCAGCAACTTATGTTGAGAAGCAGCATGGCTTGGGAGTCAGAAGAACCTGGATTCTGACCCCAGCTCCTCCACGTGTCTGCTGTGTGACCTTGGGCAGTGCAATTCACTTCTCTGGGCCTCAGTTACCTCATCTCTAAAATGGGGATTAAGACTGTGAGCCCCATGGGGGACAGGGATTGTGTCCAACCTGAGTCACTTGTATCTACCCCAACACAAACAGGGCTCAGCACATAAGTGCTTTACAAGTACCATAATTACTGCCCTAAAAATGGCATGTTATAACTAGTGTTATCAATCCCTAATCAATCGATGGTTTCTATTGAGCACTTACTATGTACAAAGCACTGTAGTAAGTGCTTGGGAGAGTAGAACGCAACAGAGTTAGAAGACCTGTTCCCTGATCATAACAAGTTTGTATCCCCAACCTAATTCCCACCCACCCAACCGCTCTGAATCAGACATAAGGCTGTCTCACCTTTGGCACTCAGCATCCTACACAAATTACTCCTGCAGTTAACCTAGCGCCATTTGAGCTAAATTTCCGAGGTGTGGATTTGAAGTCAGATTAAAGACTAAGGCTATGATAGCCACAGTACTTGTTGTTAATAATAATGAGAAGCAGTGTGGCTCAGTGGAAAGGGCATGGTCTTGGGAGGCAGAGGACATGGGTTCTAATCCTGCCACCACCACCTGTCTGCTGTGTGGCCTTGGGCAGGCCACTTCACTGCTCTGGGTCTCAGTTACCTCATCTGGAAAATGGGGATAAAGACTGTGAGCCCCACGTGGGACAACCTGATTACACTGTATCTATCCCAGCGCTTAGAACAGTGTTCGGCACAGACTAAGCGCTTAACAAATACTATTATTATTATGTTATGCACTTACTCTGTGTCAAGCACTATGCCAAGTACCTGAGCACATGCAATACAATCAGATCAGAAGCAGTCTCTGTACCAACTGAGGAATAAGGGAGAAAAAGATCAGAAAGCAGTTCTGAGCTCATATGGATAACTCTCCAATCAAGTGACATTATAATAATAATAATGACAATGACAGTATTTGTTAAGAATTTACCATGTGCCAAGCACTGTTCTAAGCACTGGGGTAGATGTAAGGTAATCAGGTTGTCCCACGTGGGGCTCAGTCTTAATCCCCATTTTACAGATGAGATAACTGAGGCACAGAGAAGCTAAGTGGCTTACCCAAGGTCACACAGCAGATGAGTGGCAAAGCTGACATTAGAACCCACATCCTCTGACTCCAGGGCTCATACTCTCTCCACTAAGCCACAGTCTACTTGAGCTGGTTGGGCTCAAAGAAGAAGGCACACAGAAGATACATTATAACTAATTGCTATTTTGTAATAATAATAACCATAATAATAGCACTTACTATGTGCCAAGCACTTTTCTAAGCCCTAGGGTAGAAACAAGTTAACCAGGTTGGACACAGTCCCTGTCCCAACATGGAGCTCACACTCTTAATCCTCATTTTCCAGATAAGGTAACTGAGGGCCGGAGAAGTTAAGTGACTTGCCCAAGGTATCTTCTTCTTGCAGAAGGCTATTTCCACAATGCTATGTTTCTAGTTAATCCTGCACCAGAAGACTTTCAGGTCTCTGTAGTATAAGTACACAGGAAATTACGATTCGTTCCATCTATCTATTTTTGACCCAAACCTGCATGGACCAACAACAAACCTCTGCAATGCTGGCTCCTTGCAGACAAACAAAATGCTTTTGGCGCATTATACGAGTCCCACCTCAGAGCCCAGTCGGAGAATTGTCAGCACATTTGCCTGCCTTCCACAGAGATAAAGTATTTCAGGCTTTTTTGACCTACTGTCTCCCAGGCCTACTGCAGAATCTTCTTCCTCCACGGGAAGCTCGGGAAAAATCAAAGCCCTCAACAAATAAAAATGTTCAAGGCACTGGAAAAAGTGGGGCTACCAGGAAACGCTGTTGAGTTTTACAACATTTCAAAAGAATATCTCTGCCTGTTATTGACTAACATAGCTGGAGGAGATCATCACTGTCATTACAATCAGTATTTATTGAATACTTATTGTGTGTAGAACACAGTACTAGGCGCTTGGGAGAAGACTCTACAATAAAAAGAAAATTTACAGTCTCTGTACAAGCTAATGGGGAAGAGAGACAGACAAGGTTTTACTCATAAAATGGGACTGGGCGGAAAAACTTAAAACAAAAGTAGACGAAACTTAACAAATGAAGGAACTAAATGATGGAATAACTACACCATGAGAGACATAACTGCTGAGGGTGACTGGTGAGATGACAACACCAGGGAGGAAGGTTTGGCTGGGGAATGAAATGATCACTACTGGAAAGAGAAATCTCCCCAAAGTGGGGGAAAAAAAACCCTATCTCAGAAGCCTCCAACCTTGGTGTCATCCCTCACTCTTGGCTATTGTTCAAATCTCAAATCCGGTCTACTGCCAAATCCTGCCACTTTTCCAGCAGAATATCTCCGGCAAGACTGTGAGCGCACCGTTGGGGAGGGACAGTCTCTATATGTTGCCAACTTGTACTTCCCAAGCGCTTAGTACAGTGCTCTGCACACAGTAAGCGCTCAATAAATACGATTGATTGATTGATTGATCCACCCCTCCCTCTCCACCCAAACTGTCACCACTCTGGAACGAGCGCTGGGCTTTCCTCACTAAATGAGTGTATTCCCTTCTTCACTGGTCTCCCAAGCCTCCTTTATATGCATCACTTTAAAATCTCTAGTTGAGTGCGACACATCAGGTGAATCCGATCACAGACATATACCGCTGTCATGCCAGAATGTCCATTTTCACTACAAGCTGTGGTAGTATAATAAGGGAATGTTCTTCCAACCACGAGTGAGCCGAGCGGTGCAGTGTCGAAACCAAAGATTGTGATCATGTATAATAATAATAATAAAAATGATGGCATTTGTTAAGCGCTTACTATGTGCAGAGCACTGTTCTAAGCGCTGGGGGTGGATACAAGGTGATCAAGTTGTCCCACATGGGGCTCACAGTCTTAATCCCCATTTTACAGATGAGGGAACTGAGGCTCAGAGAAGTTAAGTGACTTGCCCAAGGTCACACAGCAGACATGTGGCGGAGCCGGGATTCGAACCCATGACCTCTGATTCCAAAGCCCGTGCTCTTCTCCACTGAGCCACGCTGCTCCTCTATGTCCAGTGTATGTGACACTGGACATGGCACAGTGGAAAGAGCCCGGGCTTTAGAGTCAGAGGTCATGGGTTCAAATCCCAGCTCTGCCACTTGTCAACTGTGTGACTTTGGGCAAGTCACTTAACTTCTCCGTGCCTCAGTTACCTCATCTGAGCCCATTGTTGGGTAGGGACCGTCTCTGTATGTTGCCAACTTGTCCTTCCCAAGAGCTTAGTAGAGTGCGCTGCACATAGTAAGCGCTCAATAAATATGATTGAATGAATGGGGATTAAGACTGTGAGCCCCACATGGGACAACCTGATCGCCTTGTAACCTCCCCAGCGCTTAGAACAGTGCTTTGCACATAGAAAGTGCTTAATAAATGCTATTATTATTACAAGGTAAGGTTTTTCTTTTAGGCGGGCTTTCTGCGAGAATGTTCTCCTTCACTTTGAGTGAAATGGGTGGACTTAAAAATATGCATCATTGCACTACACAATATAAGGAACTTGCAAAAAATAACACACATCTTCACCAAAGCACCTTCCTCCCATTCCATAAGCAGTAGGGAATAATAATAATAATAATAATGATAATGGCATTTATTAAGCTCTTACTATGTGCAAAGCACTGTTCTAAGTGCTGGGGAGATTACAAGGTGATCAGGTTGTCCCACGGGGGGCTCACAGCCTTAATCCCCATTTTACAGATGAGGTAACTGAGGCCCAGAGAAGTTAAGTGACTTGTCCAACGTCACACAGCTGACAATGTGCGGAGTTGGGATTTGAACCCATGACCTCTGACTCCAGAGCCCGGGCTCTTTCCACTGAGCCGTAATCAGGTGGGAAACGGTCCGTGCATGGGGCTTATAGTCTTTATCTCCATTTTACAGATGAGGTAACTTTGGCACAGAGAAGTGAAGTGACTTCCCCGAGATCACACAGCAGTCAAGTGGCAGAGCTGGGATTAGAACCCAGGTCTTTCAGACTCCCAGGTCTGTGGTCTATCCACAAGGTCACAATGCTGGGCCAAGCCACTGACTCACTGTTACTTTCATTCAATCAATCAATCAATCAATCAATCCATCAATCAATCCAACAAAAGTGAGGGTGGGGGTGACTATATGCCATCACTGGGGAAGCAGCGTGGCTTGGTGGAAAGAGCCCGGATTTGGGAGTCAGAGATCATGGGTTCTAATCCTGACCGCGCCACTTCTCAGCTGTATGACTTTGGGCAAGTCACTTAACTTCTCTGTGCCTCTAATATCTGTAAAATGGGAATTAAGACTGTGAGCCCCACGTGGGACAATCTCATTACCTTGTATCTAACCCAGCACTTAGAACAGTGCTTGGGACGTAGTAAGCGCTTAATACCATAATTATTATTATTATTATTACTATCTTTAAGTTCCCCTTTCCCACTTCCCTATTCAAAAAAATGAAAAGTTTTTTTGGCTATTTTTTAACTAACATTTTGAAGGATCGCATTTTCTCCAGTGTCGATGTTAAAGTAACAGCTGTGGCAGGATTTATAATAGTTTCAAACTGAATTTGATATTTTCAGAAGAGGATTGAAAGCAATGAGAAAGTGAATTTTTTACTTGCAAAAACATTTTTTTCCTTATCAGACATGTAAATCCATTACCTGTATTACCTGTATTGGGCACCTAGTTGACTCCAAAAAATTATATAAGCATCCTTCTCATTGTAAATGTATAAAAGGTAATCTTCTAGAGTGTAAAGTCATCGTGGGCAGGGTATATGTCTACCAACTGTATCGTATTTTACTTTCCCAAGCATTACACTGATCTACACACAATAAGTGCTCAATAAATACCACTGATTCATCTGAGAATGTCAGGGGAAAAATGATATTCTATAGGTTACACACACTGACAAATTAATCTGTTTTTTTTTTAGAAAAATTCAGGACTTGTGGTGCAAAATACATATATAGTTCTTTAGGTTTTCAATACAGCAAGATTTCCTTTAGGGTCATCTTTCTATTTTCAGTTACTAGACCAACGTCAAAATCAAATGGAACCTCAAACTTCCATATTTTGGGATTCCTGACAAATCCCAATGACCAAAGTAGCAGCGTGGCCTAGTGGAAACAGTACAGGCCCGGGAGCCGGAGGAATTCGGTTCTAATCCTAGCTCTGCCAACTGCTTGTTGTGTGACCAAGTGCAAGTCACTTAACTGCTCTGTGCCCCAGTTTCCACAACTGTGAAATGGGGATTAAATACCTGCTCTTCCTCCTATTTAGACTGTGAGCCTCATGTGGGACAAGGGGCTGTGTCCAGCCTAATTAACTTGTTCTTACCCCAGTGCTTAGCACACACAGTAAGCACTTATCAATTACCTCCCTCCACACATCTGCCAAGCTAGCTCTCTTCCTCCCTTCAAAGCCCTACTGAGAGCTCACCTCCTCCAGGAGGCCTTTCCAGACTGAGCGCCTTTTTCCCTCTCCTCCTCCCCATCCCCTCAGCCCTACTTCCTTCCCCTCCCCCCAGCACTTGTATATATTTATACAGATTTATTACTCTATTTATTTTACTTGTACATACTTACTATTCTATTTATTTTGTTAATGATGTGCATATAGCTTTAATTCTATTTGTTCTGATGATTTTGACACCTGTCTACATGTTTTGTTTTGTTGTCTGTCTCCCCCTACTAGACTGTGAGCCTGTTGTTGGGTAGGGACCGTCTCTATATGTTGCCGACTTGTACTTTCCAAGCCCTTAGTAGAGTGCTCTGCACACAGAGAAGCAGCGTGGCTCAGTGGAAAGAGCCCGGACTTTGGAGTCAGAGGTCACGGGTTCAAATCCCGCTCCTCCAACTGTCAGCTGTGTGACTTTGGGCAAGTCACTTAACTTCTCTGTGCCTTAGTTACCTCATCTGCAAAAGGAGTATTAAGACTGTGAGCCCCACGTGGGACAACCTGATCACCTTGTATCCCCCCAGTGCTTAGAACAGTGCTTTGCACATAGTAAGCGCTTAACAAATACCATTATTATTATTAGTAGTAGTAGTAGTAAGTGCTCAATAAATACGATAGAATGAATGAATGAATTAATTAAAAAACTCTACCTGTGGAGGTGTAACCTGGCACACATCATTCCCTGAAGATGGTGATTCCTGGAGCCTTCCCTTATGGAATCACTGCCGCACAGGAAAAATCCTCCAAGAATTCAGTTTCAGTTTAGAAACAAACCACTCCACCCGGTGGTTGGGACCACCCCCACCCACCCAGCAAGGATTTCATTCATTCAATCGTATTTATTGAGCTTTTACTGTGTGCAGAGCACTGTACTAAGCTCTTGGGAAGTACAAGTTGGAAACATATAGAGACGGTCCCTACCCAACAACGGGCTCACAGTCTTGAAGGGGGAGACAGACAACAAAACAAAACATGTGGACAGGTGTCAAGTCGGCAAAACAAGGATGGCCCTTAACCCTCGCTGATGATCTGCAGTGGCCCCTACATTTTGCCCTTTGTCAAAAAACAAACAGAATTCCCCTTCAGGCTCCCTTTTTTTCATACCCCACAGTCCCCTACCTGATGCCATGGGATACGATTGTAAATCTAGTGCAAAATTAATTTAAATCCTTGTTACTTCCATGAATATAATGGCAATTTATGCCAGCAGATCAAATTCTTTGGTAATTGGAAGGACAGTATCCAGTTAAAATGAAACTTCTTTCCATCCACCAGTTAAACAATTATAGAGCAATGCAGAAAATTGCTCTTTTCATTGTTCAGAATTGTAACATAGGCATAGGCAAGTAACCATATATTAAAGAAATTTCTATCCCAATAAATCATTTCCAAGAAAATGGGAAGTCTGCAAATCTATGAAAGCCATCCATCTTCAGGTGAGCAAAATGAACACCAATTGATCCTGTGTCTAGGGAGTGATTCTTCTTCTGAGAGTCACAGACATATTTCTGTTAAATATCACCATACTACGGCTGGGTGGTCTAATATAGTGAATAATTTATTTATGGATTTAGTATTTAGGGCCGTGTTCTGAATTTTTATACCAATCTAGCTATATTCAAGGTTTGACACACGTATCTTTAAGGGTTTGTTGAGCACTTTATCTGCCCATTACTTTATCCTTCCAGGTAATTCAGAAGGGATTTTTAATACCCCTTTATTGAAAAATGTTTTAAAAGAACCTGGGAAAACACCTACTTCTGATATTTAGTGGACAAGTTCAGTAAAGGAGGAAGAGAAGCTAAAACTATGACACAGGGATTTGAACACAAATGTCACAGGGAGGGTGAAATGTTAGCAACTATATCATGGTTTTTCCTTTTTATGGTATTTGTAAAGTGTTTATTATCTATCAGCCAATCAATCAATGGTATTTACTGAGCACTTACTACATGCAGAACACTGGACTGAACACTTGGGAGAGAAGCGGCATGGCTCAGTGGAAAAAACACGGGCTTGGGAGTCAGAGGTCATGGGTTCAAATCCCGGCTCTGCCGCTTGTCAGCTGTGTGAGTTTGGGCAAGTCACTTAACTTCTCTGTGCCTCAGTTACCTCATTGGTAAAATGGGAATGAAGACTGTGGGCCCCTCATGGGACAACTTCATCACCTTGTAACTTCTCCAGCACTTAGAACAGTGCCTTGCACATAACGCCTAATAAATTCCATTTTTATTGTAATTATTATTACAACAGAATTAGTGGACCACACTCCCTTCCCATAACGAGTTTATAGTCTAAAGATTGTCTGCAATGTACTAAGCACCATGGTAAATACAAGATAATCAGGTGGGACACAATCCCTGTCCCACATGGGGCTCTTCATTTTAATCCCCATTTTACGGAGGAGGTAACTGAGGCACAAGAGAAGCTATGTCGTTTGCCCGAGGTCATAGAGCAGACCAGTACTTCAAAACTAAATAGCTAGATTTAAAATTTTCTAAGGTTTTCAAGAAAAACTAGAATGTAAGCTCGTCCTCTAAACTGGAAGCTTGTGAGCAGGGAATGAGTCTACCAACTCTGTTATAATGGGCTCTTCAAAGTGCTTAGTACAGTGCTGTATATATGCATATATGTTTGTACATATTTATTACTCTATTTATTTATTTATCTATTCATTTTACCTGTACATATCTATTCTATTTAGTTTATTTTGTTAGTATGTTTGGTTTTGTTCTCTGTCTCCCCCTTTTAGACTGTGAGCCCACTGTTGGGTAGGGACTGTCTCTATATGTTGCCAACTTGTACTTCCCAAGCGCTTAGTACAGTAATCTGCACACAGTAAGCGCTCAATAAATATGATTGATTGATTGCTCTGCACACGGTAAGCATTCAATGAATATGATCGATTGATTGAAAAACCACAATGTACTTGGGAGAGTACAATATTACCTCCTGTTCTGAAAACAGTAGGCGCTCAATAAATATCACCCAGTCAATGGCAATAATTTCACAAAAGAGTGACTACGACACAGACTAGGTCTATAGACATATGACTTGTGAGGAAGGAGACATTCTACAGCAGGAGATTCAAAACTGACGAAGGAGAGAAGACAGAGGTGGCTATAACTAAAGAAGCACATTCAGTTTCAATGTTTCACAACACACCAAAGCATTTGAAAGTTTATACCACCTATCCTGGAAAATAAACAAAGCTTGTTAAATGTGTTCAGATCTCTTAGCGAAAGGCACTTCTACAATAATTATAACATATTAGTAGCAATTTTTTCAATGATGATGCATCCTGTTACACAGCATTCACATTATTAGCTTTGATTGATATGAATCAAAATTATAGGATATGGAAGTCTATTTTGCAATCTTCTTTTCCAGGTCTAACGGGGAAGTATGAAGTCCAATTATTAACTTCCGATTGCACGTTATTTACAGTGACCAATGTTCTTACAAGTAGGTTTCCAGTGGCCAATACCATTGACTTTCTGTTACACCTGAGAGAGAACTAAATTTTACCATCTGACTGGATTATTGATATTTATGCTCTTCTTCTTCTACCCGCAGACTGGCTCTTTTCATTTTAGGGTCTTTGGACTTTCCAGGCTACAAAAAGTGTCCTGTTTATATGTTCAATAGAAGAGATGCCATGATTTCAGCATCATTGTACTCAAGCCCAAATGCAGATATTATCCTCTTTAACTGATGATAAATTTGGGGGAACATTTCCTGTCAATCAATCAATCAATCAATCAATCATATTTATTGAGCGCTTACTATGTGCAGAGCACTGTACTAAGCGCTTGGGAAGTACAAATTGGCAACACATAGAGACAGTCCCTACCCAACAGTGGGCTCACAGTCTAAAAGGGGGAGACAGAGAACAGAACCAAACAAACCAACAAAATAAAATAAATAGGATAGAAATGTACAAGTAAAATAAATAAATAAATAAATAGAGTAATAAATATGTACAACCATAATGTCAAAATGTCAAAATGTCAAAAGTCGTTGGATTGTTTTCAGTTACTGAATTTGAATGGTAACATTTTTGGAGTCTATTAGCCACATTTCCTATGTTAACAATTTACATTTTACAAATACCAGAAATGTTTTCTCCAAAGGACAAATGTTCACTGGATCCAAAGGGGAGAGGCACTTTCCACCTTATTCACATTACATTACTAACGTTCCCTTCCTGGATATTCCTCTTCATCAGGGATTAAGTTAATTCCCTCTGTATAACCAGTGCCTGAACTCATGTTTCATGTTGGAGAGAAAGAGCAGACACAGTCGGAGAGAAGCCCCAGAGAAGACAGAGTCCCGGCACTTGGCATTCTTGTCTTACAAACACCCCTGGGGCCAAATATGCACACATTTTGCACCAGCTTCAAAATTCAGGTGATGTCCTGTTTCAGGAAATGTTGGCTACAACAGTGTCCCTTTGAATAAACACTTCTCTACCAGGAGGGGAAATCTTGCTTACCCTCCACTACTTTTTATTGACTGGTTCCAAAAGAGATATTTTCTGCCAGGACTTTCAAAACCCACAGCACTCCTTCAAACATGTGTTCCTATACAGAAATAATTTTAAAGCCTTCTGAAGTTGCTCTGCCATCTTTCAGTTTCTAAAATTATTTTGAGACTAGCCTAAGGCAATAATGTATATTGGGCAATAAGATGGAGAAAATGATTTTCTTAGTTAGGCCTTACTCTTTCATTACTTTGTAGAATTTTTCTGGATTTGCAATTTTTTTTCAATTTTCTCTGAGTACATCATTGCTATTGCCTTCAAATTAGCCCTTATAATAATAATAATGTTGGCATTTGTTAAGCGCTTACTATGTGCAAAGCACTGTTCTAAGCGCTGGGGGGGATACAAAGTGATCAGGTTGTCCCATGTGGGGTTCACGGTCTTAATCCCCATTTTACAGATGAGGGAACTGAGGATCAGAGAAGTGAAGGGACTTGCCCAAGGTCACACAGCAGACATGTGGCGGAGTCGGGATAAGTCCCTCTCCTTTATTCAGAAAAATTACTTGGGTTCTAGACCACTGGCTTTTTTTTTTGCTTTTGCCAATATGCGTATTGCGCTTTTGTGCGCTGAAAATTTTCTCATGAATAATTATATGACCTCCATAAAGAGATACTTTCATTTTTTTCTTAGATTCTCCAATAAAACATCATTCTCTGATTCTATGCCATTATAAAAATGGTGTTAGGGGCATTAAGTGCTCAGAACATAATGTAATTAAACAAGATACCACACCATTATCACCTTTTCATAATATTAGACTGAATTTTCATGAATATGCTGTTTAACACCAGATTAACAGGGTGAAAAATTACTAATCACACACTGTGTCAATATGGTTATATTAGCATTAAAAATAATTCAGAAAATGGGTTGACAATAAACAAACTAAAAAATGCAAATGAACCCGAATTACAAAAACTGAAAAGAGGCAAGTACTTCCCCAGACTACTTGCACTGACGCAATACAGCCACACAGTCAAATGGGTTTATGAGATGACATAACGACATTACTGCTGCCCTTCTGCTTTGAATGCCGAGAAAAATTTAGCTGGCCCTTAGAAATTGGATTGATTTCTCCAGTTGGTATGGCAAAACCCATTTAAAGAGGGGATAATCTAGCTCATCTGGGATAGTATAGGTCAGAAAAGCATCACCTTGCCCCCTTAAAAGCTGTAGTCCCATATCTGATCCAATTATCCTGTGCCTACCCCAGTTCTTAACATGCAGTAAACACCTAATAGATTACACAATTGTCATTTGAGGCAGCAGTGCCGATTAATAGCATATGGCAAGGGAGTCGGATGATCTGGGTTCTAATCCCAGCTCAACCACTGCTGTGTGACTCTGGACGAGTCATTTAATTGTCTGGACCTCAGTTACCTCAGCTGTAAAATGGGGATTAAGTTCTCACTAAGTCAACTTCAGTAATAAGCCTTGTGCATTTAAAGCAACATTGATTAAAAGGCATTACCAACAGCAATGTGGAAGTAGATTATAAATAACACTAATTTTTGGGACAAGTCTGAAATCAGAATTTTCTCTTTAAAATTTATGGTTTAACAACATTAAAATTAACGTAAAAAATGTATCAGTTTTGCCAAATAACTGGAAAATATTTAGCTTGGCTTTAAATCACAGATTTTAAAAGCTGCAGTTATTTCTCCTGTTCTTTCACACAACATTTGCACACAAAAGTCACCCCACTGCTGTAATTCACTACCTGAACACTTAGCTTTCTAAAAAATGAATGCTGTAATTAAAGCTACTTAATTTATTTCAAAAGATCTCCTGCTTTAGACTTTTTGAAAAGAATAAAGTAGCTATAATCAACTAACTACTGCAGGCTATAGATGTGAAAGTGAAGTACAGTCACAAAAGGCTATTTCTAGTAAACTTGAGGTGTGATTTCCTGGGATTTAAGGCAAATTTAAAAATTACTGGCCAATGAACTGCACAATTAATTTTGTAATTCAAAATTTCCTGTCAAAAATCATACTGAATTCCAAATTCTCACATATCTTTTCAAAGAATTCTGAAAGATTTCCCAATGTATCATTTTTTACCTTGTAAAAACTCAAAATTGTCCGTTGATGGAGCGGATTTATAGGTATAATTAGAAAAACACTTATCAAACACTCTTTGCCTATCTATTTATTCTCTCTTGGATAATATTACATAGGAGTTAGGGGGGTTACTGTGGCACCTAAAATGATTTGCTGTGTTTACTCTATTCACAAACATCAGTATCAGGATAATTTCTAAGGTCCCAGCTTAAGACACAATAGCAAAGTACTGAATGAGCTCTTAAATACTTATGCTTTGCACATAGTAAGCGCTTAATAAATGCCATTATTATTATTATTATTCTCACCTCAGGTTCGCAGTGGTAGAGTTTTCAGTATTCTACCATCTCAAGTAAGGCAGAGGCATATCCATCCCATTCCTAGCTTGGGCAGTGGCTATCGAGTGGAAGGCAATCTGCTACAAGTCAACACCCACCTGTGCTGGGCAGCAGTGGCTTGGGAGAGAGTCAAGGGTGGAAAAGCCACGTTTCCCATGGGGGAAAGAGGCAATGGTAAACTACTTGCATAGTTTTTCCAAGAAAACTCTATGGATACACCACCAGGATGATTGCAAATGGAGGTGGGGCGTTCTGGGAGGGATGTGCACATGGCATTGCTGGGGGTCAGAGACAACTCAACAGCATAAGAAAAGACAATTACTTATTCTAGTATATATAGGCAATGATTTTTATATATGCATAAACATTTCCCCTATATATCGCTAGTATCATAACAGCCTGAATTAGTCCGGGCTCTGCCACTTGTCTCCTGCGTGACCTTGGGCAAGGCAGTTTAATTCTCTGGGCCTCAGTTACCTCATCTGAAAAATGGGGATTGAGACTGTGAGCCCCATGTGGGACAGGGACTATGTCCAACATGATTTGCTTGTAACCACCCTGGTGCTTAACTGCTTAAATACCACAATTACTATTATATTATTACGGCAGAGTACAAATGAATCCTCAAATTGGGAAAATCCCTATTAAGTGAGTATTTCTATTATCTAGACTGTGTCATACATAGCTGTCTGCCAGACTCAGAATCTCAGTTCACTTGACTTTGACACAAAAGACCACAAACCCAAGACAGTCTGAACAGAATGCACGGAAAATGGTAAATGGTAAAGCCGATGGTAAATGCATAGAATTTTCAGTCAAAACAACTACCTCACAGAGTAAAAATAACTGTTATGCTTATAGTAGCCATTTCTCCAAACCATCAAGCTAAGATTCAAGTGCTTAATGTATATGTCGGATTTCCACTTGTCCCTACTAAATTTACTGGTACAAGCAAAAGTATTTCACTTATACAACTTCAGAGGCATGGGTAGAATCCACTCTATAATGAAGACTTGTCTTTCTGGGGATCCTGAGAAGCACTGGGGATTAAGACTGTGAGCCCGAAGAGGGGGCATGGATTGTGTCCAACCTGATTAGCATGTATGTACTCCAGAGCTTAGTACAGTGCCTACACATAATAAGCCCATATTAAATACTATGAAAAGTACTATAACATATATATCATTTCAAGATATGTAAATGAGTGGTGTGGGGTTGAGGGTAGGATGAATATCAGATGTTCAGAAGTCACAGATTCAAGCGCACACATGACGCAAAAGGGAGAGCGAGCCAGGGAAAAGAAGGTTTAATACAGGAAGGCCTCTTGGAGGAGATGTAGCCTTAATAATGCTTCGAACACTGGAGAGTGTGGTAGTCTGGTGTTCTGGAGGGGGAGGGAGTCCCAGGCTACTGGGCGAGGATGTGGGCGAGTGGTCAATGGTGAGATAGATGAGACTGGGGCACAGAGACTAAGTTGGCGCTAGAGGAACTAGGCTGTAGTAGAAAATCAGTGAGGAAGGATGGGGCGAGCTCACTGAGTGCTTTAAAGCCAATGGTATGGAGTTTCTGTTTGATGCAGCAGTGATATATAGCCAGAACGAGAAAAGGTAGGAGGCATGGTGCCCAGGGAGAACTCCATCACCAATTATCATCATGTTCATGACACTGGGGCTTTGGAGGAGATCTCTGCCCATTCCTTGCCATTTATCCTGTGGGTTCCTATTCTTTCGAATTTTTTCTTACATTTTATTTCTTTCACTACAGATCATTCAATTTCATCTTAAAAGAATCATCTTGGTTATTACTGGATCTTTTCCCTCCTGTAGGATGAATACTTGGTTAGTTTTCCTTTTTTCTATCTCTATTCTACTGGCATAATACCAAGGTCAAAGTAGAAGAATTGGCTAAAAGCATCTTACCAGTGGTTCTGTGAACATGGCACCTCTATCTCTAGGACTAAACTCATTTTTGAGTTTAAATATGCAGATTAAATCTATAAAACGGTTTATATCTCGGTCAGTTCTGAAGTCAGACCTTGGGTTCTACTGAGGGGTTACCCAAATTATTCATTACCGCATATGATGAATGTCCCAATATCACCAGTATTTGTGAGACTAAACCACAGGGCACCAAACACAAAAGTCATTAAATCAATTTGTATATTGCAAGAAGAAAGGAGGGATTTGCCATAAGTTCTTTTTGTTGATCTGGCCATAGAGTTGCACAATTTTATTAAATTTGTAAAACAAACAACTTTAAATATACGTGCTTTCCTCTACTTTGAAATTGGAATCCAGATTTGTTTTTGAAGAGTTTAAGTTCCGATCATAAATAAGACTCTTGGTAATCAATCATATTTACTGATCAATTAATTCAAATTTATTGATTTATATGGTACTAAAGAAGGCTTTTTGACATATGCCTGACACTGCTTTGAGATTTCCTTTGGCTTGGAAGTCTTACAAAGGTTAGAGGATACTATAATTTTATTATTTAGCATCTGGTTGGCACATTCTATAAACAAAGGAAACCACCAGCTGACCTTTCAAAAAATTTCCAGAATTGACTTTTGTCTCACATTACAGAGCCTCAGCAAAGAATATGCTAAACACAGTATTAAAAATCGAGGTTCTGACAACAAAATCCTGCTTCCCCTCTCTCCATTTCATCAAAGAACAATTAGGTGCATAATCTTATCAGCTTCAAGTGGAAGGACTGCAGGTGGAAGTCAGGCTTTCTTTTAACCTTTATTTTGGAAGGCCTGAGTTGCTTGAAGTTACTCATTAATCTTCAAATCAGTGCTAACAGGCACCTTCCAAACATCACATGCTGTTTAATGGCAGGAAGGTCTGATGTGAACTCTGTGTTGCATCACCATCTGCTACATCCTGCTCGGATATTTATAAATCTAGTCAGGGCTGTTGACATTTCCACAACTGGCCCAGGTGTGAGCCATTAGACCAGACAACTCACTTTGATCACTTCAGTGTCAATCCTTCTTTTTAGATCTAAGCAGATCTGGCCTGCTTCCAGTTTCCCAGAGCAACACCTAATAAAAGACTTTTTAACTTCTAACCTGTTTTTCCAGGTGAAATAGGTCATTCAGAGAAATAATCGGAGGTTTATTTGACATCAGTGTGTACACGTAATTTAATGTACGTATTGGACAAAATAGGTCAAAAAGAAAAAAAAAACTTTACTTTTGAAAATTTCAACTGTATGAGAACGATAGAAACTTCATGAGACTTGCTCAGAAGGTTCAGATTCCTTTTCCTCTCATCCAGCAAGTTTTTATTTGTTCAAAAATTACCTTTCATTTTTTTAAAAAAATCTAAGGATATTTTAATCTTCACAAAAGATTTAGAAAGCGTTTTATTGAAGAGTCAGGCACACATGCAATAACTCTGCCTATCCCCAAATCAACCAATTTTTGCTACTTATTTAAAATGTCCACAAAATAACGGAAGCAAAACAATGATGCTTCTGAAAGAGAAAGAATTCAGTATTTGCTGCAAACAGATCCAAGATCCAAGTCAGGTGAGAAAGGAGGATCTAATCACTTCGATACCAAAAAGTAGAGAGAAAATCCAAAACTCTGGAACTGCTGTGAAAGAAGAATCAAACTGATTTGGCAAAAGTTTACTTTGTTCAGCATTAGAGAACTCCAAAATGATTCGGAGAGTGATTTCAGCAGTTACAGAGGAGTGGGGAAAAGTAACGTTTCAAGCATTTAAAAAAAAAAGTGGTATTTGATCAGTACTTACCATGTGCCAGGCACTGTACTGAGCGCTGGAATAGATATAAGTTAATCATGTTGGACATAGTCCATGTCCCACATGGGGCTCAGTCTTAAGCCTCATTTTACACATGGGGTTACAGAGGCAGAAATGTCAAGTGACTTGCCCAAGGTTACACAGCAGATAAGTGGTGGAGCCAGGATTAGAAACCAGGCCCTCCAACTCCCAGGCCCCTGATCTTTCCATCAGGCCCTGCTGCTTCTCACATTTCCCCTTGAAGATTTAAACCAGCAAAATAAATAATACTTGTCAAGCAGATAACCGTTAATTAGGTAGCTGGCAGAATGCTTGAAGTTTATTCTTGGGAGATGCGGTGGGTGGGAGTGCTTTATATTCGAAATGGATAAGGCAAATTGAGCATAGGCCTATTTGGTCTATCATAAACATGTTTGGTCAGTAAATTCATAAACTGATATCGTACTGTGTTTTTTCAAGAAATCAGTGATTACTGATTTGCCTATACACAATTTAATAGCAAGAAAACTGGAGTTGCAGATACAGAATTGTCTTTAAGGCACAGATTTAAATGCAATATAAGTGGGCATCCATGCAAAAATGTAAACAAACATAATATGAGCCTCAGAAAAAAAATGTAGGAAAGACATGAAAAAGTATTAAACATAGTAGAAGTATAAGAGAAATGTCCTATGCTAAGTGTTTGGGACGTACAACAGCAGCACTAACCCAGAATTTAGAATAGTAAGCACTTAACACCATAAAGAGAAAAACAAGTATTTCCCTGCCCACAAGGAGTTTATAATCTAATGGGTGTTTAGACATGTTAGCAAACAGAGAAGCAGAGTGGCTCAGTGGAAAGAGCACAGGCTTGGGAGTCAGAGGTCATGAGTTCTAATCCTGGCTCCGCCACTTGTCAGCTGTGTGACTTTGGGTCACTTAACTTCTCTGTGCCTCGGTTCCCTCATCTGTAAAATGGGGATTGAGACTGTGAGCCCCAAGCGGGACAACCTGATCACCTTTTATTCATTCATTCATTCAGTTGTATTTATTGAGCACTTACTGTGTGCAGAGCACTGTACTAAGCGCTTGGGAAGTACAAGTCGACAACATACAGAGACAGTCCCTGCCCAACAACGGGCTCACAGTCTAGAAGGGGGATCTTGTACATGTACTTGTAAGCCCATAGTAAGCACTTAACAAATACCATCATTATTATTATTTTATAGGTACACATAATGACTTTGGTTCTCGCCCTCTATTCTACCCCCTTCCCAGCCCCATAGCATTTATGTACATATCTGTAATTTATTTTTTTCTGTCTGTCTCCCCCGCTCTAGACTGTAAACTCATTGTGGGCAGGGAATGTGTCTGTTGTTGCGTTGTACTCTCCCACATGCTTAGTACAGTGCTCTGTACACAGTAAGCGCTCAGTAAATATGACTGTATGAATGATCTACAGATATTGCATAAGAACAAGACTTGTGGTTGACATGTCAGATTAGTGCCCTGTGAGGAGAGAGACTGCAGCAGAGGCAGCATTACATAGCCGCCATCCTTCTGTATCACCAAATTATGCTGACTGGGGTCTGTAGCACCTGCCCTCCCCTCCAGGATACTTATCAAACACTGTACTAATCACTGAGTTGATTTAAAAAAAACGATCAGATCAGGCATAGTCCCAATCACACCTAAACCTGACAATTTATTTTATTTCCATATTACAGATAATGAAACTGAGGCCCAGACAGGTTAAATGATTTGCCCAAGGTCCCACAGCTGGCCCGACTCTCAGTCCTAAACTCTTTCTATTAAGACAGGTTACACCATCGGTCCGGGATAACTAAATTTCCTAGATAGTGTCAATAGTTTACAACCCCCGCAAACTGCAGATTATTTCCTTAATTGCACATTTATTTCTGTCCCCCCTGGACCGGCAGTTATACCTGTGTCTAGCCAGAGAGGCCTAAAATATTAATATAAATGTTCTGAAAACAGGCAGGTAGAAAAGTTCAGTTTCTCTGCATGACAAATGGAAAATGTCATGGCTGCCCTAAAACCTGATCATTACCTTTAAGCTTTCTCACCAGACCCCAAAACACTACAACTGAATTACCAGCATGGGTTATACATTCATTCGTTCAATTCACTGGAATTTATCCAACACCTGTATGCTAAGCATACGTTTGCAATTCATGGCTAATTTGGAGACTCAGAGTAATAATGACTTAAGGAGACTAGTGCTCAAAATTCTACGGTCGCCACTTCCAACAATATAGGAATGGACCTCCCCCTTCACTCTCCTGTCAAGACTTGTCAGGTCTACCTCTTAATTTTTACCTCAAAACCAATAGAGGAGAATTAATGAAAGAATCAAGGAAAACAGTATTGGTGTTTAGGTGAGAAGATGACCCACTTGACTGGATATATATCAACATATTTTCTAGTGCCTCCAACTTGTAGAAAACTTTTAAATTGTAACTGAAAAAAAAAACAAAACAACAAACAATCCCTGCCATGTTAATTGCAAACAGACGTAAAATTGTGGACAGGAAGCAGTATTCTCCCACTTTATAATGAAAGAAAAATGTCGCCTGACAAAACCTGTTGAGAAAGAAGTTTTAGAAAGCAGGCTGATCAAAACTGGAGCCACGCCACCAGAGAATTCACGTGGTGGTCCAGGTGGAGCAGAGGGCAGCTAAATGCTCTTCCTCCAACAAGCCGTCCCCGATTTGTCCCTAGTTGTACAAACCCAGCAGCATCCCCCCAGGACTTCTGCACTTATTTATACACATCCTGAGCATGAGTATTTGGTATATGTCACTTAATCCTACCTTTATTACTAATAATCGTGGTACTTTTAACTGCTTACTAAGTGCCAGACACTGTACTAAGTATTGGAGTAGATACAAGGTAATTGGGTTGGACACAGTCCCTGTCCCATCTAGGGCTCACCGTCTTAATCCTCATTTTACAGATGAATTACTTAAGGCACAGAAGTTAAGTGACTTGCTCAAGGTCACACAGTAGACAAGTGGTCAGGTCCTCCTGACTCCTAGGCCATGCTCTATCCACTAGACCACGCTGCTTCTCATACTTTACTTGATTTCTCTATTTGGAATATTTTTTATGTCCCTTCCCCCCACATTGATACAGCATGGCCTAGTGTTTAGAGGATGGGCTTGAGAGTCAAAAGGTTCTAAACCTGGGTCCGCCACGTATCTGCTGTATGACCTAGGACAAGCCGTGTAATAATAATAATAATGATGGCATTTATTAAGCGCTTACTATGTGCAAAGCACTGTTCTAATAGCTGGGGAGGTTACAAGGTGATCAGGTTGTCCCACGGGGGGCTCACAGTCTTCATCCCCATTTTACAGATGAGGTAACTGAGGCACAGAAAAGTTAAGTGATTTACCCAAGGTCACACAGCTGACAATTGGTGGAGCCGGGATTTGAACCCATGACCTCCTACTCCAAAACCCAGGCTCTTTCCACTGAGCCATGCTGCTTCTCTAACTTCTCTGTGCCTCAGTTCTATCATCTGTAAAAGGGGGATTAAGACTGTGAGCCCTGTGTCAGGCAGGCAATGTTGTCAAACCCAATTATCTTATATCTACCCCAGTGCTTAGAACAGCGCCTGGCACATAGTAAGTGCTTAACAAATACCACAATTATTAAAAGCGTAAGCTCCTTGTGGGCAGGAAAGGTGTCGCTTGGCTGTTTAGAACTTCCCAAGCGTTTAGTACAGTGCACTGCACCAGTGGGTGAGCAATAAATGCTTTTACTACTTCTACGGCTCAGTGGAAAGAGCCCAGGCTTTGGAGTCAGGCATCATGGGTTCAAATCCCAGCTCGGCCAATTGTCAGCTGTGTGACTTTGGGCAAGTCACTTAACTTCTCTGTGCCTTAGTTCCCTCTTCTGTAAAATAGGGATTAAGACTGTGAGCCCCACATGGGACAACCTGATCACCTTGTATTCCCCCAGCACTTAGAACAGTGCTTTGCACATAGTAAGAGCTTAACAAATACCATCATTATTATTATTACTCCCCTCGAGGGCTACTTACCTTAGCTTTTGCACAATAAAGGTAAGGAATATGTATGCTGGTAACCTTGTTGAATACTGTGTAATGAAATGTTTAGGGAAAAGGAGGTCTGGGAAGCAAGTCAAGGTGCAGCTTTTCAAACCCCTATCTCTTAAAAATGGAATAATGAGCACCCAAACAAACATTTTGGGCAATAAAATTCTAAAATGAAAGTTGATGGCTTCCTCCCTTTTGCTGTATGCAATCTGAGGTCAGGAACTCAAGCCTAATCTGCTACTCTGAACTTCCTAGAGTGCAACAGAGTGTTCCGCACCAAGAGGGAACTCCGTAAATAACTGTGAAGAAAAACTCTGAAAGTTTGTTTCTAAATAGATTTGATGCTGGCAAAGAAGTGGCAGATAGGCTTGAAATGCAACAATATGCCCTTTGGATGTCATATAAAAAAATGGGACATGAAGACTTAAGACAAAGGTACTTTTCACTCTTAAAAATCTCACAAAATTTATCTGGGTATAACAGAAAAATGATTAAGGCGGTTAGGACTGAATTATTTGAGATGTAGAGCATGAGGGATGGGAGCTACTGAATGTGTTAAAGCCCAAGTTGCTGGTCGTGGCTGTGGAGTTTGGCATAAATGAGTAGGAAGGTTTCAGACTGTAAGCACATTGAGGGCAAGGAACGTGTCTGTTTATTGTTATATTGTACTCTCCCAAGTGCTTAGTACAGTGCTCTGCACACAGTAAGTGCTCATTAAATGTGACTGAATGAAGATTGGTCTCTGTGCAATGAGGCAGAGCCAGTTCTTTAGCAAACCAGGTAGCCCTTCAATGAATGCTTACTGTGGCTTTCACACAGGACAGGACTGAGCCTATGTCCCCACAGATAATAATAATAATAATGATGGCATTTATTAAGTGCTTACTATGTGCAAAGCACTGTTCTAAGAACTGGGGTGCTTACAAGGTGATCAGGTTGTCCTATGGGGGGCTCACAGTCTTAATCCCCATTTTACAGATAACTGAGGCACAGAGAAGCTGACTTGCCCCAAGTCACATAGCTAACAACTGGCGGAGCCAGGATTTGAATCCATGACCTCTGACTCCAAAGCCCGTGCTCTTTCCACTGAGCCACGCTGCAGGACTGACCATATGTTGAGGTGGCTGATTTGGCAAGCCAAGAGAAGGGCAGTAAGGCTTTTCGGGGACTGATCGACTGAAACATCCTTATGTGAACTGGTCGGGGTCTAAGTATTGGGAGAGATGGGGTTCCAGAAGGCTCCATTCCAGAAGAAATGGAGAACAGTTGAAGGCAGTGTGCACAGGTGTCTGAGGAGAATGTATCACTGTCTATCTTTATTAAGAGTCTAGTGTGGTGACCTGACCTGTTCACTAAAGTGTTCGTCTGCTTTGCTAAAGAACCGGACCCGCTTCATTACCCAGAGCCCAATCTGAATCCTCCCTACTTGTTTCTGACAAACTGCATTGCTTGACTGACTGCCTGGATGTGTTCTGATTTTCCCAGTTTCCATAAAAGGATTTTTAGGTAATTATGGATAAGCATCACCTGGAGTAAACTAATGTGGAAGAAAACCTCCAGAAAACTGGAGGAGAAATGGAAATCTTTACTTCTGCTGAGTGGAGAAGATGCCTGAGGGGGCAAGAGAGAGGAGAATCAATCAATCAATCAATCAATCGTATTTATTGAGTGCTTACTGTGTGCAGAGCACTGTACTAAGCGCTTGGGAAGTACAAGTTGGCAACATATAGAGACAGTCCCTACCCAACAGTGGGCTCACCGTCTAAAAGTCTAAAAGTCACAGTCTATCCACACTCACTCCCTTGGTGAACTCATTTGCTCCCACGGGGACGGGGACATTGCTTGCATGTGCCCCTCTAATTTTTTTTTTGTACTTGTTAAGTGCTTACTCAGTGCTTGGGAGAGTACAATGCAACAGAATTAGCAAACAAATTCCCTGTGAATAATAATAATAATAATGGCATTTGTTAAGCACTTACTACGAGCCAAGCACTTTTCTAAGCCCTGGGGGAGATACAAGGTAAACAGGCTGTCCCACTTGGGGCTCACAGTCTTAGTCCCCATTTTACAGATGCAGTAACTGAGCCACAGAGAAGTTTAAGTGACTTGTCCAAAGTCACACAGCTGATGAGTCACGGAGCCGGGATTAGAATCCAGGACCTCTGACTCCCAAGCCCGTGCTCTTTCCACTGAGACACGTTGCTTCTCTAATGCCCACAATGAGGCTTACAGTCTAGAGGGGGAGACATATAATGTATAATTCAAAGATATGTATGTAAGAAGCATGGAGAAGTATAGAGAAGCAGCGTGGCTCAGTAGAAAGAGCCCGGTCTTTGGAGTCAGATGTCATGGGTTCAAATCCTGGTTCCACCAATTGTCAGCTGTGTGGCTTTGGGCACATCACTTAACTTCTCTAGGCCTGTTATCTCATCTGTAAAATGGGGATGAAGACTGTGAGTCCCCATGGGACAATCTAATTACCTTGTATCTACCCCAGTGCTTAGAACAGTGCTTTGCACATAGGAACTGCTTAATAAATGCCCTTATTATATTATTATTATAAGTGCTGTGGGATTGAGTAAAAATCAAATGTCCAAAAGTCACAGATCGAGGTGCACAGATTCAATCGTATTTATTGAGCACTTACTGTGTGCAGAGCACTGTACTAAGCACTTGGAGGAGTACAATATAACAGAGGATGCAGAAGGGAGAGCGAGCTGGGGGAAAGAGGGCCTAATTGGGGAAGGCTTCTTGGAAGAGATGTCACCTTAGTAATGCTTTGAAGGTGGAGAGTGGTGGTCTGGAGTATATGGAAGCGGAGGGAGTTCCAAGGGGAGGATGTGGGAAAAGGGTTGGCAGTGAGACAGATGAGATTGGGGCACAATGAATGAACTAGGGCTAGAGGAGAGGAGTGTGTGGGCTGGGCTGTAGTGGGAGATTTAGTGAAGTGAGGTAGAATGGCTTCAACTATCATCTCTGCGCTGATGACACCCAAATCTACATCTCCAGCCCTGTTCTCTCTCCCTCCCTCCAGGCTTGTATCTCCTCCTGCCTTCAAGACATCTCCATCTGGATGCCTGCCCACCATCTAAAACTCAACACGTCCAAGACTGAACTCTTTATCTTCCCTCCCAAACCCTGTAACCTCCCTGACTTTCCCGTCACTGTAGACGGCACCACCATCCTTCCCGTCTCACAAGACCGCTACCTTGGTGTCATCCTTGACTCTGCTTTCTCATTCACCCCACACATCCAAACCCGTCACCAAAACCTGCCAGTCTCACCTCCACAACATCGCCAAGACCTGCCCTTTCCTCTCCATCCAAACCACTACCTTTCTCATTCAATCTCTCATCCTACCCCTCCTCTCCCTCTCCATCCCACACACCTTACCTCCTTTCCCTCCCCACAGCACCTGTATATATGTTTGTACGCATTTATTACTCTATTTATTTATTTATTTTATTTGTACATATTTATTCTATTTATTTTATTTTGTTAATATGTTTTGTTTTGTTGTATGTCTCCCCCTTCTAGACTGTGAGCCCGTTGTTGGGTAGGGACCATCTCTATATGTTACCGATTTGTACTTCCCAAGCGCTTAGTACAGTGCTCTGCACACAGTATGCGCTCAATAAATATGATTGAATGAATCCATTGGTGGCTGCAGTGGTGGTTGGCGAGGCTATGGGGTTTGCCTTAAGGAGCCTGAAATTGTCCCGTCACAACACCCTGCTGATTGTAGTTTGTATTTTGAGTATGTATCCTTGCCTTTTATGTTGCTTTAATATTTGGTTGTTTCTTTGCTCCTCATGCGTCTTTCTCCGGTCATTCAATTATATTTACTGAGCGCTTAACTGTGTGCAGAGCACTGACAACAATAAACAGTCACATTCCCGGCCCACAATGACCTTACAGTCAGGGTGCCCAGGGTGCGGAGAAAGGCGGGAAAGAGTCATCAATCCAAATAAATAAAATTACAGATAAGAACATAAATGCAGTGGGGCCGGGAGGGGGGTCATTTCTCTCCCTTCACAGTCTAAGATTGGGAGCTACTTGAGGGCAGGGACTGTGTCTAATTCCCATCGCGATATAGTTTCCAAGAGCTTAAGGTGCTCTGCATACATGATGAGAGCTCAATAAATACTACTACTGCTACTACTACCACTAACACTATGTACATACCTGTACTTTACTTATATTATGCCTGTTTCCCCCTATAGACTGTAAGCTCATTTTGGGCAGGGAATGTGTACGTTTATTGTTATATTGTACTCTCCCAAACACTTAGTACAGTGCTCTGTACAGAGGAAGCACTCAATAAATACAACTGGCTGGCTACTATTACCACCATCACCAGATGCTTTAAACGTCTTAAGGGACATGTCTTTTCCTTCACGTATACCCTCGTAAGCATTTACTTGAGTGAGGCTTGGGATTCAATGAAAGATGGACTGAATTCTAAAGTCAGCTCTTTAGCTGAAGAAGGAAATCTCGTTTTGAGGAATGTTATTTAATCTATTATTATCTTGAGGCTTGTAAACTGGTACTTGAAAATGAATTTTTCCAGGCATCCTAACCTCCCGCAGCAATCCAATTCAAAGTGCCCCTCTTCGGTGGGGCTGCTTTCAAATGAACAAACCTATCAACTACTAGCTCTTAAAAAACTATTATGGTGAAAATGAACACCATATTGACATACAGAGAACATAAGAGAATAAAAGAGGAAAAGACCGAAGATACGTTCCATTTAGAAATTCTCCTACAAGGGATATATACCTGTCATTGTTTTCAAACGATAAAGCTTAATCTATTATTATGTAACAAATCCCTTCTTTAACAATGAAACAGAGAACTTGGATTAATAAGATGGAATTACTTAAGGCACGATTGTCTAAAATTCAATTCCTTGAATGAACTAACCTGGGCAACTTTAATGGAATTCTGAGTAGATCCACCAGCATGATATTCAACTTTAAACTTTTTCACAAGTTCTTCAAACCTGCAAGAAACCACAGGGAAAAAAAAGGTTATAAATTTCTGCAATTTTTCATAACATGCAATGTTGGGAGCACTTATATTAGAAATGAATGAGTTCACACTATAAACTGGAAATGTAAACATGCCAACTCTTTCACTAGGCCATAGCTGAGAAAAGCAAACAAATGAGTAGTATATTCTAACCGCAATAAAAAACGAACTATTTGCTGAATTACAACACAAAACAATTTGACAAGCATTTTGTATGCCTAAGAAATGCATTTCATAAAAACAATATCTTATTCAAGCATAGCATCTAGACAGGAGAACCCTTGGAGATTACTACAAGTCATTCTTTTGCCACTCCAAAAAAAAATGCCATCGCCCCCACATTTCAAGTTTTCTTCCTTGATCAATATTATTTAAAAATATTTAACTTTACTCAGAAAATAATCAAGGTGTGGTCTATGGCATCTTTAAATTTACTTCTCATTACAAAAAAGGACAATATTCATAGCCTAAAATTCCAGTGAAACCTATTGAAATTGTGGCTATTTCACCAAAATGCCCTCCTCTCATTGGCTTTGCCAGTCCCATTTTGAGCAATGAGGCTTTTCTGTCAGAAACAGGGACAGCCAGCAGGATGGGAGTTAAGCAATTCCACGTTTTAGCCCATATACTTCTTGATTTGTAAACACCCATCATTCCTTCTCTCTGCCTTCAATTATCCATTCAGTGCTAATCGTTTCAGTATATGAAGCCACTCCATCTCCTCAGCTATTTTGCTTGTCCTTACCCATATGTTTTTTTAGTTCTATTCTGTCCTTGCTAAAATGAATCAGTCAGTCAATGGTATTTATGGAGCACTTACTGTGTGCAAAATGAAGCAATCAAAACTCCATGCAGGGGTGCAGGTACTATTTTATTTTGTATTCCATCCCCTTTTGGATGTTCCCACACACTTCTGGCCTTTTTGGCTACCACCAATGATTGAACAATCAATAGTGACTCCAAGTACTCTTTTCTGTGTCGTGGCAAATAGGCTAGATAGAGCCTATCATGCCATTTTTGTTCATTCATATACATTCGTATACATTCTTCTGATTTAAAAGAAATTCCAAAGTTTTTTTGTTCCACACCCCTCTGGAACGTGTAATAATAATAATAATAATAATAATAATAATAATAATAATAATAATAATAATAATATGTGACAAGCACCATTCTAAGCACTGGGGTAGATATAAGGTAATCAGGTTGTCCCACATGGGGGCTCAGAGTCTTAATCCCCATTTTACAGATGAGGTAACTGAGGCACAGAGAAGTTAAGTGACTTGCCCAAAGTTACACAGCTGACAAGTGGCGGAGCCGGGATTAGAACCCACGACCTCTGACTCCCAAGCCTGGGCTCTTTCCACTAAGCCATGCCAAGCTGCTACACACACACACACACACACACCCCTCCTCCCCAAATGACTACTGACATGCAAAAGACAAACTGAAGTAAATAATGATACTGGTTTCAAAGAAGACATTTTCTTCAGGAGTATGCAAATACATAGGAAAACATGCTCAACACAACTTTCCCAGATTCTGAGGTTTAATACAATCACTGACTTCATAAGCATGTGTAAAATTTAACTTTTTTCTCCTTGCTGTTGGAAACTTCTACAACTGCGGGTTTATGTCACTTGTGGGAAAGTTTTAAACTAAACGTGCAAACAATATAAAGCTAAAAGTAGTCCTTAGAATAATTTTCACATCAAGGCTCCAGGAATGTCATTTCTAGCATTTAGGGATGCACATTCTGGCCAATTTAAATGAGGGATTTACTAGATATTGACTCAAAATTATTGTAATGATTATATTGAATTACCCAAACCTAAAATTCTGGGCAGAAGACCACGTTCAAACAGACTATTAGCTAATTCCCTTTATTTTCTGTCTCTTCTTCCCAATTTTCTACTCTCTCTTCTAAAGTGTAACAAAAATGATTGTAATGGGATTTTGTGGCCATTTTATATTTTGCAAAAGTCCTTTCTTGTTGCAATTGCCGACGCCTTCTTTGGAATCTGGAAGTCTAGGCCGCATTTTCACCCCCAGAGATCAAGGAAGGCCTGATGAAGCCCATCCCAGAGACAGGAAAAGCACCTGCCCTGTCCATTGTTTTTTGGGGGCCCCAATTTGTGCCTGGAAGGCAGAGATGCAAGATGAGTACTGGCTGCCTGATTCTGGGGTGAGTCCATGGCAAATGCAGAAAAGAGGAGATGACTGCCCTATTCCTGATCCAACTTTAGAGATGAAACCCAGGCATCCCAAAGTTCTCATGCCACTTGAACGGAGCAGACTAAGACAGGAGTAGGCTGGATGTGTAGGGATAGACTAGCTTCATAAATGCTTTGACTGCACAACTGAACAGACCCACGGCAAGAGGTGAGGCTGGATACGAAACCAAAGGGCTGAGAAGAAAGGAAAAGAACAAGTGGGTAGCATCCGCTCGAGGAGTGCAGACAGGAATCGGGGTAGGGAGATGGGACGACGGGGATCGGGAATTAGAGACAGCCTTTTGAGTGTAGGGGAGAGGTGAGCAAGTTGGAAGGAAAAAGAGCTAGAGCCATTGAGACTGAAAGGAAAGGAGTGCTATCACCAAAGGATAGAATTTGCCACGTTCTTGTATGGAAATCAGAAGAGAACTGAAAATGAAATAGTCGCGTACTCCAAAAAAAACCTCTATAATTGGCATGCTATGCAGCAATCAATCAAGCTACCATATTTATTGTTCACTCATTCAATCATATTTATTGAGCGCTTACTGTGTGGAGAAGTACTGTACTAAGCACTTGGAAAGTACAATTCGGCAATTGCTGCCCACACTAGGCTTACAGTATAGAAGGTGGAAGACAAACATCAGAACAAGTAAAACAGGCATCAATATAAAGAAACAGAATTATAGCTATATACATACGTGCTGTGGGGCGGGGAGCTGGGGGGTGGGGGGGAGAGCAAAAATGAGCGAGTCGAGGTGTCTCCCAATGGAGGGGGAGCTGAGACTCACCTGTCTACTTGTTTTGTTGTCTTTCTCCCCTGTCTAGACGGAGAGCCCGTTGTTGGGTAGGGATCGTTTCTATATGTTGCTGATTTGTACTTCCCGAACGCTTAGTACAGTGCTCTGCACACAGTAAGCGCTTAATATGATTGAATGAATGAACGAATGAATAAATGAATGAATGAATGAATAGGGGGGCTTAGTCTGGGAAGGCCTGTTGTGTACTAAGCTCTTAGGAGAGTACAACAGAAGAATTGGTAGATATGTTCTCTGCCCACATAAAGCTTCCAGTCTAGAGGGGGAGACAGATTACAGATAAATTACAGATATGTAAATGAGTGGTGGGGGCCCAGAATGGGATGAATGAAGGATGCAAAGCCAAGTGCAAATCCAGAGGCACCGTGGTTCAGTTGAAAGAGCACAGGCCTTGGAGCCAGAGGTCATGGGTTCGAATCCCAGCTCTGCCAATTGTCAGCTGTGTGACTCTGGGCAAGTTACTTAACTTCTCTGGGCCTCAGTTACCTCATCTGTAAAATGAGGATTAAGATTGTGAGCCCCATGTGGGACAACAGGCGCTTAGTACAGTGCTCTGCACACAGTAAGTGCTCAATAAATACGATTGATGATGACAACCTGATCACCTTGTAACCTCCCCAGCGCTTAGAACAGTTCTTTGAACATAGTAAGCGCTTAATAAATGCCATTGTTATTATTATTATTATTTTTATCATTAAGTGTAAGGGCGACACAAAAGGCAGAGAGTGCTGAAGGAAAATGAGGGCTAAGTCAAGGAAATCCTCTGGGAAGAGCTGTGCTTTTGATAAGAATTTGAAAATAGGGAGAGTGAAAGTCTGTCAGATATGAAGAGGGTGGGAGGTCCAGGCCAGAGGCAGGATGTGGATGAGTCGGCCCCAAGACAGGCAAAATCTAAGAACAGTTGCCATTAAAAGAGCGAAGTGTGGGCAGTGGGTTCTAGTAGGAAATCAGAGAAATAAGGAAGGAGGGGCCAAAGATGATTGAGCGCTTTAAGCTAATGGCAAGGAGTTTCTGTTAGATGCGGAGGTGGATGGGCCACCGGAGGTTCTTGAGGAGTGGGGAAACGTGGACTGAACAAGTCTGTGCAAAAATGATCCAGGCAGCAGAGTGAAATATAGACTGAAGCGGGGAAAGACAGGAGGCAAGGAGGTCAGCAAAGAGGCTGATGGAGAAGTCAAGATGGGATAGGATAAATGCTTGGATTAACATGGTATTAGTTTGGATGGAGAGGAAAGGACAGCATTTAGTGATATTGTGAAGTTTGAACCGGCAGGATTTGGTGACAATGAATATGTGGGCTGCAAAAGGATATGAGCCTGTTGTTGGGTAGGGACCATCTCTATATGTTGCCAATTTATAGTTCCCAAGCGCTTAGTACAGTGCTCTGAACACAGTAAGTCCTCAATAAATACGATTGAATGAATGAAAAGAATAATGCCACAGTTATGGGTTTTAAGACAGGGAGGATAGTGATGTTGTCTACAATGGAGAAGCATTGGAGAAGCAGCGTTGCTCAGTGGAAAGAGCATGGGCTTTGGAGTCAGGGGTCATGGGTTCAAATCCCAGCTCCACAAATTGTCAGCTGTGTGACTTTGGGCAAGTCACTTAACTTCTCTAGGCCTCAGTTCCCTCATCTGTAAAATTGGGATTAAGACTGTGAGCCCCAGTGGGACAACCTGATCACCTTGTATCCCCCCAGCGCTTAGAACAGTGCTTTCAACATAGTAAGCGCTTACAAATACCATCATTATTATTATTATTATTACAATGGTGGGAAAGATAGGGGGCTGGGGTTTGGTTGAGAAGATGAGGAGTTCTGCTTGGGTAATTTCGGTTTGAGGTGTTGGCGGGACATCCAAGTAGAGCTGTCGAAGCCAGGAGGAAATTTGAGACTACAGAGAAAGAGAGAGAGCACGGCTGGAGGTGTAGATTTGGGGTGTGCTTTTGATAAGAATTTGAAAGGGGGGAGACTGAAGGTCTGTCAGATATGAAGAGGGCCATATAGAGATGGTAGTCGAGGGCCATAGGAGCAAATGAGTTCTCAGAGAGATTGTAGTTGAAGCCATGTGAACAAATGAGTTCTCCAAGGGAGTGGGCGTAGAGGGACACTATACTCTTCTAAGTGCTTAGTATAGTGTTCTGCATACAGTATGTGCTCAATAAATACGACTGATTGATTACAACACTGAGTTGGGATACACAATCCCAGCCCTCAGAGTGCTTACTACACCTCCACCTTCCACATCAAGCAAAAACTAATGATAGGTTTCAAAACTTGGAGAAGCAGCATGGCCTAGTTTTTTTTCCTTTTTTTTTCAATCATCATCATCATCATCATCAATCACATTTATTGAGCGCTTACTGTGTGCAGAGCACTGTACTAAGCGCTTGGTAAGTACAAATTGGTAGAGCACGAGCCTAGGAGTCAAAAAGAACTGGGTTCTCAACCACTTGTGTTGTGTGTGACCTTGGGAAAGTCACTTTGCTTCTGTGCCTCAGTTACCTCAGCTGTGAAATGGAGATTCAAACTGTGAGCCCCATGTGGAACATGGACTGTGTCCAACCTAATTAGCCTGTATCTACTCCAGCGGTTAGTACAGTGCCTGTCACATAGTAAGCACTTAAATACCATAAAAGAAGGTTGTCTGTCAATTAATCTCCCCAATAACGTGTAAGCCCAGAAGGTCAAGGAATGCATGTGCCACTTTTATCTCTCTGGTTGTAATAATAATAATAATAATAATAATAATAATAATGATAATAATAGCATTTATTAAGCACTTAATATGTGCAAAGCACTGTTCTAAGCACTGGTAAGGTTACAAGGTGATTAGGTTGTACCACCTGGGGCTCACAGTCTTAATCCCCATTTTACAGATGAGGGAACTGAGGCACAGAGAAGTTAAGTGACTTGCCCAAAGTCACACAACTGACAAGTGATGGAGCCGGGATTTGAACCCATGACCTCTAACTCCAAAGACCGGGCTCTTTCCACTGAGCCACGCTGCTTCTCTACTTTCCCAAGCACTCAGTATAGTGCATTGCCTCCAGTGGGAGCTCAATAAATACTATTATTACTTCCACCATTATTTCTTACCAGAGCCACAGACACCCATAAAAATTTGCCCTACCAAAAAAAAAAAACCAAAAAAAAAAAACTATTGCTATCTAAGCCTGATTGTGAGACTGAAGGGGCATAATAGAATTCTTCAATAATAATGGATTTGGAGACCAGCAGTTTCACGTAATCAGGGGTAGAATGGTACTTTATAAAAAATTCTTCCCTCCATCTTCTGAGACCTGGTGTTTGCACTCCAGCTGCTGTCATTTATTCAGTCAGTCAGTCATATTTATTGAGCACTTACTGCATTCAGAGCGCGGTAATAATAATAATGGCATTTGTTAAGCATTTACCATGTGCCAGGCACTGTTCTAAGTGCTAGGGTAGATGTTAACAAATTGGGTTGGACACAGTTCCTATCCTACGTGGGGCTCACAGTCTCAATCCTCATTTTTGGATGAGGCAACCGAGGCCCAGAGAAGTACAGTGACTTGCCCAAGGTCAAACAGCAGACAAGTGGTAGAGTCAGGATTAGAACCCATGACCTTCTGACTCCAAGGCTTGTGCTCTACCCACTATGCCATGCTGCTTCTGTACTAAGTGCTTGGGAGTGTATGATAATAGAAACATTCTTTGCCCATAAGGAGCTTACAGTCTAGAGGGGAGTGAGGACCTATTGTGCACTGTTCCCTTCCTCCACACCAGAGAAACTAGAAAACTGTTCCTAATCATTCCTAAAATGAATAAAAAATAAAGAATAGGCATATACCTTGGCCTTAGAATTCTACAATGTCAAAACACAATGATAACCTTTCACTTGTAAGAAAGTGGCACTAATCTGCAAAATTCTATGGTATTTTTCACGTCAACTTTGTAGCCACCGGCACTTTCAACATATATTTAGTCAAATCAACACACGCATTACATTTTAATATCTTGGTAAAGAAAATGATAGTGGTGTGGATTTTATTTCCATAATATATTGTTAGTTAAAAATGAATGGATAATAAGACACTTGCCATAATATGCTACCCATGGGAAGACAATTAAGAAAAAATGCACAAAATTACTCCATCTGCTTTTCATGGATATGCACACTACTAATTATCTATCATGCTGATGTTAGACAATTACAACCTCAATTGATTGCAAGTTCCTTAGCTTTAAAAGGGGAAAAATATTAGTCAAGATAAGCCTTCCAACAGCTGCTTCTGAGGAGAAGCAGCATCTACGGAGACAATAGTTTTAAAATAATTTTGATGTCTTAAATTTTTATATTTCCTATTTATGGAAATGTAGTCTCCAAACCATGGAAGTGCAAGGGAAGTTAGAGGGTTAAATCTGCAGCTATTGAAAATAAGATGAAGACACTCTTTCCTCCTACCTGGAATATTCTGGAATGACCTAAACAAGTGTCAATTCACAGACGATGCGGAAACGACTTTAAGCCATTTCGCTTTCTCTACCGTGTAAACTATTTGACCAGGAGAGTGGATTTATATCTTCTTTTTAATAAAACAAGGAGACGGAGACATTTGGTGCATATAATTATGCCCGCAGTGAAGCAAAATCTAGTTGATAAATTTTCCTGAGTGTGAATTTAATGGGATAACTGGCATTTAGACTCTGCTTTTACCTTACTATTATGAGCCACATCTGAGAAGAGACAAAAGCCCAGCAAAATCCCAGGGGACAGATTGAGAGGAATGCTAATTCTCTAACTACTCTGTATATAAAACGATCCATGTGTATCAATCCAGCACCCTGCCTGCAGAATAACCTTGCAAGAATACAGAATAAAACTGAGCAAATCTACCCCAAGTTTTGGGAGGCAATTTCTATGCTTTAGTTCAGTAAATGAGAAGTGGATGAGAAATGAATATCAAGATGTATTGGGATAGCGTGCCACACTTAGAAAATGTTTGACAATGATTTAATGACCATCTGACTCCCTCTAAAGTTCAATGAATGGCAATTAATGCAGGTGTTGCCACTTTCTTGCATATGGTCAACTTAAGGGCAATTATGGAACCATAACGCAATGATTTCTGAATGCAGCAAGGCACAGAATCAGTGAAGAAAACAGTTTTTGACTTTTGAAATAGTAGGCATAAAGGCAGTAGCATTTATTGGACACCCACTTGGTGCAGTGCACTAGACTAGGAACCCGGGAATAAAGAAATGACATGTTCTCTGTCCAAAAAGTTTATATGAACATAGAAATATTTCCAACTAGAGCAGTCAAAATTAATTGAGCCAACGCATATACATAGGTACTAAGGAGGGGGAAATAAGTTCATAAGTGCTAGATTAGCTGAAAGGATGATATATTAATAATGATAATAATAATGATAATAATAATGTTGTTATTCATTAGGCACTTACGATGTGCCAAGCACTGTTCAAAGCACTGAACAAGCAGCATGGCTCAATGGAAAGATCACGGGCTTTGGAGTCAGAGGTCATTGGTTCAAATCCCGGCTCCACCAATTGTCAGCTGTGTGACTTTGGGCAAGTCACTTAACTTCTCTGGGCCTCAGTTACCTCATTTGTAAAATGGGGATTAAGACTGTGAGCCCCCTGGGGGGACAACCTGATCACCTTGTAACTTCCCCAGCTCTTAGAACAGTGCTTTGCACATAGTAAGGGCTTAATAAATGAGCCCATTCCTTCCTCTCCCCTTCCCCATCCCTCCGCCCTACCTCCTTCCCCTCCCAACACCTGTATATATGTTTGAACAGATTTCTTACTCTATTTATTTTACTTGTACATATTTACTATTCTATTTATTTTATTTTGTTAATATGTTTTGTTTTGTTGTCTGTCTCCCCCCTTCTAGACTGTGAGCCTGCTGTGAGGTAGGGACCGTCTATATATGTTGCCAACCTGTACTTCCCAAGCACTTAGTACAGTGCTCTGCACACAGTAAGCGCTCAATAAATATGAATGAATGAACGAATGAGTAAATGCCATCATTATTATTATTATTATTACAAGGAAATCAGGTTGGACACAGTCCCTGTCCCACTTGGGGCTCACAGTCTCAATCATCATTTGACAGATGAGGTAACTGAGGTAACTGATGCATAGAGAAGTGACTTGCCCAAGATCACAGAGTAGACAAGTGGTGGAGCCAGGATTAGAACCCATGTCCTCTGACTCCCAAGCCTGTGCTTCTCAGTATGGCAACAAGGTGCCTAAAAATTATTCAAGTAAAGTTTCTTGGGTGAGGTGTTGAATATGGGGAGAGCTATTCTCCATTTAATATGGGGAGGGAGGGAGCGCCAAGTCAAGGGAGTTGTGTGAATGAAGGGACAGAGGAGGGAGAGTTGAGATTCTAAGCTTTTTGAGGTCAGGGATCATGTCTACCAACTCCATTGTGCTCTCCCAAGTGCCTAGTACAGTGCTTTGCACTCAAGAAGTGCTCCAGAAATACCACAGATGGATTGAGACGAAGGTGCAAGGTTGGGGATGAAGAGTGTACACAGGTAAAGTGGGGCGAGGTGGGGGAGAATTTTGAAACTGATTGTGAGGTTTCACTACATCTCCCTCCTTATTGATTCCCACGTCCATTGTCCCCGGTGGCTGTTTCAGCCACCGGGGACAATGGATGTGGAAATCAATAAGTGAATGAAACACCCACTTTTAACTCCCTCCTCGAACAACTCCCAGAGCAACCACCACCCCATGCCCCTAATCACCTTAGAATATACTTCATCAACAAAATTGAAACCATTAGGCTTAAAATATCCCAGGTCCTTCCTCCACTCTCCCATCCTTCCCATGACTATCATCATCAATCGTATTTATTGAGCGCTTACTATGTGCAGAGCACTGTACTAAGCGCTTTCTATCTATCTTGAGAGACTATCATCTGCCTCCTCTTAAATTCTAGCGCCCTCCACCTAGGCCTCTGACTCCATCCCTTCCCACCTTATCGAAGCAATTGGTCCCTCCCTCATTCCTTTCTTGACCACAATCTTCATTCACTCACTTTCCAATGGCTCCATCCCCACTGCATTCAACCATGCTCACGTAAACCCTACCATAAAAGAAATCCTCCTTAATCCCATGGCACCCTCCAGATATCACCCCATCCCCTATTATTCCTTCCCGAACTCCTTGAGTAAGTTGTCTTCACCTGCTGCCTCCCATTCTTCTCCTCCACCAACCCTGTCCTCCCCTCAAATTCCCTATCACTGTAGACAACACCACCACCATCCTCCTTGTCAAAAGCCTGTAACTGTGGCACTATCCTCAACAATCTAACATTTAACCCACACAGTCAAATTCTGTCAGTTCTACCTCACCACATCTTTAGAATCCACCCTTTCCTCTCCATCTAAACTGCTACTATGCTGATCCACGTTGCTCAGTGGAAAGAGCACGGACTTTGGAGTCAGAGGTCAGGGGTTCAAATCTCGGCACCGTCAATTGTCAGCTGTGTGACTTTGGGCAAGTCACTTAACTTCTCTATGCCTCAGTTACCTCATTTGTAAAATGGGAATGAAGACTGTGATCCCTAAGTGGGACAACCTGATTACCTTGTATCTACCCCAGTGCTTAGAACAGTGCTTTGCACATAGTAAGTGCTTAATAAATGCCATCATTATCCTTCTAGACTGTGAGCCCGTTGTTGGGTAGGGACCGTCTCTATATGTTGCCAACTTGTACTTCCAAGCACTTAGTACAGTGCTCTGCACACAGTAAGCACTCAATAAATACAACTGAATGAATGAATGAATGAATCAGCCTCCGCAATGACCTCCCTGTCTCCTATCTCTCCCCTCTGAGCAGAGTGGCCAAATGGGAAGAACATGGGCCTAGGACAAAGAGGATCTGGATCCTAATTCCAGCTCTGCCATATACCTGCTGAGTGACACTGGATAAAGCACTTTACTTCTCGGCACCTCAGTTACCCGGTCTGTAAAATGAAGATTCAAGCCTTATTCTCCCTCCTGTTTACATTCTGAGCCCTGTGTGGCTCTATGACTGGCCTGATAATTCAGTATCTTCCACAGGGCTTTAGAACTACTACTGTTGATGATACTAGAGATGATACTGATGATATATACTATATATATGTACATGTTTGTACGTATTTATTACTCTGTACGTATTTATTACTCTATTTATTTTACTTGTACATATTTATTCTATTTATTTTATTTTGTTAATATGTTTTGTTTTGTTGTCTGTCTCCCCCTTCTAGACTGTGAGCCCACTGTTGGGTAGGGACTGTCTCTATATGTTGCCAGCTTGTACTTCCCAAGCGCTTAGTACAGTGCTCTGCACACAGTAAGCGCTCAATAAATACATTTGAATGAATGAATGAATGAACTAGAGAAGCAGCGTGGCTCAGTGGAAAGAGCCCGGGCTTGGGAGTCAGAGGTCATGGGTTCTAATCCCGACTCCGCCACTTGTCAGCTGTGTGACTTTGGGCAAGTCACTTCACTTCTCTGTGCCTCAGTTCCCTCATCTGGGAAATGGGGATTAAGACTGTGAGCCTGTCCCAAGGTACCAGCCATCTCCAGGTCAAATGCTATCTCGTGGCCACTTGAGCCAGCAGGCAGAACTTGGAAGCGAGGGTGGGATACCGCTAGATTGACAGCCCAAGCTGGGAATACAGAAGGTGTCCCTCGCCCCCGTGCCAATCATATTAGGTATGGAGGAGCGGGGGAGGGCAGAGATTGGATAAACTGGGAAGCTGGAATGCCCTAGGAGCACAAGTGATAAATACCTGCAGCCTCTGGCCTTCTAGGCAGAGGATCGAGACTTGCAGCAGATGGCTGCACGGTGCCCCGTCCAGAGCGTGAGAAGCCCCGGGATGGGGAAGTGAGAGTCCCATCCCAATGGATGCTCTTGGGGCTGGAAGCCAGCTGCTTCACCATGGATATATAACTAATGAATGGATTCCTCCCAATGGAAAATCCTCGTGGGTGGGAGCTAGGGGCTTCCCCCATGGGTGTGTAACTCAAGTGGATTCCTCCCGAGTGGGAAGTGCACATGAGTGCAAACAAACTGTAAGGGAATTCCGCCTGGGTGGGACCTGGGGGGCTCTGCCGTGCGTGAGTAATGATACGTGTGTTCCTCCCATTAGGGAAGCTCTAATATTACTAATTGATTACATTTTTCCTGAAAGGGAAGTTCAATCCATTGCGCCTAAACGATTACATAATTCAATTCGCCTCGCAGAATTTTACATAAAACTCAAGCTTCCCGTCCCCAGTCTCTCTCTCTCTCTCTCCTGCCGCGCCGATTACTGAACCAACCCATCTCCCCAAACGACGGGTGACAGAGCCCCACCTGGGACAACCTGATCACTTTTTATCCTCCACAGTGCTTAGAACAGTGCTTTTTTATATATAATGGCATTTACTAAGTGCTTACTATGTGCAAAGCACTATTCTAAGCGCTGGGGAGGTTACTAGGTGATCAGGTTGTCCCACAGGGGACTGACAGTTTTAATTCCCATTTTACATATGAGGTAACTGAGACACACAGAAATTACGTAAATTGCCCAAAGTCTCACAGCTGACAATTGGCAGAGCTGGAATTTGAACCCATGACTTCTGACTCCAAAGCCCATGCTCTTCCCACTGAGCCACGCTGCTTCTCATAGCTTTGCACTATCATTATTATTATTATTATTATTGTGACTATTCACTCTGTTGCAAGGATCATTTTTCAGGAAAAACCATTCGCTCCATGTCTCCCACAACTGGCTTCCTTTTGGAAACAGCCTTCAGACTAGCCTCTTTTGGGGAGGGCAGTTAATGATAGTATTTATTAAGCACTTATTATGTGCAAAGCACTGTTCTAAGCGCTGGAGAGGTTACAAGGTGATGAGGTTGTCCCATGAGAGGCTCACAGTCTTCATCCCCATTTTACATATGAGGGAAATGAGGCTCAGAGAAGTGAAGTGACTTGCCCAAAGTAACAGAGCTGACAAGTGGCGGAGCCTGGATTTGAACCCACAGCACCTAACTCCAAAGCCCGTGCTCTTTCCACTAAGCCATGCTGCTTCTTTACCTGAACCTCGGCTTTTGTTGGGGGGCCATGAGGGTCTTCTGTTCATTCATTCAATCATATTTATTGAGTGCTTACTGTGTGCAGAGGACTGTACTAAGCACTTGGGAAGTACACGTTGGCAACATATAGAGACAGTCCCTACCCAACAGTGGGCTCACAGTCTAGAAGGGGGAGACAGAGAACAAAACAAAACATATTAACAAAATAAAATAGAGTAGATATGTACAAGTAGAATAAATAAATAGAGTAATAAATGCGAACAAACATATATACATATATACAGGTGCTGTGGGGAAGGGAAGGAGGTAAGGCGGGGGGGACAAAGGGAGGGAGGAGGAGAGGAAGGAGGGGGCTCAGTCTGGGAAGGCCTCCTGGAAGAGGTGAGCTCTCAGTAGGACTTTGAAGGGAGGAAGAGAGCTAGCTTGGCGGATGTGCAGAGGGAGGGCATTCCGGGCCAGGGGGATGAAGTGAGCCGGGGGTCGATGGCGGGACAGGCGAGAACGAGGCCTAATGGTGAGGAGATTAGTGGCAGAGGAGCGGAGGGTGCGGGCTGGGCTGGAGAAGGACAGAAGGGAGGAGAGGTAGGAGGGGACGAGGTGATGGACAGCCTTGAAGCCGAGGGTGAGGAGTTTTTGCCTGATGCGTAGGTTGATTGGTAGCCACTGGAGATTTCTGAGGAGGGGAGTAACATGACCAGAGCGTTTCTGGACAAAGACAATCCGGGCAGCGGCGTAAAGTATGGATTGAAGTGGGGAGAGACAGGAGGATGGGAGATCGGAGAGGAGGCTGATACAGTAATCCGGACGGGATAGGATGACAGCTTGAAGGAGCAGGGTAGCGGTTTGGATGGAGAGGAAAGGGTGGATCTTGGCAATGTTGCGGAAGTGAGACTGGCAGGTTTTGGTGATGGCTTGGATGTCAGGGGTGAACAAGAGAGCGGAGTCAAGGATGACACCAAGCTTGCGGGCTTGTGAGACGGGAAGGATGGTAGTGCCGTCAACAGTGATGGGAAAGTCAGGGAGAGGGCAGGGTTAGGTCTTCTGTTAGGAGGCTGGTTGCCTATTCTGTGTTTGTGTGTGTTTGGGTGGGCGGGGGGCGGGGGTTTCTTCCAGATGATGTTTTGGGAGCACAAAATCTGCCAAGTCTCTTTTGGGAACCTGCCTCCCGAGTCTCTACTTTTGGAGGGGGCACCTGCTTCTATTTTGGGGGCAGGGGCTGCCCGACTTTGGTTTTGATGGGTGCCCCATGAATCTATGTGTTTTGGTCAGGATTGGATAGGTGGACTTTTTTTTTAATGGTGATTTGTTCAGTGCCTACTATGTGCCAGGCACAGAGCTTAACATGTGGATAGATATAAAGTAATCAGGTTGGACTCAATCCCTATCCCACATGGGGCTCCTCAGGACTAGATTGTTTTGAGCAGCCCAGTGCCCAAATCTCTGCTTTTGGAGTGACACCTGCCAGACCAATGCAGCAACGTCCTCACTGACCTCTGGGCCTCCTGTGTGTCTCTTCTCCAGTCGTTACTTCGCACTGCTGCAGGGATCATTTTTCTACCCACTCCTCAAAAACCTCCAATATTTTGCCAATCCACCTTCGCATTAAACTGGAACCCATCACCTTTGACTTCAAGGCATTCAATCAGCTCTCTTCCTCTGACCTTACCTCACTGATATCCTACCACAATACACTCCCCGTCCCTCCCCATCCCCCGAATTCAATCCATCTATCCCACAACCAAACCTGTGCCCTTGTCCAAACTCTAGCCTGGAACTCCCACCCACTTCATATCCGGCAGTCCACCGCTCTCTCCATGACCAAAACCATTCTAAAATCACGTCTCCTCCAAGAGACCTTCCTTGAAAAAGCCCTCATTTCCCTTCCCACCCTCCCCTCTGCCTCACCTATGCACTTGTCTATGAACCTCTTAAGCACTTTGATACTTGCCCCAGCTGCAAAGAATTTACGTACATGTCTTTATACTCTCTTATAAGCATATAAGCACTTAGAACAGTGTATGGCACATAGTAAGCTAATGTACTAACCTAATACCATCATTACCAGTAACTAATACCAGTAACTAATACCATCATTATTGTTATACAATTGTGCTCTGCACATGGTAAATGCTCTTTTTTTTAAATGGTATTTGTTAAGCACTTATTATGTGATGGGTACTGAACTAAGCACTGGGGTAGAGATAAGCAAATCAAGTTGCACACGGTCCATATCCCAAATGGGGCTCATAGTCTTCATCCCCATTTGACAGATGAGGTAACTGAGGCACAGAGAAATGAAGTAACTTGCCCAAGGCCACACAGTAGACAAGTGGTGGAGCTAGGATTAGAACGCAGGTCACTCTGATACCCAGGCCCGAACTCTATACTCTAGACCATGCTGTTTCTCAATTGATTGACTGAGGAGTGAAGTCAGTGGAGGACTCTGAGAAGAGATGTGAGCCACGCAATTTTTCCAGCATCTTGCCTCTACAGTCCATACTTAACTTTGCTGCCTGCATTATTTTTCTAAAATATCATTTTTGTGCACCTCATTCCCCTCTTCAAAAACCTCTAAATTGTTACCCGTCCAACTGTGCATCTAACAAATTCCTCATATTGACTTTAAGACAATCGGTCAGCTTCATTTTTTGACAGTATTTATTTAGCGCTTACTATGTGCCATGCACTGTACTAAGGGCTAGAGTAGAGACAAGCCAATCAGGTTAGACACAGTCCATCTCCCACATGGGGCTCACAGTCTTAATCCCATTTTAAGACATGACATAACAGGCACAGAGAAGTTAAGTGACTTACTCAACTTCACATAGCAGACAAGAAGCGGAGCCTGGATTAGAATCAATCAATGGTGTTTATTGAGCACTTACTATGTGCCAAGCACTGTACTAAGTGCTTGGGGGAGTACAATATAACATAATTAGTGGACACATTCCCTGCCCACAAGTTTACATTCTAGAAACTAGAACCCATATCCTTCTGTCTCCCAGACCCATTCTCTGCCAGGCCAATAAATATGTCAATAGGTCAATAAATACGATCAGTCAATCAATCAATTGTATTTATTGAGTGCTTACTGTGTGCAGAGCACTGTACTAAGCGCTTGGGAAGTACAAGTTGGCAACATATAGAGACAGTCCCTACCCAACGGTGGGCTCACAGTCTAGAAGGGGGAGACAGAGAACAAAACAAAACATATTAACAAAATAAAATAAATACGACTGAATGAATGCTGCTTCTTGCTACTTCTTACGCTTACTCCTCAGTGGGCAAGTGTGAGGGCTCCTTCTAAGAACTTGTTCATTTACTTGTCTTAGCATTGTTGTTTTGGTAACACTGTTCATTCATTCATTCAATCGTATTTATTGAGCGCTTACTATGTGCAGAGCACTGTACTAAGCACTTGGGAAGTACAAGTCGGCAACATATAGAGAAAGTCCCTATCCAACAATGGGCTCCACTGCTTGTTATTGTCTGCAATCCACTATACTGAGTGCCCCAAGTGGGATAAGGGCTGTGTCCAACATGTTAAATTTGTTGACTAAAATCAGTCAGTCATATTTATTGAGAGCTTACTATTTGGAGAGCACTGTACTAAGCACTTGGAAAGTACAATTTGGCAACAGAGAAAATCCCTACCCAACAACAGGCTCACAGTCTAGAAAACTAAGGACAATCTAGAAGAGTACAACATAATAAACAGACACACTTCCTGCCCACAATGAGCTGACAGTCTTAGGGGAGCGGGGTGACAGGGGTGGGGGGAAATAGACAATGATATAAATAAATAAATTGTAGATACATAATATATAAGTGTTTTGGGGCTGGGAGGGGGATGAATAAAGGGAGCAAGTAGGTGCAACACAGAAGGGAGTGGGAGAAGAGTTAAGGAGGGCATGTCGGGAAGGTCTCTTGGAGGAGATGTGCCTTCAATAAGGATTTGAAGCCAGGGAGAGTAATTGCCATTGGATATGAAGAGGGAGGGCATTCCATGCTAGAGGTAGGACAACGGTGAGAGGTCAATCAATCAATCAATCAATCAATCGTATTTATTGAGCGCTTACTGTGTGCAGAGCACTGTACTAAGCGCTTGGGAAGTACAAGTTGGCAACATATAGAGACGGTCCCTACCCAACAGTGGGCTCACAGTCTAGAAGGGGGAGACAGAGAACAAAATAAAACATATTAACAAAATAAAATAAATAGAATAGATATCAAGCAATCATATTTATTAAGCGCTTACTGTGTGCAGAGCACTGTACTAAGCACTTGGGAAGTACAAGTTGGCAACATATAGAGACGGTCCCTACCCAACAGTGGGCTCACAGTCTAGAAGGGGGAGACAGAGAACAAAATAAAACATATTAACAAAATAAAATAAATAGAATAGATATCAAGCAATCATATTTATTAAGCGCTTACTGTGTGCAGAGCACTGTACTAAGCCCTTGGGAAGTACAAGTTGGCAACATATAGAGACGGTCCCTACCCAACAGTGGGCTCACAGTCTAGAAGGGGGAGACAGAGAACAAAACAAAACATACTAACAAAATAAAATAAATAGAATAGATATGTACAAGTAAAATAGAGTAACTTGTCTGTGTCTCAGTTACCCCATCTGTAAAATGGAGATTAAGAGGGTGAGCCCCATGTGGGACAACCTAATTACCTTGTATCCCCCCCCCCTCCCCCCCGTGCTTAGAACAGTACTTGGCACACAGTAAGTGATTAACAAATGCCATCATTATTATTAGACCGGGGGGAGACTGATAGCAATACAAGTAAACAGACACCAATATAACTAAATAAAATGACAGATATATAGATAAATGCTGCGGGGACGGGCGGCGGGGGAGAGCAAAAGGGGAGAGAGTGATGCAGAAAGGAATGGGAGAGGAGGAAAAATGGGGTTTCGTCTGGGAGGGTCCCCTGCTCCACCGACTGTCTAGGTCTGTGCCTAGACAAAAGAGATCGAGTCCCTGTCCCACATGGGGCCAGTCTAAGAAGGAGAGTAAATTACCTATCATGAATTATTTATTTATATTACTGACTGAGCCCCCTCCCTCCTCTCCCCCTCCTCGCCCCCCCACCTTACCTCCTTCCCCTCCCCACAGCACCTGCATATATGTATATATGTTTGTACATATTTATTACTCCATTTACTTATTTAGTTTACTTGTACAGTCATATGTATATATGTTTGTATATATTTATTACTCTATTTTACTTGTACATATTTATTCTATTTATTTTATTTTGTTAATATGTTTTGTTTTGTTGTCTGTCTCCCCCTTCTAGACTGTGAGCCCGCTGGTGGGTAGGGACCGTCTCTATATGTTGCCAACTTGTAGTTCCCAAGCGCTTAGTACAGTGCTCTGCACACAGTAAGCACTCAATAAATATTATTGAATGAATGAATGAATGAATTACTGCCTGTCTCCCTTCCTAGACTGTAAGCTCACTGAGAAAAGGCACGGCCTAGTGGAAAGAGCACAGCCCTGGGAGTCAGAGACCTTGATCCAAAACCTGGCTCCACCACTTGTCTTCTGGGTGACCACGGACAAGTCACTTCACTTTTCTGGGCCTCAGTTACCTCTTCTGGAAAATGGGGATTAAGAATGTGAGCCCATGTGGGACGTGGACTGTGTCCAATCTGATTAGCTTGTATCTACTCCCCGCTGAGTACAGAGCCTGGCACATAGAAAGGGCATAACAAATACCATTTTTTTAAAAAAGCACCCACCAACTGTGTTGTATTGTACTCTCCCAAGGGCTCAGTGGAGTCCCCTGCACACAGTAAGCACTCAATAAATACCACTGATGATGATAAGAAGTACTGAATCCCTGTTTCACAGAAGAGGAAACTGAAGCATATATTGTTCTGCCCAAAGTTACAAGGCAGGCAAGTGGCAGAAGAAGGAGTAGAAGCCAGATTCCCTGACCCCTAGGCCCATGCTCTTTTCACTAAACCACACTGTTTTTCTAAATGCTGACGCATTTGTTATTTGCTGTATTGGCATTGTTTTCAAACTTGCCTGTTGCTGCCTCTTTCCAGAGCCTCTACTCTAAAAATATTAATCCTTTTCTGATTTCCACAGACTTTGTTGTTCCGTCTGTCAGAAGGACCCGGGTTCTCATCCCGACTCTACCTCTTGTCTGCCGTGTGATCTTGGGCAAGTCACTTTACCTCTCTGGACCTCAGTTACTTCATCCATCAAATGGGGATTGAGACTGTGAACTCTTCGTGAGACAGGGATTGGGTCTGACCCGATTTGTTTGTATCCACCACATCGTTTAGTGTAGTGCCTGGCACAAAGTAAGAGCTTAACAAATACCAGTTATTATTATTATTATCTTCCAATAGTTCTCAGCTCTGTCCCATCACCTGAAGGAGTGTTTAATTGCTTTCAAAAGTATTTCTCCAGCCCCCTACCACTCAGCTACTTGTGAGTTCTGTGGTTATTCCTTCTTATCATCATCATCAATCGTATTTATTGAGCGCTTACTGTGTGCAGAGCGCTGTACTAAGAGCTTGGGAAGTACAAGTTGGCAACATATAGAGACAGTCCCCACCCAACAGTGGGCTCACAGTCTAAAAGGGGGAGACACAGTCTTATACAACTCACCCAGCAAGGCTGTGTTGCAAGGACAGTGCTAGTAGACTGTAGTCTAGGGTTTCAGTGTTTTTTTTTTATTTTCTTTGGAACATACGTGATGCTGATAAGATCCCAAAAAGTTGAATGCTATGTCATTAGTGTGGCCAGGCCACAAAATTCTTTATTTTCTGAAAGCCTTCCGCTGATGGGACACTGATATCATACTCTACCATGTAAAAGCTTTGGTTCTCTGGAGGGGTTCCCTAACTTGTTAACCAACGTTGGTCTTCACTGGGCCAACTGTTCAAACGATAGGACTTTGCTGATACTGCAATGCCGCAGCTGGAGTTCACACTCATTTACATATATCCTTCTGCGTGTTTACCCAGAGCCCAGATGGCATCAGCTAGCGCCTACCCTTTCAAGTTGGAAGAATTTCCCAAAAGACTGAAGATAACTTTTTAGAATCAGTTTTCTGGCCTCTCACCAGATCTGCAAGAGGTACATGGAAGGTGGTTGGTTAACTCCAAAGCCTTGGTTAACTCCAAAGGAAATTAGGAAATGTTCACACCAGATGGCTATCTGAAATGCTGACATAATAATGATGGCATCTGTTAAGCGTGCCAAGCACTATTCTAAGCACTGGGGTAGATAACAGGCAGCATGGCTTAGTGGAAAGAGCATGGTTTTGGGAGTCAGAGGTCGTGGGTTCTAATCCCAGCACTGTCACTTATCAGCTGTGTGACTTTGGGCAAGTCACTTAACTGTGCTCTATGCCTCAGTTACCTAATTTGTAAAATGGGGATTAAGACGGTGAACCCTAAGTGGGACAACTTAATTACCTTGTATCTACCCCAGCACTTAGAACAGTGCTTGTCACATAGTAAGCGTTTAACAAATACCATTATTATTATTATTATTATCATGTTAGATGCAGTACCTGACCCACTTAGGACTCACAGTCTTAATCCCCATTTTATAGATGAGGTAACTGAGGCCCAGAGAAGAAGTGACTTGCTCAAAGTATACAGCAGACAAGTCACAAAGCAGACAAGGAGCAGAGCTGGGATTAGAACCCAGGTCCTTCTGATTCCCAGGCATGTACGCTATCCCTTATGCCACGCTTCTCATGATCAACCCTGTCACCATGACACCACAGAGTACCTAATTCAGGGAAGACTTGGCTAATATTCCTCAATAGCCAGTTAAAAACCATTCTGGCCAAGATTTAACCAGGATTAAAGAAAGAATTTACATCTTTCTCAGATTTTAGGTACCTTGCTATATTATTTTCCACCATTTAACAAGGCTATGATCTTGACAGTTATATACAAGGCACTTGAAAGCTAAATAAGGACTCTTATAAGGATATCACACATTAAATAAGATTTTAAAAAGAGGAAAGATTCCAATTTAAGATCTAAATAGATAGTGAAGTTGAAAAGGAATTAATTGTATGGTTAAACAAATGTAGTTGCCCCAATTAGAATATAAAATTTTTATATACATATGCACGCAAATATAAATGTCTTTACACCTATATTTTTTTCATCATTCATTTATTCAATAATATTTGGTGAGCATTTACTGTGTGCAGAACACTGTACTAAGTGCTTGGGAGAGTACAATATAAAAATAAACAGACACATTCCCTGCCCACAATGTAGAAATACTATCTCATTTCCTTTGGCATTCCACATGGAAAATAATTCTTTACTATAATACAGAAACTATTTATGAGAGAAAGAGACAACCACTGAGCTTTTCTAGTTTGTTACATCTCAACTTATCAAATGCCGCCAAAAGCAAACATTGAGTAATTTGCCAATTCACCTACTCTTTGAACCTGATAGAAAATTATTTTATTTATTTTACACTACTAATCACATGTTCTTGTCTACAGGCCAGAATTCCTTCAATTGGAAGTACTACAAACAGTAAAATCTACATGAAATACTTCCTTTTTCCATTCCAGCAAGGGGCAATCATTCAGTTTCCACTTTTCATAAAATCATCCAATCAATAGTATTTACCGAGCACTTACTATTCATTCATTCAATCATATTCACTGAGCGCTTACTGTGTGCAGAGCACTGTACTAAGCGCTTAGTAAGTAAGTATAAGTCAGCAACATATAGGGACGGTCCCTACCCAACAACGGGCTCACAGTCTAGAAGGGGGAGATAGACAACAAAACAATACATGTAGACAGGTGTCAAAATCGTCAGAACAAATAGAATTAGAGCTATATGCACATCATTAACAAAATAAGTAGAATAGCAAATGTGTAGTACTAAAATAGAGTAATAAATCTGTACAAATATATATACGAGTGCTGTCGGGAGGGGAAGGAGGTAGGGTGGGGGGGGATGGGGAGGAGGAGAGGAAAAAGGGGGCTCAGTCTGTTCGGAAGGCCTCCTGGAGGAGGTGAGCTCTCAGTAGGGCTTTGAAGGGAGGAAGAGAGCTAGCTTGGCGGATGTGCAGAGGGAGAGCATTCCAGGCCAGGGGGATGATGTGGGCTGGGGGTCGATGGCGGGACAGGCGAGAACGAGGCCTAATGGTGAGGAGGTTAGCGGTAGAGGAGCAGAGGGTGCGGGCTGGGCTGTAGAAGGAGAGAAGGGAGGTGAGGTAGGAGGGGGCGAGGTGATGGACAGCCTTGAAGCCAAGAGTGAGGAGTTTTTGTTTGATCCGTAGGTTGACTGGCAGCCACTGGACAGACAGCCACATAAGTGAAACTTACAAAGTACTATGAGAAGCAGTGTGGCTTAGTGGAAAGAGCACCGGCTTGGGAGTCAGAAGACACGGGTTCTAATGACACCTCTGCCACTTGTCTGCTGTATGACCTTAGGCAAGCCACTTAACTTCTTAGTTCTTAACTTCTTAGCCACTTAACGCCTTAGTTACCTCATCTGTAAAATGGGGAATAAGACTGTGAGCCCCACATAGGACAACCTGATTACCTTGTATCCACCCCAGTGCTTAGAAAAATGCTTGGCACATCGTAAGCGCTTAACAAATACCATAATTATTATGATTATTACAGGCAGAGCACTTTACTAAGAACTTGGGAGAGTTATAACATTTGTAGTTTACAAAAAGTAATGAGACGGGAACAAGATAATGCAAAAGAAAAAATGGAACTGTTCTCTTTGCACCCTAAAGACCACTATATTCATTAGTGTAAATTGCTCTGGGTATTTCTGAATAGTGGCAACATTATAGTTTAATAAACGGGATTATGTTTTCAGTGGCGCTCAGAAAACAAAAGTTTGCCATGGAAGTATTTAGTCCTGCAAACTAGGATTTCACATGAAGTTCTTCCCTAACCACCTCATCCAAATAAACAGCAAATGAAAACATGTCAGTAATTCTCAACCGGTTATACTTATGAGCACCAAATGTTAATATAGGAAAGAGGGAAAAAATTCATAGGCAAATTGTAAGAAACATTGCTTTGAAATCTTTGACCACAAATGCTAGTGAGGTTGAAAAAAATGCACTTAAATGTCAGTTTGATAAAAGCCAAAAGAACGTTTTCCACATGTGTTTATATTTAACCATATTAAAACAAGATGGAAAAAGTAAGTCATTCAAAACTAAGGTTAGAACATCAGCTTTAAGGATCATGATTTAAAGTCATTTCTCCAACTTCTAATTTTTTTTCATTGGTAAGTAGGGCAGTTTTTTGCCTGTGTTCTCTGATAAACCTTGAATGGGGAAGGTCCTTAATAATAGTAATAATAATAATGGCATTGACTAAGCACTTACTATGTGCAAAGCACTGTTCTAAGCACTGGGGAGGTTACAAGGTGACCAGGTTGTCCCACGGGGGGCTCATAGTCTTAATCCCCATTTTACAGGTGAGGTAACTGAGGCACAGAGAAGTGAAGTGACTTGCCCAAAGTCACACAGCTGACAATTGGCGGAGCTGGGATTTGAATCCATGACCTCTGACTCCAAAGCCTGTGCTCTTTCCACTGAACCACACTGCTTCTCTTATTGTAATCTAAATAGTCCAATGGTTCATTTTTCTTAGTAATTCATCTCTGAATAAATAATCAATAGACCTTCCATTGTCAGGTCAGCTGAATGCATTATTGAGAATAAGCAGGGAGTGTGGCAAACTTAACTTAAATAGCTCATTAAAGATATCTCTAAATTTGGAGAATGATCTATGCACTTGATTTGCACTTTGTGGTATTATAAGAGATGCTAAGAACAATGCCCCCTCAGAACTCTCATCTAGACATCTCATCAGCTATTGTGTTCACAAAAAACCATAACATTCCAAGTTAAAACCTTTAAACAAGGGTCAATAACTGAAGTTTTAACACAAAACAGAAGTCTGCCGGATGAAATAGAGGTAGAAGTGAATCAATACTTGGGGACTATGTCCCAAGAAATCTAAGAAGAAAGAAAGTTTGTCAAGGTGACAGATCAAGTAAAGTCCCTCTTTACTCATAGGAATAGAAATAGGTAGATTTAGAAAGTGGATAACTAGTTTTGGAATCATCTATTACACAAGCAAAACCTCTAGTGACTTATGGCAGTGCTGGGAGGAAGGGGAGGATACTAGAAATGATGTGATATGTTGCCAACTTGTACTTCCCAAGCGCTTGGTACAGTGCTCTGCACACAGTAAGCACTCAATAAATATAATTGAATGAATGTGACAGTTGAACCAGTAGGATTTTGTGACTAACTGAATATGGGGGTTGAAAAGACAAGAGTTGAGGAGAAGGTCAAGGCTGGGGGCCTGGGAGACAGGGGAGCATGGTGGTGCTGTTAACAGTGATGGGAAAGTCAGGGGCAGGAAAGGGCTTGGGTGGAAAGAGGAAGAGAACTGTTTTGGACATGTTAAGTTTGAGGTGTCTGCGGGTCATTCAAGTAGAGATGTCCTGAAGACAGGGGAACTGCAAGTCTGCAGAGAAAGACAGAGGTGAGAGCTGAAGAGGTGGATGTGGGAGTCATCTGCATGGAGATGAAGCCAGGGAAGCAAATGAGGTCTCCAAAGGAGTGGGTGTAGATGGAGAATAGAACGGGTCCCAGAACAGAACTTTGAGGGACACATGTGTTCATCATCATCAATCGTATTTATTGAGCGCTTACTGTGTGCAGAGCACTGTACTAAGCGCTTGGGAAGTACAAGTTGGCAACATATAGAGACAGTCCCTACCCAGCAGTGGGCTCACAGTCTACAAGGGGGAGACAGAGAACAAAACCAAACATACTAACAAAATAAAATAAATAGAACAGATATGTACAAGTAAAATAAATAGAGTAATAAATATGTACAAACATATATACAGGTGCTGTGGGGAAGGGAAGGAGGTAAGATGGGGGGATGGAGAGGGGGACGAGGGGGAAAGGAAGGAAGGGGCTCAGCCTGGGAAGGCCTCCTGGAGGAGGTGAGCTCTCAGTAGGGCCTTGAAGGGAGGAAGAGAGCTAGCTTGGAGGATGGGCAGAGGGAGGACATTCCAGGCCCGGGGGATGATGTGGGCCGGGGGTCGATGGCGGGACAGGCGAGAAACAAGGTACAGTGAGGAGATTAGCAGCAGAGGAGCGGAGGGTGCGGGGTGGACTGTAGAAGGAGAGAAAGGAGGTGAGGTAGGAGGGGGCGAGGTGATAGGGGGAAGCCATGAAAGGGGGAGCAAGTCCAAGTGAAAGGGCAATGCAGAAGGGAGTGGGAGAAGTGGAAATGAGGACTTAGTCGGGGAGGGCCTCTTGGAGGAGATGTTCCTTCAGTAAATCTTTGAAGGTGGAGAGAATAGTTGTCTACTGAATATGAAAAAGGAGGGTGTTCCAGGCCATGGGCAGGACTTGGGTACAAGACCGGAGATGACTCAGGACTTCAGGATGCTGGGAAAAGATCATCAGAGGGACGGAGGTGCAAAGGAGTTGAGTTCAGCTGATAGGGCAGGGTTGAAGACAGGGATCTATCCCTCAGGAGGGTGAATTTTGATTGTATTTACCGGTTCCTGTGCTTGAGTTATTTCTACACCAACTAAATAGGACATTTTCTATCACACACATTTTAATTTATTTTATTCAGTTTCACATCTGCTACAAATATTGCCACAATCGTCCTATTGTAAAAACAATATACAAGTGTTTAAGTAGTACCAGTATATTACAAGAAACCATGGGCAGATTATTTGTTCCAGTGGAGTTCTGAAGATTAATTCTGAGCATTCATAAAGTTCTGATTTCATTTATTAACTTTATAAATATGCTGAGGAATAACATTTACTTTAGTACCCATGAATGGGAAATCTAATTCAGCTACACTCTGAATTAGCTTCATACTCAAACCTAGACCATTTTTCATACTTTGAATATTTCCTATCCGATCTGGCTTCACAAATTCTTCGCTTTTCACTGCTAAGTGCTCAGTGCTACTGCTGTCATTTTTGATCGATTGGATATGCTGTATCTCTTTTCCTGGAAACTCTTTACTATTACAAATTAATAAAAAATGATCACAGTCATTGTAAGAGATGGAATTTTTCAATAACAGGATATCTTTGTGGTTGCCATTTTTCATTTTATCCATATTTTCCTGTTCTCTAAATCCCCTCGGCCAAATCCTGGTTATTCTCTGTTATATAACCAGGTCTCTTAGTATTACCCATCAGTTGTAAACTTTCTACCTTTACCTGCTTGACATATTTATGATTTGTTTAAATCAAACTCATTCTTTTTGCAGTGGTTTTTTAGTCCTCATTTCCTGGTCCAGTCATTAAATGATCACTAATGAAGGTATCTACTAGAGATCAAAGGATCAGCAGCAGCTTAAGGGAAAGGCCAGGCCTGAGAGTCAGAGGACCTGGATTCTAATCAGGCTCTGCCATTTGCCTGCTGAGTGACCTTAAGCAAGTCACTTAACTTCTCTGGCACTCAGTTTCCTCATCTGTAAAATAAGGATTCAATGCCTTTTCTCCCACTTAGAGCGTGACTCCCATGATTAACTTTTATATACCCCAGTGCTAGGAGTAGTGCTTGACACATAGTAAGTGCTTAACAAATACCAATACTATCATCGTTGCCAAAAGTTTACATCAATTTCAAGATCCCGACCATCTTGTACTTCGGCAAACTGTCCTCTGGAAATCGATAGGACAACCATGCTAGAATCACTCTCAGGGTCTGATGGGTTAAAGCTGAAGTAGCTCTTTCCCTGCTATTATTAGATAACGAATCCCCTTCTGAGCATTGTCATCAGATCAGTGTTCTCGGAACAGGTCAAGCTCCTGTATAAAATGTTTTTGGTCACGAGCAGCAACTCAGATGACTTCTACCTGCTCAAATTCCATAAAAGTAGTACTATATGGGACTCTTTTCAATTTGCTCCAGGTAACAAGTAAGGTATCCTCATGTGGCTCTCGTTATTTATCTCTATGGGTGTTTCTCCTGTTCCACTCTTCTGTTGTTTGTGTTGGGCTGGCATAGGCACTAGCAGTCTCTTCAAGTGAGCACATCTATCAATCAATCAGCCGCATTTATCGAGTGCTTAGTGTGTGCAGAGAACTTTACTAAGCACCTGGGAGAGGACAATATAACGAGTTTGTAGACATATGTGCATTCAATAAGGCTTTGGAGGTGGGGAGAGTAATTGTCTGTCTGATATGAAGAGGGAGGGCATTCCAGGACAGAGGCAGGACATGGGCGACGGGTTAGCAGCAAGAAAGACAAGATCAAGATAGTGTGAGTGGGTTGGTTTTAGAGAGGAGCAAAGTGTGCAGGCTAGGTTGTATTAGGAAATCAGGGAGGTAAGGTAGAAGTGGGCATGGCCATCGAGCACAATAAAGCCAAGAGTAAGGAGCTTCTGTGTGGTGTGGAGGAAGATGGGCAATCACTGGAGGTTCTTGAGTAGTGTGGAAACATGCACTGAACGGTTCTGTAGAAAAATAATCTGGGCAGCAGAGTGGAGTATGGTCTGAAGTGGGGAGAGACAGAAGGCAGGGAGGTCAGAGTGTAGGCTGATGCAATAATCAAGGTGGGATAGGACAAGTTCTTGGAATCACGTGGTAACAGTTGGGAAGGAGTGACCTTGGGCAAGTCACTTAACCTCTCTGTGCCTCAGTTACTTCATCGGTAAAATGGGGATTAAGAATGTGAGCCCCACGTGGGACAACCTGAATGCCTTGTATCCCCCCCCCCCCGTGCTTAGAACAGTGCTTTGCACATAGTAAGCGCTTAACAAATGCCATCATTATGATTATGGAGAGGAAAAGGCAGATTGTAGATATGTTGTAAAGTAAGAACAGATAGGATTTGGTGACAGAATATGCAGATTGAATGGGAGAGATGTTGAGGATAAACACCAAGGATACAGGCTTGTGAGACAGGGATGGCGGTGGTAGTGTTGTCTACAGTGAGGGAAAATCATGGGGAGGACGGCGTTGGTGTGGGAATATGAGGAGTTCCAATTTGGGCAAGTTAGGTTTGAGGTGTTGGCAGGACATCCAAGTAGAGATCACCCAAAGGAAGGAGGAAACGTGAGTCTGCAGAGAACGAGAGATATCAGGGCTGGAAATGTAAATTTGGGAATCATCCGAACAGAGATGGTAACGGAAAGCTTGGGAGCGAACAACTTATTCAAGGGAGTGGATGGAGATGGAGAATTGAAGGGGACCCAGAACCGAGCCTTCAGGGACTCCCACAGTTAGAGAGACAGGAGGACAACATCTATTTCAACAGGAGGTATGGCTGTGCACATGCCTGTGACTCCTATCAACTGGCTTCCATGAGAGCGTGAATTTTGGTGCCGTGGCGTTTGTCGGGAACACTACCCCCCTGACCTGGCACCATAATTAACGGGCAGTGACTGTTTTAAAACCCCAGAATTGGCTTTTTATTTGCACACCGTAGAACTTTCATCTTTTTCCAATATCAGTAATGTCGACAGCATTAATTGAGCACCCACTGAGTACAGTGCACTGAATTTAGCAAATATCCTCAGCTCTTCTGAAAGGTGAGGGTTATATTCATCATGACTAACTGAAACAAGTGGGGTCGAGTGGGAAGATGTCAGGCCTGGAGTCAGATGACCTGCGTTCTAATCTTGGCTCTGCCACTTGCCTGCTGTGTGGCCCTTGGCATTTCACCTCACTTCTCTGTACCTCAGTTACCTCATCTGAAAAAATGGGGGTGAAATACCCCGTATCTCACCCTCCCAAGTGGGGCAGGGATTACATCCGACCTATGTGCTATCTACCATGGTGTTTGCCACACAGTAAGCACCTAGCAAAATACCACTATTGTTATTGCCACAGGGAGGTATGCAGGACAAAAATGTAAGCTCTAAGCTCCCTCTAGATTATAAACTCATTGTGGGCAGGGAACGGGTCTGCCAACTCTGCTGTATTGTACTCTCCCAAGTGCTTACTCTAGTGCTGTGCATACAGTAAGTTCTCAATGAATACCACTGATTGAGCTCTTTGAAAATACAAAACAAAAAAATGACATATTCCCTGCCCACAGGGAGCTTGTGTGCTAATGGAAGAGACATCAAAATCTTTACAAATATAGTCAAAATAAATCATTGAATACAGCTGAGTAAACATACACCAAATCGCTGAGGGTGGGTATAAATAAATCCAGAAGTGCTAGGGACGGGTGATTCATTCACTCAACTGTATTTATCAAGCGCTTACTGTGTGCAAAGCGCTGTACTAAGGGCTTGGGAGAGTACTCTATAACACTAAACAGATAGGTTTCCTGCCCACAGCAAGCTTGATGGGTCCCCCATGGCCGAGCAAAGCAAGTGGTAACTGCCGCCTTCCCGCCTGCCCCGCTGTGTGGGTACCAGGCCACGGAGGTGAAAGCCGCCCACTGCCTGCTCTCAGCAGCGTCCCCCGTCCCTCCACAGGGGACCAGCAGTCACGCCATCTCCCTGGAAACTGGCCCCGGGTCCCTTCCACGTCAAGAAGGAGATACCAGCCTGGACTGCCTTCCACCACTTTGGCCGGAAAGAAGAGAGCGTAAAACACCCACAGGCATAAGGCCTCCCCCAGACCCCAGGGGGGCTGATGGAGCAGTTGCTGTGGCCTTGGATTCTGAGCCACAGGGAGCATGAAATGCTGACCCTCTAGCCACAGCGCTCAATCAATCAATCAATCGTATTTATTGAACGCTTACTGTGTGCAGAGCACTGTACTAAGCGCTTGGGAAGTACAAGTTGGCAACATATAAAGACAGTCCCTACCCTACAGTGGGCTCACAGTCTAAAAGGGGGAGACAGAGAACAAAACCAAACATACTAACAAAATAAAATAAATAGAATAGATATGTACAAGAAAAATAAATAAATAGAGTAATAAATATGTACAAACATATATACATATATACAGGTGCTGTGGGGAAGGGAAGGAGGTAAGATGAGGGGGATGGAGAGGGGGGCGAGGGGGAGAGGAAGGAAGGGGCTCAGTCTGGGAAGGCCTCCTGGAGGAGGTGAGCTCTCAGTAGGGCCTTGAGGGGAGGAAGAGAGCTAGCTTGGCGGATGGGCAGAGGGAGGGCATTCCAGGCCGGAATGGATTTTTGGTCGGATTTGGCGAATCCATATTTTCCTCTTATGCTGTTTTAGTGTGTCATTGCTCCTTTAGTGCCTGTCTCCAGTTCCCTCCCCGCACTTAGAGTCTTCAATTGTGAGTGCCAGAGGGACAGGGACTGTGTCTAATTTCCACCTGTGCATTCTTTCCCAGTGCTTAGAAGAGTGCTTTGCACAGCAAGCGTTTGATAAATTCTATTACGGCTATGACTAAGGGTGCAAGGAACTAATCACGGAAGGCTTGTTGGAGGTGTCTTCCTGTCTCCCCAGGTCTCTAATGGGCAAAGTTTTACCGCAAAACAAAATGATATTCTCAAATACAATAAAGAGGAAATACTTATTCAATATGTACCAACACAGATTAGACAGTATAATGCACATGTTTATTAAGTGCAAATATATACGACAATCTAATTCTTCTGTAATTTTAACCTGGATATTTTAAGCTGTGATACAGAGATTGTGAAAGGATCCGTCCTGGCATTTCCACCTTATGCCTGACTTTGTAGCAGTACGCCTTAAACTAATACGAAAAACATTGTAGTATTTGGGAGGTGTTTCTTTTCATCTTTTACAATACTAACAAAGATTCCAAAGAAGAAAACCACAAGCTTTCTGAAGTCAAAAACATCTGGGGACTATCCCAGGTCCACAAAGTTACACACATTAAAGTACAGCCTGAAGGGCTAACTATATATCTAGTCAAAAAAGGAAATGTGCTTTTAAGCCCTTTTATCCTTAGTGGGTTTATTTCATTCCAAAAAAAGATGCAAAAAGGGTGTCAAGAAATAATTAATGCTTTGGAAAATGAGTAAATTATTCAAAATGGAAAAAAATTACGGGATCAAATCCTAATTGTCTAACCAACATGAGACTACTGTGCTGAACGGAAAACATTGCAAGAAGAGACCAGGTGTTATTAGTAAATGCTAATTGAAATTTCACCAGCATTGAGTTACTCCAGATCACATCAAAGTGAAAATGTTTCATTTTAAAAAACATTTGCCACGATTGTTTAATAAGAAAATGTCAAGACAACATAGAAAAGCCATTAGATATCCTCTTTCCCCAGAATTAAATAAAAAAGCACTAGAAAAACTAACTTATTAAAACAAGATGAACTAATTAATCTCCCTACCTTCTTACTTATCCCATCCTCTCATTTATCCGATTGTTATAAAAGTATAAATGAATACAACATTGGCATCTATTCTCAAATACACACAACTATAGACCTCCCTCAATATTCATCCTTAATTGATCCCTCCTGACTGACAAAGCCAAAAGATGAATACCAAAAGATATTTTCCCAAGGATACAAGATGCAAAGGGCTAATGCAGATCTGGACCCCCCACCAATATCACATTGAAGTGACTTTATTTAAAAGTTCCTATAAGCCTTTTTCTGGAATATAAAATACACAGTTGAGCAATTTCAATGTAAAAGATGAAAACTGCTGGAGGTACAATAATAATGATGGCATTTGTTAAGCGCTTACTATAATAATAATAATGGCATTTATTAAGCGCTTACAAAGTGCAAAGCAATGTTCTATGTGCAAAGGATCCAGAAGAACGGTCCAAGCCAGCGACTCTAATAATAATAATGATGATAACTATAATTTTGATATTGGCTAAGTGCTTAAGCACTGCTCTAAACGCTGGGGTAGATACAAGGTAATCAGGTCAGATACAGAACTCAGTCTCAATCCTCATTTTACAGATGAGGTAACTGAAGCACAGACGTGAAATAACTTGCCCAAGGTCACACAGGAGTCACACTGCAGAGCCGGGATTAGAACCCACATCCTCTGACTTCTAGGCTTGCGCTCTTTCCGCTAGGCCACACTGCTTCTAGTGCTGAGAGAGGGGCCCAGATAAATCAAACAATCAATGGTATTTAGTGAGTGTTTACTGTGTACTGAGCACAACTGAACAATTACAGTCGAGTTCATCGGCACGCTCCTTGACCATGGGGTACTTAAGAGTCCAGCAAGAATTCTTCTGCAAAACCCATTTTGACCAATCCCACTGTTCTATCTAAATCTCATCTTTCCCCAACCCGGGCTCCTTTAAATCCACTCATTCTGCCCAAATGCAATATCATGCCTCAGAACAAGATGCAGGACTATGTGATGGGAAAATGAGGCAAGGAATAAACTAAGGAGTAGTTTGGCTATAAATGGTTGTAGGCCAATATATGAAATGATGAAAAACAGGATGACGAATAGCATGGATTCCTGCTTTTCTCTTAGTTGATGAAAGTCTCTCATACAGACATTCATATAAACAATTTACATGATATAATTTATAGATATGTGCATAAAATGTTATGGGGCTGAGTATGGGGCAAATACCAAATGCCCAATAAATAAATAAGTCATTCCATCAGTGGTATTTCTGAGTCTTTATTGTGTCAAAAGCACTGAACTAAGCACTTGGGAGAGTTCAAGGAGATTACAAACTAGGAGTTGGAATAGCAGGCCTGGAAAGAAGGCATGAATAGAATCCTTGGCTTCCGATTACCATTTTTGTTCCTCCTGCCCCATGACGATGGTATTCCCTCAAGTTACTCAAAGGATTGTTCTCTAAAAGCTATTGCTTACATGACAAGAAATTGCGTTGGTTGTGGAATCTTTTGTCTGAAAATAACACTGACAGGAAATATTCAAGGAGCAAATAGAGCCCAACACAGGAGCACTTTTGACCTTGACCCAAAACAGCACCTGCCCTGGGCCAAATTACCTTTGTGGGCCTGGAAGAAGGATTTTGACAATTGTTTGGATTACCATTCTAAAGTTCAACCCATGGAAATGATGCACTAAGTCTGCAGTTACGCATCTCTAGAAAAACCATGATTTCTGTGGACATGATTCCAAAGGAATTTCCATCAGTAATTAATTTGCATCGAAAAAGTCATGGACAAAATACCCGTTCTCCAGGTGTGCATATTATACATATGAGTAATACAAATCATGTCAAAAATTATTTTCTACTTGATGTTTCATCTGACAGAATAGCTCTCAAAGTGTTTAACATTATTTGTGGCAGACTCTTCCTAAAAGCAAGAAGAATCACAGTTTCTCCAGATGACTAGTTAATCAGCCCAGCAGAATGAAGTGTTCCAACTTAAAATACCAACAGCTAAAAATAACCTCTCCCACAACCTTCTAAAATTCAATCTGTCTCCTTATTCTAAAAGAGTGATCTTAAAGAGTCACCTTTAGAAAGCAAATTACATAGATAGTGAAAAACAATCCCCACCAAATGGAATCAAAAGCATCACACACATACAAAAACCATGAGGGGGCAGAGGAAACTCCCTAAATTGCAAAAATGCAAAGTTTATTTTTTTCAATAGCCTAAAGTTAAAGACAGACCTTATACACCGAAAACTCCTTATGGACAAGGAATGTGTCTACCAACTCTGTTGTATTATACTCTCCCAAGCACTTAGTACAGTGCTCTGCATATAGTAAATCTGATTGCTGTATTGACTGATTGAATAAAAAAAGTTAATCATCACAGTGCACAGGATTGATCTGGGTCTATATACAAAGATGATGCTAATGTATACATTTTAATGGGCCAGAAACAGGCCCATTCCGTATTTTTTCCAAACCCATTAACATCCAAGACCTCAGGTGCTCCATGTTGAGGAGCACCATGCCTCAGTGGACAGAGCACAGGCTCGAGAGTCAGAAGGACCTGGATTCTAATCCCACTCCGCGACTTGTCTGCTGTGTGACCTTGGGCAAGTCACTTCACTTCTCTGGGCCTCAGTTACCTCATCTGTAAAATAGGGATTAAGAGTGTGAACCCCATGTGGGACAGGGACCGTGTCCAACCTGATTAATTTGTATCTACCCCAGCGCTTAGAACAGTGCTTGGCACATAGTAAGCAATTAACAGGTACTATTATTATTATTATCATAATTAAGACAACAGCCATCCCAGCCCTCACAAGGCCCTCCTTTCCCTGTACAAGTGGAGAAAACTCCGGTTTCCTGACTCTTTTCAACTGGCAATATCTCCCCACTACAGCAGAAAGCCGTTGTCTCCCTCTTGCTCCCTTACTACTCCAAGTGGACCAAATCTGTCGACCTTTGCCACAATCCCCGCCTCACACAATTTCCCACAGAAACAAAGAGGACCTTTTTGTACCTAAGTGCTACAGGGGAAAGGAGGTGAGAATCCATCAACAAGCAACATGGCCTAGTGGAAGGACCCTGGATTCTAATCCGGACTCTGCCACTTGTCTGCTGTGTGACTTCGGGCAAATCACTTAACTTTACTGTGCCTCAGCTACCTCATCTGTAAAATGGGGATTAAGAGTGTGCGCCCCATATGGGATAGGGGCTGGGTCCAACCTGATGAGCTTCCCCAGTGCTTACTACAGTTCCTAGCGCATAATAAGCGCTTAAGAGATATTTGAGAGAGAGAAAAATGCTGAAATGATAATAGGAGGGGGGAAGGTGATTAATTAATCACAAAAGCTTTCCTGGAAATGTAATTTCAGATGAGCCTTGAAGACGAGGAGTGGAGTGGTCTGCCGGATTTTAAGGAAGAGGGAGTTCCAGGCCGGATAGGGGGTACAAGCCAGAAATTGGTGGTGAAAGAAGCAGCATGGCCTAGTGGCAAGAGCCTGGGCTTGGGAGTCAGAGGACATGGGTTCTAATCCCGGCTCCACCACTTGTCTGCTGTGTGACCTTGGGCACGTCACCTAACTTCTCTGTGCCTCAGTTACCTCATCTGCAAAATGGGGATTAAGAATGTGAGCCCCACGTGGGACAACCTGATTACCGTGTATCTACCCCAGTGCTTAGAACAGTGCTTGGCATGTAGAAAGCACTTAACAAATACTATAATTATTATTATCATTATTATTACTATTGAAGCACGATTGACACAAATCAATTAGGGTGGCTAGAGAGAAGTAAACTGGGGAGTAGTGGGTGAGGAGAGAGATTAAGCAGGTGGGAGGAGAGATCTGACTGTTAATTACACTCTCCCAACTGATTAATTGATTAGTTGATTGAATGTCTTAAAGCAATGATCAGGAGTTTCTGCATGATAAAGTCAGGAATAGGCAACCATTGGAGGTTTCTGAGGAGTGGAGAGATGTGCGCAGAACGAGGGTTTTAGAAAAATGATCCGGTTGGTAGAGTGAAATATAGCCTGGAGAAGGAGAGATCGGAGGCGGTGAAGTCTGCAAGGAGGATGATGCAATAGGCAAGTCTTTTCTGTCAATTTTCTTCCCACGGTCAGTCAGCTTCGAAATTCTGTTGGTTCTTCTACAATAACATTCCATGGATCTGACGCTTCCTCTCAACCCCTCATACCCTAGAGAAGCAGCATGGCTCAGTGGAAAGAGCATGGGCTTTGGAGTCAGAGGTCATGGGTTCAAATTCCGGCTCGACTAATTGTCAGCTGTGTGACTTTGAGCAAGTCACTTCACTTCTCTGGGCCTCAGTTACCTCATCTGTAAAATGGGGATTAAGACTGTGAGCCCCCCGTGGGACAACCTGATCACCTTGTAACCTCCCCAGCACTTAGAACAATGTTTTGCACATAGTAAGTGCTTAATAAATGCCATCATTATTATTACTATATTATACCACCCTGATTCACGTCCTTTTCATTTCCTGGGTGGAATACTGTAGCAGCCTCATTACCAGTCTTCCTCCTCAAGCCTCTTTCATCTTCAGCATGGCTCAGTGGAAAGAGCACGGGCTTGGGAGTCAGAGGTCATGGGTACAACCCCCGGCTCCGCCAATTGCCAGCTGTGTGACTCTGGGCAAGTCACTTAACTTCTCTGGGCCTAAGTTCCCTCATCTGTAAAATGGGGATTAAAACTGTGAGCCCCCCATGGGACAATCTGATCACCTTGTAACCTCCCCAGTGCTTAGAACAGTGCTTTGCACATAGTAAGCGCTTAATAAATACCATCATTATTATTATCATTATTATTATTCATTCTTGCATACATCAAGCTCCACGTTTATTTTAGAAACCCCTTTTGGAACCACGTCACCACCCTCCAGTGGTGGTCCATTTCCTCTCAAGTAAAACAGAAACTCCTGACCATCAACTTCAAGATCCTACATCATCATTCTCTTCCTCCTTATCTGCTCTCGTCTGCCATACCCTTCCCGACAGTCAATCAATCAATCAATCGTATTTATTGAGCGCTTACTGTGTGCAGAGCACTGTACTAAGCGCTTGGGAAGTACAAGTTGGCAACATATAGAGACGGTCCCTACCCAACAGTGGGCTCACAGTCTAAAAGTCTTCACTGTTTCCCAGTTCATCTTCTAACTGTATTTCCCTTGCCATGGTCCTGCCTCTTACCCACTGTGTATACCTTTTCCCCTAGATGAAAGCCCAATTCCTCTACTGCCACCTCCAACACCCCAACAATCCTCCATACTCTCCTCTTCCCCTTCCTTCATCAGAAGCTTCATCGGCCACACAGAAGCAGCGTGGCTGTGGAAAGAGCACGGGCTTTGGAGCCAGAGGTCATGGGTTCAAATCCTGGCGGCACCAATTGTCAGCTGTGTGACCTTGGGCAAGTCACTTAACTTCTCTGGGCCTCAGTTCCCTCATCTATAAAACGGGCATTAAGACTGTGAGCCCCCCGTGGGACAACCTGATCGCCTTGTAGCCTCCCCAGCGCTTAGAACAGTGCTTTGCACATAGTAAGCGCTTAATAAATGCCATCATTATTATTATTATTTATTATGGGTTCTAATCCCGGCTCTGCCACTTGCCAGCTGTGTGACTTTAGACAAGTCACTTTAACTTCTCTGTGCCTCAGTTACCTCACCGGCAAAATGGGGATTAAGACTGTGAGCTCCACAAAGGACAACCTGATGACCTTGTATCCCACCCAGCACTTAGAAAAGTGCTTGCAACATAGTAAGCACTTAACAAATACCATTATTATTATCATTATTCATCACAGCTGTGAATTTTTTCCTCAACTCTGGGGATTAACCACACCCTATCTCCTTGATGACTGGGCAGCTCCCAGCAGGAGCTAGAAGGGAATGTGGCACCAGCTATTGGGGCCTTTTGACTGCATATCACTAGTTTTGAAAGAGGTGAGGAAGAGTGCCTGGGGAGGGGAAATGGGTGAAGAAGGGTCAGAGTTAGGAGTCTGAAGCGGAAGGAAAACTGCTCAGAATAGGGCAGAGCAGGAATGTAAAAGTGCAAGGGGATGTGAGGGTGGGGAGGGAGATGACTTGTCAGCAGTAATTGAATGTAATGTTGGGTGGAGTTTACAAATCCTGGGTTATGCCAGCAATTAATGTGTGATATAATTCCAGATTTTCTATGTTGGGGTCAGTGAGAACCAGGGATGCGCCTGTATTTTACAAGTGCTTTGTCTATTTTAGTGAGGTTTCCTCATATCTGTGATGAAACCTTTCTCTGGACATCCTGAGGGTCAATGGGAAAATGTGACGATACTCTGTGGCCATGATTCAGACGTGGCAATGGTCTACTCTGTAGCAGCCATTATGTCAAAATTTTGAAGCATTCTCATTGTGGGCAGGGAATGTACCACCATACTCTGTTATACTGTTCTCTCCCAAGGGCTTAGCACAGTACTCTGCACACAGGAAGTGCTCAATAAATACCACTGATTAATTAATTCTCCATATTGGTTCACTTTTGACATGGGAATAGGTTCTTAAAGCAGAGGAAACATTTATGTGAGCAAGGAAAAGGAGGAATAAAACCAGCCACTAGGGTTGGCAGAGAATAAAAATAGCTGTTGTCATCCCTAGTATGGTCTGAATCTGGGGCACAGTTAAACAGCTGTGCAGCCCTATCCTTGATTAGGGGTCGCTTTTGCAGACTGAGGATTTTAGTTTGAAATTTGTTGAACCTCTCTAAGGACAGTTCAACTACTGCCATGGCGTAGTGGAAAGAGCCATGTCAGAGAATGTGCTTCTAATCCTGGCTCTGCCATTTGTCTACTGGGTACCCTCAGGCAAGCCACTTAGCTGCTCTGTGTCTCAGTTTCCCCATCTGTAAAATGGGAATTCAATCGGTTTTCCACCCTACTGTGAGCCCCGTCTGCAACAGGAGCTGTTTTTGACCCGATTATCCTGTAACTACCCCGTGCTTAGTGCAGTGCTTGTCACCTCGAAAACACTTAAATGCCTCTTGACAAATTCCCAATTTCTCAGTAGTGTGAGCATGACTCAGTGGAAACATCACCGTGCTTGGGAGTCAGAGGTCATGGGTTCTAATCCCAGCTCTGCCACTCTGTCAGCTGTGTGACTTTGGGCAAGTCAATCAATCAATCAATCAATCATATTTATTGAGCGCTTACTGTGTGCAGAGCACTGTACTAAGCGCTTGGGAAGTACAAGTTGGCAACATATAGAGACAGTCCCTACCCAACAGTGGGCTCACAGTCTAAAGTCACTGTCACTTAACTTCTCTGGGCCTCAGTTACCTCATCTGGAAAATGGGGATTAAGACTGTAAGCCCCACATGGGACAACCTGATTACCCTATATCTACTCCAATGTTTAGAACAGTGCTTGGCACAAAGTAAGCACTTAACAAATGCCATTATTATTAATTATTATTATTATTATTATTATTATCAGTCCCGTTCTTTATGAGGCTCAGCTCCATCCCAGTCAAAGGGCAGAACCATCTAGACTGAAAGAATCACCTGCAATTGAGTCTCAATCAACCCTGAGAATCAGTGGCTCAACCCTCCAGTTCTAGGGTGGTGGTGGAAGGAGGGTGGCAGAACCGCTGCAAGGGTAATACTTAAATTATATAACTCATACTGCATTCTTGAAAGCAAAGGGAGAAAATACCACTATAAGAATTAAAACAAATGGGTACTCAATTTTTAAAAATTATTTTCTTCTCAGAAATGTTTACATGGATAAGCACATCTAGGCAACTTCCCACTGCTTCGGGAATAACGGTAAATAGAAAAGGAAATTTCTAGAAATTAGAAACTGTAATCTCAATTTAACTGTCTAACTTTTCCTGGAAATTTTAGTATATGCAGCACCTTGGCTCCAATTCTTAAATACAGTTGGTTTTATGGTGATTAGATCCACCTCGGGCTTGTCTCCAGTGAATCCAGAAACCATGAGTATTAAATATTTGGTTCATGTTTGGAAAAGTCATTAAGATTCCCAGAGGAAAAGCAAAGCATAAGTTCAAAGTCAACATCAAAAGATTTACTGCTTTCAACGGTTTAGAAAAACACCACCTATCTAGGACTTCTAAAAGGTTAAACAACAAAATATTAGGTTATGCCGAATGGGGTAACTGGCCTGCTACTTTTGTTGAAGTATTCTTAAATTCAAATGTGATCATTTTCTCCTAGAATAAAGTTATGAAAAATAACACCAAGAGAGGATCTAGATGGGAAGATAAAAACACAACAGCTAAACCTAGGGATTTTTCCCAAGTTACTAGAAGCCAAAAAGAACAAATTCTTACTTCTGAATTGCCCTGAGGTAGCTCAGTAAGTATAAACAGCAGTGGTGTTTAGTGACCTTTGAGAAGTTAAAGAACATCTTTACAGTAAAATTTCAGCAATTACCCACAATGTCAACAATAAAGGAAAACCTGTGAGTTTGAAAAAGACCTCGCTCTCTACACAGAAGACTACCAAGTTTAACTCTCTAGCCCCGGCCTCTCATTTCCTCTGTAGCCTTCCACTTCCTCCCAACCCCTGAACATTTCCGTATGGATGCCTGAGCTTATTACCTTCAATCCCAAACCCTCCATCTAATTTTCTCATCACAGTCGACAACGCTAGCACTCTGCCGGTCCCAGGAGAATCCCACAATTTTGATACTTCCCTTGACTCCTCGCTGTCTTTCAACTTTCACATTCAATCTGGTTGTTGAGTTCTCTATCAGGGAATTTAGGGTTTGGTGGGGGAACAACTTTGCAAACAACTAGACTGTGAGCCCGTTGATGGGTAGGGACCATCTCCATATGTTCCCGATTTGCACATCCCAAGCACTTAGTACAGTGCTCTGCACACAGTAAACATTCAATAAATACAATTGAATGAACTAAGGGGAGTAAACCCAACAAGACAATTGTTCACATTTAGAGCCCAAGCGTAGGGGAATTATTACATTTTTATGACTATTTATAACAATATAATTTAACTGACAAGTAGAATGTTTTTCTTTGTACAAATACGTTGGCATTACTATGGGCTTGAACCTACCCTTCTCCTAGTTTGTAGGAACAAAGCAGTTTTGAATCACCAACAGTACCCTGCAGTCAAATACATTCATGAGGTATTAATTTACAACTTCATCTGTGATGAGTTAAACTGCATGTGAAATCTTAAGCATCTTTAAAAAAAACTCACCACAAATAGTTCAATAAGGGATTTTTGCAGTAACATTACTTTAACAAAAACCATGTAAGATTAACCTCTATTGTAAAATGAAACCAAATGGAAGTTGTTTTTTCAAGTCCCGGTTTTACTCACAAAGCAATCTTTCAAGGTATGTCATCATCTTTCCATATCTCCGATATTAATTAATAATAAAATTCCTGCTGGTCAAAAAAATCATTGATGCCTCTATTCTATTTTTCCATTTCTGAAGGTAAAGCCAACTACAAAATGAAGAATAATAATAAACATTCTATTTACTTTTTTAGCCACTGATCACAATCTAGTAGAAAGCTCACAGTACTAATCATGCGAAAACAAAGATTAAAAGTTCCAGTTCACTAACATTTCAAATATTGGAACAGGCCAGAATGTGTCCCAGGTATCATAACATGGAAGTTCAGAGATAAACGTGAGCACAGAGGTTTCCAGTCTAATTTATTTTAATGCATGTTAAATAAACGGCTGAACCTTCAGGAATTTGGAGTTGTGGTTCTCTAGGAATATATTTTGCATCAGTGTGTGTGGATTTGATTGCTTGAAATGGCCACACTGGCATCGGTTGGTATTGGCTAGTACGTCTTGGAACAAGTCACAATTTTAAAGACTCACAGAATTTTCTGATCTCAAAAGAAACATTATCTAGAAACACAAACTTTTGTGGCTGTGTACTCGAGTAATCCAACCGCCTGACTTGGCAACCATTTTTATTCTTGGCCCTAGAATACCTTGCTGCACACTATCAAAGCAAGTCTCTACATGTGGGTCGGGGGCTGTTCTGGAGTGGGCAGCCGAGAAATCCAGCTCAATTTATCCTTTTCCTACTCTTCCTCCAAATCCCACACACCCAACCTCCTTCCCAACCATCCCACTCCTGCAGCAAGACTTCCCAATGATGATGACGATAATAATAATATTACCAATAGTATTTGTTAAGCACTTACTATATTAGTTTTTTCTGGCACTGCCAGTTCAGTGAGATAAAAGTCTACACTTAATTGCTCCTCTGCTGAACAGTTCTGGGGGCTTTGCTGATGATAATTCCTCAGGTGTGATGTAACACAAGATTTCCATTTCCAGTTTGACTACAACTATTGTGAAACTAGGGAATAAGGGAGTTAGGGTTCTTCTGGAATGCACATTTCTGGATACAGCCTTATTCAGTATAAGGCTCACCTCCTCCAAGAGGCCTTCCCAGACTGAGCCCCCTCCTTCCTCTCCCCCTCCCAATCCCCCCGCCCTACCTCCTTCCCCTCCCCACAGCACCTGTATATATGTTTGTACAGATTTATTACCGTATTGATTTTACTTGTATATATTTATTATTCTATTTATTTTGTTAATGATGTGCACCTAGCTTTACTGATGACTTGACACCTGTCTACATGTTTTGTTTTGTTGTCTGTCTCCCCCTTCTAGACTGTGAGCCCGTTGTTGGGTAGGGACCGTCTCTATATGTTGCCAACTTGTACTTCCCAAGCGCTTAGTACAGTGGTCTGCACACAGTAAGTGCTCAATAAATACGATTGAATTAATGAAACACTAAGACTAAGCCACCCCCCTTTTCCTCAGCTCCCCCTCCTCCCCATCGCCCCGACTTGCTCCCTTTGTTCTACCCCCTCGCCCCACAGCACTTGTGTACTTATGAACATATCTATGATTCTATTTAGATTAATTCCTGCTTACTTGTTTCAAAGCGTATATGTATATATATATATATATATATATACACTATAATTCTATTTATATTGATGCTATTAATGCCTGTTTACTTGTTTTGATGTCTGTCTCCCCCCTTCTAAACTGTGAGCCCACTGTGTGGGCAGGGATTGTCTCTCTCTGTTGCTGAATTGTACTTTCCAAGCACTTAGAAGAGTGCTCTGCACACAGTAAGTGCTCAATAAATACAACTTAATGAATGGAATGAATGAATATAGGAAGAAACGGTTTTGCAAATGTGCACAGCATCAAAGAGGGAGAACTAAACACAAAATTTCTTTAACTTGGTGATCTTTAGGAAGAAAACCTCCAGGTTATAACTGAATGTTGGCATTGCCACTCTCCTCACCTCATGTCCAAAATCACAAAAGGACAAAAATCCCAATAATAATAATGACAATAATAATGATAACTGTGTAACTTGGTAAAGTGCTCACCATGCCTCAAGCACTGTTCTTAATGCTGGGGAGAACAAAAAAAGATAACTGGTCACACACAGTCACTGTCCCATACAGGGCTCCCAATCTAAGTAAGAAGAAGAACGGGTATTGAATCCCCATTTCGCAGATGAGGTGACTACGGCAAAGAAAAGATAAATGACTTGCCCAAGGTTAAACAGCAGGCCCGAGGCGGAGCCAGGATTAGAACCCAGGGCCGCTGACTCAGGCCCATGCTCTTTCCAGTAGGCCACGCTACTCCTCGTGAATTTTTACTGAAGTAGATGAAAGATTTAGGATGAGAGGAAAAACTCTCCAATTGGGAAATATTAATTTCAGAAATAAGATTACATCTTGCAAAAGCAAGACTTTGATTCAGTTACATTATACACAGTCAACAAATCATCTCCACAACAAAACATAACTGTATGCTCAGTAATTATTTCCTCAGATGCTACATTCTGAAAAGTATTCTCGAGGGAACAAAAATATTCTTAGTTTCATAAATGCATTCGTTTCATCGTCCATGGTTAATCAACACATGCAGTTCAAGATAAGGTGAATTTCTTACTAATTGGTTATAGTTTTGGTAGTTAGTAACACCATTGTCCTAAAATACTGTACTTCAAATACAAAAAATACTTTTAAATATACTTAATGATTTGGAAGGACATAACATGCCTTCCTCCAAAAAAAGCTATAGGGCCCAGCAAGTTCTAATGTTTATTATTATTATCTTAATTATCACACGTTGTGTCATGGAACATTAGTTTCTTTGAAATGATATTCTGACATATCACAATTGAATAGAAAAGCAGCATCAAATGTGTTAAAAGTCCTTTAAGTTCTTCAAGTAATATTTCCTAATAAAGATGAATGGTAATTGAAAATTAATATAGTCAAAATACCTTCTTGACTATGTACACAGTTACAGAGTGTTCTAATTAAAAAAGGAGTGCAAACTGTATTTAATCATTCATCTTTCTCTCTCGCTGCCAATTCTTTTCCATTTTCACAAATGAGAAGCAGTATATATTTCCTCTAAGCAATGAAATCATTTATCATCATTTCACTGTATTGTAATCCCTTAAAAGCAATTTGTATCCTCCTACACAGATTAATTACTAAAATCTTCTATGGGCAAAATGTGTGAATTCAGAAAAAGAATAACTATGACAAGAATTAAATGACTAGCTATCAGTTGCATTTATAAAGCAATGAAAGCAGAAATCATTGATAAAATGATTATAAAATCATTGATTTGATAAAATCAATAATAATGATAATCAATATAAAATCAATATAATCAGTATAAAATCAATAATGATAAAATGATTATAAAATCATTGATTTTATAAAATCAATAAAATAAAATAATGTTGCCAATTTGTACTTCCCAAGCGCTTAGTACAGTGTTCTGCACACAGTAAGAGCTCAATAAATACAACTGAATGAATGAATAAAAGAAAATTTATTATTTTAGAACTAGTTACTGTAAACCACCACCAACTTGAGTATTTTGAAGTGATGGTCAATGTTCATACGCCCATGAAGGAGGAATAACAAGAACACTTTGCTCTTAGCAATATTCTGTGTGCCCTACAAAATTCCCATGAGGTAGGTCTGTATAATCATCCATTTAGAGGTAAAGAAACTGTAACCTACCTGTAATTAAGAAAGCTGTCACTGGCACATTTCAACAGAAAGAACAAACGGAAATTAGCCCGATTCCTTACTTCAAAACACAATAAATGCCATCGATTGAGTGACTGGGGTGCAGAATTGAAGATTTCACCTTCTGAAAAACTTCACTGGCAGTTACTGCTCACTGCCTTCACAAAATCTCTCACAGCCTTCCTTTCCTCACCAGCCAAATGGCTACCATGCTGATCCAAGCAATTATCTGAAAGACTTCGCTGGCAGTTACTGATCACTGCCTTCACAAAAATCTCTCACAGCCTTCCTTTCCTCACCACCCCAAACGGCTACCATGCTGATCCAAGCAATTATCATCATCCCGCTTCGACTATTGCATCAGTCTACTCACAGACCTCCCTGCCTCACTGCAGCCCCTCCTTTACTCTGCTGCCTGGATCATTTTTCTAAAAACCCATTCAGTCCATGTCTTCCCACACTTCAAAAATCTCCAAGGGTTGTCCACCCACCAGTGGATCAAACAGAAACTCATTATCATTGAGTTTTAAGGCACTCAATCACCCACCTACTGATTTCCTACTACAACCAAGACTGTCCAATTTGCTTCTCTAATGCCAGCTTATTCACTGTACCTCGACTGCATCCATCTCTCAGCAGAGCCCTTGCTCACATCCTCCTGCTTCATATTCAAGAGACCACCACTCTCCCCACTTCTTTCAAAGACCTACTAAATCTCCAAGGGGCCTTCTCCAACTAAGCCCTCATTTCCCCTACATTCTTTCCCCCTTCTGCATCACCTGTGCACTAGGATCTATGCCATTTAAGCACTTGATATTCACCCCACACTCTCATGTACATATTCACAATTTATTTTAATGTCTGTCCCCTCCTCTCCAAACCCAGCTTCCTGTGGACAGGGCATGTGTCTGCCAACTTTATGGTATTATGCTCACTCAACAAATACCACTGACTGACTGATCGACTGAGGGGGATTCACTCAAACGTATTTATTGAGCGCTTAGTTTGTGCAGAGAGCCCACTGTTGGGTAGGGACTGTCTCTATATGTTGCCAATTTGTACTTCCCAAGCACTTAGTACAGTGCTCTGCACATAGTAAGCGCTCAATAAATACGATTGATGATGATGATGATGATGCAGAGCACTGTACTAAACACTTGAGAGAGTAGAAAACAACAATAAACACATTCCCTGCCCACAACGAGCTTACAGTCTAGAGGGGGCAGTTACCTGGGAGAATTCCCTGGAATCACATTCACTTTAACCTCTCCACAAAGCAAAGAAAAAGAAGCAAAGCCACACCCTCTGCCCCAGGCTGGTGTCACCCTGGGTCAACTAGAGTACAGATAATTGTTCTTTTTGTAGAAATCAATCAATCATATTTGTTCATTTATTTATTTAATTTAAATAGATTTAAATGGATAATTTGTTCTCTTTATCTCAACCAATGGTATTTATTGAGCACTAAGCATTCTGAGGGTACAAGAGAGTAGGCTGACATGATTCCTGCCCTCAAAGAGTTTACAATTTTGTGGGTGTTTACAATCCAATCAATCAATGGTATTTATGGAGGGCTTACCGTGTGCAGAACACTGAACTAAGTGCTTGGGCATGTAAAATATAACAGAGTTGGTAGACAAATTCCATGCCCACAACGAGATTAAAGTTTAGAGGTCTTGCCACTATCTGTTATATCACTGGTCTTTTTCCTGCTTACCCTATATGAAAGAAAAAATGTGTGCCTGCTTGTCTTCTACCCATTTCTGTCCCTTCCTCACATTCTGCCACTGAGAAAGGACTAACATATGCCTATGAGCAACTACTGAAAATAGCCTAAATATGTTTCCCATAAATTGCTATTGCTACTACTCTATATTTCCATTGATTCATTAAGAATTGAGAACTAAAAAGGCTGCCGAAGTTCAAATAGTAATGGCTCTAAAATCAACAATAAATACTTGTGGCATTTTGTTAGGTGCTCACTACTTGCCAAACACTATCCTGAGCCCTGGAGCGCTCTCCTTCTCCACCTAACCTCACTCTTCTTTCATGACAACAGAGGCGTGGCTCAGTGGAAAAAGCATGGGCTTTGGAGTCAGAGGTCATGGGTTCAAATCCCAGCTCTGCCACTTGTCAGCTGTGTGACTTTGGGCAAGTCACTTCACTTCTCTACGCCTCAGTTCCCTCATCTGTAAAATGGGGATGAAGACTGTGAGCCCCATGAGGGACAACTTGATCACCTTGTAACCTCCCCAGTGCTTAGAACAGTGCTTTGCACATAGTAAGTGCTTAACAAATGCCATCATTATTAACAAATGCCATCATTATGCTCCTCTAATACTAACTTATTCACTGTGCCTCACTCGTCTTTCTCACCACCAACCCATTGTGCACATCCTCCCTGCGACCTGCAACACCCAACGCCTTCAAATTAGACAGATCACAACTAAAAATCATATCTCCTCCAAGATGCCTTCACTAAGCTCTCCTCTGTGCTGTCTAGACACTTGGGTCTGTACTCCCCTTAAGCACTTTGCTACCCCACCCCAAGCCCCAACTCACTTACGTACAAACCCTCATACTCCGCTACTTCTCCTATCTGTAATTTATGTTCATGTCTCCCCCGCTAGATTGTAAGATCCTTGAGCTGTACTGTATGTTACTCTCCCAAGTGCTGAGTCCAAGGCTCTTCATATGGGTCTGTGCTAATAAATATCATTGATTGATTGCTGGATTGATGGACTGGGTAGGTAAATGGTAACCAAGCCAGACACAGTCCCTGTCCCGCTTAGGGATCACTGTCTACAGCACAAGAGAGAACAGGCATTTAATCCCCATTTTGCAGATGAGGAAACTGAAGCACAGAAGATAAGTGACTTGCTCAAGATCACACACAGCAGGTCGTGGCAGAGAGCGCGGATTAGAATTCAGGCTCTCTAACTCCCAGGCCCATTCTCTTTCCACTAGACCATGATGGTTCCTAGAAGGTAGCCTCATAGAGATGGTTTTCTACAGGGAATAAAGTGAGATGGTCTTCAAGTCTTTAGCAGAATTTATGAAAAAGGATTCTACACTATCTGCCTTATTTGATCTAAGCAATGCACTGACCCTGTTCTCCCCAGTTTAGGAAGACATACAGAGATATGCAACTGTTTTTGGCACTTTCAAGAAGTGGGCAGAAACACTGAGAGCAGTTTGGAAGAAGAGAGAAAAAACTCCGAAACATCACCCCAGTGCTACAATATCCCCAAATCGAATTGCGAGGCGTACCTTTTAAAAAGAGGTTATTGGGGAGAGGGGACTAATACATACAGCTCCAGGTTGTAATTTTAAATTACAAATTAGAATTGGATCATTTTTAATGCCTGTGGAAATAAAGTATCGCTTATTTAAAATACGGTCAATATAAATCATTAAATACTCATTTCTTCCCATCTCATATGGCTTACAGATATCCTGTTAATACCCAAAATGTGGTACCCATGTGAGGGTGTAACCTAATCAATAATGCTCCTGTGATAGAGCAAATAAAAGTTATTAAAATTTTGATTTTTACTTCCAGCTCAGTGCAATAAAACAAGCACTTTATCCTCATGACTTATCAGCTGCTTGGTCAATTCCACTGCTCAGTATCATGGGAGCTATCGAAAGAAAGTGCAAGATTAAGTATTTTCAGCAAGGAAAGGTCTTCACTACAAGAATAACCCTTGGGATAACTGGCAGATTCCTGAACCGAACCACTCAGTTATACGGCCAACTCACCATGTGTTTTAAATAACACAGTCCATTTTCCCCAAGTCCATATTAAATGTTTATGTTTTGAAGCAATTGAAGGAATCACCAGGACCTCATTAGAGCCTTTGAGGCAAACAATTACAACCTCTGCTCCAGCTCTGATTCTGGAAACCAAAAGCTGAAAGCATAAATTCATGGAAAAATAGCAAAGTGGCCATCACCACCACGTTTCAGTATTGCTCTACCCCAGTTAGTGCTCTTAACTGGTTCCAAGAAAATGGGGTGTTAAATGAAAGAGCACTAAATGAATACAGTTTCCCACAGGAAGTACTGTGAAGGGCATTAATCCATTCCCAAGAACCAAAACACTGACCGACAACTACCAAATATTTAAAAAATTGGAAGTGGATTATTTTGCGTGCACACTTAAATAAAGTAGCTTCCAAGGTGTTATCTTTCACATCCTACTGAGCAAAAAGTTTCCTCGAATTTGAAATGGGCTACGATCACAAGTTTGTCAAAGCAACTCCAAGAATGGGAAAGCAAGTGCTTAAGCCAAGGTAAATTTACCAGCTTTATTGAAAACTGACAGGGCGCTGTTCATAGTGCCAGCATTTAAAAAGAGCAGTAAAAAAGGAGCAGCGTAATGGGGAATAGGTTATTTAAGTGTTCTCAGACAAAATCATTCCCTGCTACTAGAGAAGCAGCACTGTGTAGTGGATAGAGTACGGGCCTTGGGGTCAGAGGGCCATGGTTTTAATGCCGGATCCACCACTTGTCTGTTGGGTGACCTTGGGCAAGTCACTTCACTTCTCTGGGCCTCAGTTACCTCATCTGTAAAATGGGAATTGAGACTGTGAGCCCCATGTGGGACAGGGACTGTGTCCAACCCGATTTGCTCATATCCACCCGAGTGCTTAGAACAGAGCCTGGCACATAAGAAGTGCTTAACAAATACCATAATTTCTGGTATTATTATTATTTTTACTATTATTACTGAGAAGTCGAAATGTGCACATTTTTTCCACAGGCCACTTGCCCATACATCTCCTTCATGGTGCTGAAGATCTCAGATCTTCCCCTTTCAGACTGTGAGCCCACTGTTGGGTAGGGACTGTCTCTATATGTTGCCAATTTGTACTTCCCAAGCGCTTAGTACAGTGCTCTGCACATAGTAAGCGCTCAATAAATACGATTGATGATGATGATGATACTGAAAGACCTCCCACTCGATTGTGGTTCGGGGTCCCCCGAATTTCCACCTGAAGAAGCAACAAGGACCGATCCCAGTGACAGACCCAAATGGGTCTTCTAGACTGTGAGCCCGTTGTATGGACTGTCTCTATCTGTTGCCGAACTGTACTTTCTAAGCACTTAGTACAGTGCTCTGCACACAGAAGAGCTCAATAAATACAATTGAATGAATGAAATGGAGAAATAATGCGACCTATTGGATAGAGCATGGGCTTGGGAGCCAAAGGGCCTGGGTTCTAATCTCAGTTCTGCCCCCTGTCTGCTTTGTGACCTTGGGTAAGCCACTTCATTTCTCCGGGCCTTGAGTTCCCTCATCAGTAAAACGATGATTAAGACTGTGAACCCTATGAAGGACAGGGACTGTGTCCAACCTGATTATCTTGTAACTACCCCAGCACTTAGTACAGTGCCTGGCACATACTAAGCACTTAATAAATACCATAAAAAAGGCAAGCAAAAGGGAGAACAGAACAGCCTCTCCCCTCCCCATTCTCACTCGTCCAACTTATTTCTGAACTGTTCCTCCTTCATGTCGTACTGCACTTCAAAGCTGAACTCTATTAATCAATAGTAACAGCTCTGCACACAGTAAGCGCTCAATAAATATGACTGAATTGAATAGTATACACTGAGCACCCACTGACAATAGAGCACTGAATGGCACTTGGGAAAGTTCAACAGAAGAGGACATGATTCTGGGCCATAGGAAGTTTACACTCAGGCAGGAGACATATGAACAAAATGCTCAGACAGTAGATACAACAATATGTCCAAAAGTGTTGGGATGACAGTAGGACAAATGTGTTCTGGGAGAAGTAAAATTAATCTGGGGAAACCTCTAGAATTGTGCTGTTACTATGTGCCAAAAACTGTGCTAAGTGCTGGGTTAGACACATGATAATTAAATTGGGCACAGTCCCTATTCCACATGGGGCTCACCCCATAATAATAATAATAATAATAATAATAATAATAATAATAATAATAATAATAATAATAATAGCATTTGTTAAGCGCTTACTATGTGCCGAGCACTGTTCTAAGCACTGGGGTACATACAAGGTGATCAGGTTGTCCCACGTGGGCTCAGTCTTCATCCCCATTTTACAGATGAGGGAACTGAGGCACAGAAGTCAAGTGACTTGCCCAAAGTCACACAGCTGACAAGTGGCAGAGCCGGGATTAGAACCCATATCCTCTGACTCCTAAGCCCGTGTCCTTTCCATTAAGCCACGCTGCTTCTCCCTACGGAGAACAGGTATTTAATCCCCATTTTACAGACGAGGAAACAGGCACCAGGAAGTTAAGAAACTTGCCCAAGGTCACCCAGCATGCCAATGACAGAGTTTGGGATTAGAATCCGGGTCCTCTGGCTCCCAGGACTGTGCCCTTTTCCCTAGGCCACGGAACTTCAGGAGGAGGTGGGGTTTCAGAAGGGATTTGAATGAAGATCAGGAGTGCTGTGGTCTGGTGTATTTGAAAGTAGGAGACAAGGGTATGATCAAGGAATTGGATGAAGGGAGAGCCAGGAAGGAGGCAAAGCGTGAGTAGTAAGCTTAAGAGGAAAGGAAAGTTGGCGGAAAGTAGGAAAGTGGAGTGTTTAGTTATAATAATAATGGCATTTATTAAGCGCTTACTATGTGCAAAGCACTGTTCTAAGCGCTGGGGAGGTTACAAGGTGATCAGGTTGTCCCACAGGGGGATCACAGTCTTAATCCCCATTTTATAGATGAGGTAACTGAGGCCCAGAGAAGTGAAGTGACTTGCACAAAGTCACACAGCTGACAATTAGCAGAGACAGGATTCGAACCCATGACCTCTGACTCCAAAGCCCGTGCTCTTTCCACTGAGCCACGAAGAGGAAGTGAGTCGATGGAATGCCTTCAATGGTCATGAGTTGCTGTTTGATGCGAGGATAAATAGGTAACCATTGGAGGATTTTGTCGAGCGGAGAGTCAGGTACCAAATCAATCAATCAATCAATCAATCGCATTTATTGAGTGCTTACTGTGTGCAGAGCACTGTACTAAGCGCTTGGGAAGTACAAGTTGGTAACATATAGAGACGGTCCCTACCCAACAGTGGGCTCACAGTCTAAAAGATAGCGAAGTTTAGAATGGAGAGGAAAGATGCTGGAGACAAAAGGATGAAAACATGGCAAATAACCACTCTTAACTGAGGACATCAATTCTATTTTTATTTCCTGTTCTTGGCAATTACTAAGAAATAAACCAACTGATTTACTAAGAGAACAGCTCTAGGAAATTATAGAATCAAATTTGGGAAAGACCTCACATTCATGCATGTTTATTTTATAAAACTGCCAAAAGTTCTCATATATTGACCAAATGAAACCAATAATGGAGAGCTAAAGAAGTCCAACGCTGTGCAAAAAAAGGCATAGCTGGAAAAAAAAGTCAGCTGAAATTCACTTGCCCTGATAATTAAAGACGGAGAAGAATCTACATTTAGGGGACTGAAGAGCAAGTTGGGGCATGGGTTCTACTAAAACCCGGCTAGCTCCAGATGGAAAAAACTTAAATTCAGGCTAAAACACTCCTAGGAAATTCACCTTTTTTTTGTCAGTTCTACTGACAGCTAAATAGCGACGTGCTGTTAGAAGAACATACACCAAGATTCTTAGGCTATTCAATAGTGATGTAATTGGTCAAAGGCGCTCTTTTTGACCCTTTCGCCAAATCATCAGCTCACAATACCCAAGTGAGTTAAGTGAGTTTCCTATAAAACAAGTAGGAATACACCTTGTTTTGTAACAATCAAATGTCCTGCCCTGTAACTTAAATTTGAACTTTTCAAATCGACCAGACATAACATCAAAACTTGTTAACCCAAACATATTCTGTATCTTGTTATTTTAATTATTTCTTTCCCTGTGACACCTTAGCTTATTGATTTCCCATCACACATCTTTCTCTGGTTACCTTAGTGGAGAAAGAAAAAGGGAAAATGGGTGAGAAATGAAACAGAAGGGAAGAGGAAAACGCGGAAATATAGAAGGAGTATTCGGAAGAGCCTCTCTCAGGGTCGTACCTGAAGAGTTTCCAGTACTCTATCAGTTTCAACTACGGGAGGGAGAGTCGAGCACAGGCATATCCAATCCATTCCTAGCTTGGGCAGTGGCTAACAAGTGGAAGGCAATCTGCTACAAGTCAAAACTTACCTATGCTGGGCAGCAGTGGCACGGGAGAGAGTTGAAGGCAGAGACTCAAGTTGACTGCGCGGAAGGAGGCAATGGTAAATCACTTCCTTATTTTTACTGAGAAAACACTACCAGAACGACTGCAGATAGAAGTGGGGCATTCTGGTAGAGATGTGTCCATGGCATCGATAATGGCTCGGACACGATTCAACAGCATATGACAACAACATTCGGGAAGAGAGTGAGAGTAAAGGAGAGTAAAGAGTAAATGCCTACTAAAATTATAACTCTTTCAGCAAGCCTTCCCTGATTAACCTCATCTCACCACCTTATTCTCCCTTCCTTCTTCGTAATCTATGCACGCGGGCCTGTTAAGCACTTTGATTCTAACGCTTACCTCCACTTCTCTTTACCACAGTTTCCTTAGCTGCAAAATGGGGAATCAATACCTGTCCTCCCTCCGACTTAGACTGTGTCCAACCTGATTATTTTGTACCTAAGAAGCAGCGTGGCTTAGTGGTAAGAGCCCGGGCTTGGGAGTCACTCCTCCTCCTCCTCAACATCACTGAAATTTGGCTCTTTCCTCATGGCACGGTCTCCCCGTCTGCTGCTCTCTTTAGGAGATCTTCATCTACTCCCACTCCCCTAGAGTCACTGGGAAAGGAGGTAGTGTTGGCTTCCTTCTCATGTCACAGTGCCACTTTTGCAACATTCCACCTCCCCCATCCCTTTCTTTTCTTTCGAAGCCCACATCAACCGCCTCTCCCACCCACTCTAGATTCTAGTAATGGTCATCCAAACCCTCCCCACCCCACCTTCACTCCCATCCTCCAACTTTTTTAACCATTTTGATCCCTTTCTCACACTCCTCCTCTCTTTCTCCATCCCTGCATTGATCCTTGGGGACTCTGATATCCACCTATATTCATTCATTCATTCATATTGATTGAGCGCTTACTGTGTGCAAAGCACTGTACTAAGCGGCTTGGGAAGTACAAGTTGGCAACATACAGAGACGGTCCCTACCCAACAGCGGGCTGACAGTCTAGAAGGGGGAAACAGACAACAAAACAAAACATATTAACAAGATAGAATAAATATGTACAAATAAAATAGAGTAATAAATACGTACAAACATATATACATATATACAGGTGCTGTGGGAAGGGGAAGGAGGTTAAGGCGGGGGGAGTGGGGAGGGGGAAGGGGGAGAGGAAAGAGGGGGCTCCGTGTGGGAAGGCCCCCTGGAGGAGGTGAGCTCTCAGTAGGGCTTTGAAGGGAGGAAGAGAGCTAGCTTGGCGGATGTGCGGAGGGAGGGCATTCCAGGCCAGGGGAATGTTCCTGTATGTTCCTGTATATGTATATGTTCCTGATGACCCTTCTGCTGCCCACTTTCAATCACTCCTCAACTCCACCAACCTCCTGCTCCATCCTTTCACCCACTTGGACATTCACTCATTCATTCGTACTGTGTGCAGAGCACTGTACTAAGTGCTCACACACACGATCTTATCATCTGTAGCCACTGCACAATTTCTACCCTCACCAACGCTGAAATCCCTCTGTCTGACCACAACCTTCTTAACTAGCTTGGTTTAGTGGAAAGAGCATGGGCTTGGGAGTCAGAGGTCGTGGGTTCCAATCCCAGCTTTGCCACTCTTCAGCTGTGTAACTTTGGGCAAGTCACAACTTCTCTGAGCCTCAGTTACCTCATCTGTAAATGGGGATTAATTCTGTGAGCCCCAGGTGGGACAACCTGATTACCTTGTATCTACCCAAGTGCTTAGAACAGTGCTTGGCACAAAGTAAGCACTTAACAAATACCATCATTATTATTATTATAGTAAATGTTTAATACCATGATCATTATTATTATTGTTGCTATTATTATTATCATTACTACTAAACTCTGCTGCATTTCCTATCTTTAACTGAATTTAATGTTTGTCGGCTGCACTAGATTGTAAGGGCAGGGGTCATATCTAACAACTGTACTTTCCCAAGAAGATAGTACAATGCTTTTATACACACAGCAAGTGCTCAATCAATACCACTGAATGATACCAATTGCATTTATTGAGCACTTACTATGTGCAGAGCACTGTACTAAGAACTTGGGAGGGTACAATGTAACAGACTTAATAGACACATTCCTTGCCTACCACGAGCTATGAGAAAGATGGAGGACATAATAACGATTGTGGTATTTTTAAGCACTTACCGTGTGCCTGCACTATATTAAGGGTGGGGTGGATACAAGCAATTTGGGTTGGACCCAGTCCCTGTCAATAATAATAATAATGGTGGTATTTGTTAAGTGCTATGTGCCAAACACTGTTCTAAGCGCTGGGGTAGATACAAGGTAATCAGACTGCCCCACCTGGGGCTCATAGTCTTAATCCCCACTTTACAGATGAGAAGTTAAATGACTTGCCCAAAGTCACACACATGACAAGCGGCAGAGCAGGGATTAGAACTCACGACCTGTGACTTCCAAGCCCGTGCTCTTTCCGCTAAGCCACGCTGTTTCTCACAGTCTCAATCCCCATTTTACAGATGAGGTAACAGCCACAGAGAAGTGGAGTGACTTGCCCAAATTCACACAGCAGAGAAGTGGCAGAGCCGGAATTAGACCCCATGACCTTCTGACTTCCTGGCTCATGCTTTATCCACTATGCCAAAAGAGTTTTGGGTTTTTTTTCACTTTAAGGTTTTTCGGCCCTCTCCATATCTTCAAAGAAACAGGAGGTAAGATAAATCTGGAAATTCTAGCATCCAAGCATTCTAGTCAAGACAGAAACAGATCAAAGTGATAGATCTCGATCTTCCCATAGGTATCTATTGTCAGCTTTCATTCATTCAATCGTATTTATTGAGCACTTAGCGTGTGCAGAGCACTGTAGTAAGCGCTTGGGAAGTACAAGTTGGCAACATATAGAGACGGTCCCTACCCAACAGTGGGTTCACAGTCTAGAAGGGGGAGACAGACAACAAAACAAAGCATATTAACAAAATAAAATAAATAGAATAAATACGTACAAGTAAAATAGAGTAACAAAAATATGTACAAACATATATACATATATATATCGGTGCTGTGGGGAGGGGAAGGAGGTAAAGCGGGGGGATGGGGAGGGGGAGAGGAAGTAGGGGGCTCAGTCTGGGAAGGCCTCCTGGAGGAGGTGAGCTCTCAGTATGGCTTTGAGGGCTGCTAGGGCTTTATGGCTTTATCGGAAAGGCCCATCCAGGCCTTGTTCATTCAGGAAAACATTTCATTTGGTCCTTCTCTTTTAGCTACCATGACTAAATAATTTTTTTAAACTTATATCATACTGTTTTACTGTCACTTTGTGGCTTTAGGTTTTCTAATCTTGTCCAAAAGAATCGTATATTCTTTAGTGATGTGACAATTATCCTATTTTTGGAGGTTTCCCATTTGACCTTCAAATTTCTAGGCCTCTAGGTAACTTGTTATCCACTATCATTGTATCAATTAATGGTATTTATTGAGCACTTACTGTGTCCAGACCCCTGTATAAGAGTTGGTAGACACGATCCCTACAGCATCGTCTAGTGGAAAGAGCATTGACCTGGGGGTCAGAAGAACCTGGGTTCTAATCCTGACTCTTCCTATTGCTTGCTGTGTTGAGCTTGGCCAAGTCACTTAAGTCTCTATGCCTCAGTTTCCTCAACTGTAAAACGGCTATTAAATACCTGTTCTCTCTCCTACTTAGACCTTATGCCCAATGTGGGAAAGAGACTGTGTCCACAAGTGATTAACTTGTAGCCATTGCCCATGTTCTCCTTTTGGCTTGGAACTCCTACCCTCTTCACATCTGACAGTTCACCATGCTCTCCACCTTCGAAACCCTCCTAAATTCACATCTCCTCCAAAAGGCCTTCCCTGATTAAGCCTTCATTTCCCCAACTCACCCTCCCCAGTGCATAACCTTTACACTTGGCTGTGTGACCCTTAATTGTGGTATTTGTTAAGTGCTTACTATGTGCACTGTATTAAGCACTGGGGTAGATACAAGATAAACTGGGTTAGACAAGAGTCCCTGTACCATGTATTCATTCATTCATTCATTCAATCGTATTTACTGAGCGCTTACTGTGTGCACAGCACTGTACTAAGCGCTTGGGAAGTACAAGTCGGTAACACATAGCCATGTAGGGCTCAGTCTTAATCCCCATTTTACAGATGAAGGAACCAAAGCCCAGAAGTTAAGTGATTTGCCCAAGGACACCCAGGGGTGGAGTCAGAATTATAACTCAGGTCTTCTGACTCCCAGGAGGTGCTCTTTCCACTAGGCCATGCTGCTTCTCATACTTAAGTACTCTGATTCTCACTCCAGCCCCACAGCACTTATGCACATATTATACTCTTCTATTTCCCCTAGCTGTAATTTATTTTAATGTCTGACTTCTCCCTGTAGCCTCTATAACTCCTTTGTGGGCAGGAATGTGTCTACCAACATTCTTTTATTTTCCTGTACTTTGCCAAGCACTTACTGTGCATTCAGTAAACGCACAGTAAGTAGCATGGATTAACTGGTGGCTTAAGGGGTACCGGCCCAAGAGCATGGGTGATGCAGAGGGGAGGGTGAGTAGAGTGGGGAAATAAAGGTGAGGCCTCTTGGAAGAGATTGATTTTAATAGGGATTTGAAGATGGGGAGAGGGGAAGTCTGTCAGATACACTCTGTACCGTGCTCTGCAGACAGTAAGCGCTCAATAAATTCCAATGACTGACTGAAGGAATTTACAGAGCATGGGCTCAGGAGTCAGAGAACCTGGGTTCTAATCCCGGCTCTGCGAATCACTTGCTCTGTGACTTTAGGCAAGTCACTTAACTTCTTTGGGCCTCAGTTCTCCTGTTCTCCCTCCTACTTGGAATGGAAGCTCCTTTCTGGATAGGGACTATGTCCAACTTAATTAACTGGCATCTACCCCAGTGCTTAGAACTGTGTTTGACACATAGTAAGTGCTTAACAAATATCACAAAAAATAAGGAGGATGTAGGAAAGAGGTTAGCAGGAATTATATAGTTATTAATACTTTCTAAAACTGTCTACAAACACAGAGAAGCAGCATGGTCTAGTGCAAAGAGCATGGGCTTGGGAGTTCGAAGATGTGGGTTCTAATCCCAACTCTACCACACGTCTACTGTGACCTTGGGCAAGTCGCAACTTCTCTGGGCCTCAGTTGCCTTATCTCTAAATTGGGGATCAAGCCTGTGAGTCCCATGTGGGACAGGAACTGGGTCCATCCTGATTCACCTTGCATCTACCCCAGTCCTTAGGACAGTGCTTGGCACAAAGTAAGCACTCAAATACCACAATCATTATTATTATTACACAGGAGAGGAGGAAGAGAAGTGAATAAGAATTTCCATAGGGACTCATCAGTTCAAGCTTGGAGAGCTACTGTTGGATTATCACAGTAACAAAACTTATTGAGGAAACAGTTTATCTGCAGAATATTTTCTGCCACGCAGATTTGACAGAAATAAAAGATTCTTTCATGAAGGAGAATGGCATTAAGTTCCCAATTTCCTCTGATTATTTCAACACAAAATCAAAGATCTTCTCCTCCTGGGTGTTGATATACCATACTAAATTGGCCACCACTAATCAATAATCATTCTCCTGGTTGTTGTCAGACTGAGGCATTATAACAGAATACTTAGGTAACTGTTCCCTGAGATAAACACAGAATAGGTTCAATCAACTAAATAATACACACTATCTTCTCCCTCAGAAGATAGTTGATGCGATCAGCCCCATTTCTGAACACACACTGGGCAAACCGCCTGTTACTGAAAATGAAAAGGCTCTCCAACACTTATTGCTCCTGGTAATGAAGTCCACTGGGATAAAGTTGTAAACCTCATTATTTGGAAGAAATGGCAAAGATACCTTAAATTGAAAGCAGAAAGAGGGTGAAGAATGGCAAGGCTCCCAGATAATAAAGCTGTACAGCAAGCTTAACAATGCACCAATATCCCTAACAACTTACATAGACCAACAATCCATAATCTTGCAATACCACCCACCCAAGCAAAAGTATTTAAAGAGTGTGAATCCGTGAACTCTAGATACCCAAAGGTTTGTCTACTCCTTAAGATAAACGGCATGGGTATTTCTTATTCTTATTTTTAATCTGTGACTGCCCAAACAGCTCTTTTGAGTGAGTCAAGTGTGATGATAAAAAACAAAAAAACAAATCTAATGCGGGGGTCACAAAATATGAAAATATGTTCAAGCACAGTAGTCTGCCTGTCAAATTTGAGTGAAAAATTCATCTCCCAAAAATGTGTTTCAATTGACCATCGTCACAGCTCTTATCCCCATAAAATAGCATTCTTCCACTGTTCTTAATTTAAGGTACTTGTTTAGCACTTAATACGTGCCAAGCACTGTTGAGGACATCGAGTTGGATGTCAAGAGAAGGTAGTTTGGCTATGTGACATGTGGGGGAGGTGAACATTAAAATAGTTACTGGAGCAGTCAAAATAAGCAACGTACAATAGAATATATATTCATATATAGACAAGAGTGATGAGAATGTACATAAATCAGTTTATAAGTCCTACAATTGGTGGCTGACTGGGACATAAATCAGCAGAGGTTTACTGGAAGAGGTGGGATTTTAGGAAGGCTCTGGGTGAGGGGAGAGCCGTGATGTGTTAGATTTGGAAAGGGAAGAACAGTGTGAGTGGGGGGACTAGGGTAGAAGAGTTGAGAGCAAGGAACAGCTAATCAGTTGGCTTGGGAGGATGGGTTAATTAATTAACAATTAATCACAGTATTTGTTAGGCGCTTACTCTGTGCCAGGCACTATACTAAGTGCTGAGGTAGACAAAAGATAACCAGTCTGGACACGGTCCCTCTCCCACAAGGGGCTCACCGTCTTAATCCCCATTTTACAGATGAGGTAGCCGGGGCACAGTGAAGTAAAGTTCATTCAATCGTATTTATTGAGTGCTTACTGTGTGCGGAGCACTGTACTAAGCGCTTGGAAGGTACAATTCAGCAACAAATAGAGACAATCCCTGCCCAACCACGGGTTCACAGTCTAGAAGCGGAGAGACAGACATCAAAATAAGTAAACAGGCATTGACAGCATCAATATAAATATAGAATTATAGATATATATACGCATCATTAATAAAATAAATAGAATGAATATGTACAAATATACACAAGTGCTGTGGTGCGGGGAAGAGGGTAGAGCAGAGGGAGGGAGTCGGGGTGATGGGGAGGGGAGGAGGAGCAGAGGAAAAGGGAGCCTAGTCTGGGAAGACCTCTTGGAGGAGGTGAGCTCTCAGTAGGGCTTTGAAGGAGGAGAAGTGGGCTAGCTTGGCGGATTTGAGGAGGGAGGGCATTCCAGGCCAGAGGTAGGACATGGGCAAGGGGTCCATGGTGGGACAGGCCAGAGCGAGGCACGGTGAGAAGGTTAGAACCAGAGGAGCGGAGTGTGAGGGCTGGGCTGTAGAAGGAGAGAAGGGAGGTGAGGTAGGAGGGGGCACGGTGATGGAGAGCTTTGCTTGATACGGTGACGGCTTAGTCACCTAGTTATGAGTGAGTGGGCTCGAAAGATTTTTCCACCCCTGGAGTAATAGAAATCCGGCCCACTAAGAAAAGTTACTTCCAGGTGGATGAGACTATGCATTCTTGCTCTCATACACACGCGTACATACATGCCCACGGCGCCTAACTGCTTCATCCTGATTTTCTGAGGAGGAAATTCAAGGTTATTTTTTGAACCACATAACTGCATGCAGTGATAGCTGATAGATGTGGAAGGGAAGTAGTGTGAGCGGATAGGTGAAAACAGGAAAAAGCAGGAGGGGGTAGTGAATTCATAGGGATAGCCCTGACCAAAGTAGAGGGAGCAGAAGCATGAAATCAGGGGTAATAATAAATAATAATAACTATGGTATTTGTTAAGCACTTACTATGTGCCGACCACTGTTCTAAATGCTGGGGTAGATACAAAGTAATCAGACTGTCCCACGTGAGGCTCACAGTCTTAATCCCCATTTTACAGATGAGGTAACTGAGGCACAGAAGTTAAGTGGCTTGCCCAAGGTCACAAGTAGACAAGTGGCAGTCAGGATTAGAACCCACATCCTCTGAGTCCCAAGCCCGGATAACACAGTCGAGTTGCGGGGGGTGGGGGGGAGGGAGGAGAAATAGTGCATGCTGCATTTGTGAGCAATAGAAGTAACAGAGTTACTGGTGCCCCGTGCCGCCTTCTTCCTTTTCCCCTCCTTTCTCTTGTTTCGTTACCGCTACACTTAGTAATGATGTGATTTGTTAAGTGCTTACTATGTGTCAAGCACTGTTCTAAGCACTGGGGTAGAAACAAGCTAATCAGGTTGGACACAGTCCTTGTCCCGCATGGGGCTCACAGTTTTAATCCCCATTTTCCAGATGAGGTAACTGAGGCCCAGAGAAGGGAAGTCACTTGCCCAAGGTCACAGAGCAGACGAGTGGTTGGGCAGGGACTGGAACCCAGGTCCTTCTGATTTCCAGGCCCATGCTCTTTACACTAGGTCAGGCCACTTCTCTCCTGCCAATAGCCACCCCCCTGTTCAGAGTTAATGAAACTTAATGCAACAAGTGGGGCAATCACACAAGTAAATACAGTATAGAGATAGCCTTGTAAAACATGTCCAAAACAGAACGCCTCATCTTCACAACCGTTCATTCATTCATTCAATCGCATTTATTGTGCGCTTACTGTGTGCAGAGCACTGTACTAAGCACTTGGGAAGTACAAGTTGGCAACATATAGAGACGGTCCCTACCCAACAACGGGCTCAGTCTAGAAGGGGGAGACAGAGAACAAAACAAAACGTGGACAGGTGTCAAGTCATCAGAATAAATAGAAATAAAGCTAGATGCACATCATTAACAAAATAAATAGAATAGTAAATATGTACAAGTAAAATAGAGTAATAAATCTGTACAAACGTATAAACAGGTATTGTGGGGGGGGTAGGGTGGGGTGGATGGGGAGGAGGAGAGGAAAAATGGGGCTCAGTCTGGGAAGGCCTCCTGGAGGAGGTGAGCGCTCAGTAGGGCTTTGAAGGGGGGAAGAGAGCCAACTAGGTGGATGTGTGGAGGGAGGGCATTCTAGGCCAGGGGGAACCAAACTCTGTCCGCTCCCTGACTTTCCCATCACTGTAGACGGCACCACCATCTTCCCTGTCTCGTAACCTTGGCATTATCCAACTTGTTTCTCTCAATCAACCCACATCTTCAATCCGTCACCAAATCCTGTCACTTAAACCTTCAAAACATCACTAAAATCCACCCTTTCCTCTCCATCCAAACTGCTGCTACACCAGCCAATCAATTAAGAAATTGTATTTATTGAGTGCACGCTGCGTGCAGAACACTGTACTAAATGCTTGGGAGAGTACAATATAACAGAGTTGTTAGACATATCCCCTGCCCACAGGTAGCTTATAGTCAAGAAACAAACACTTTTCCTATTCCATCTTGACTACTAGAATCAGCATCCCTGCCGATCTTCCTGCTTCCTGTCTCTCCTCACTCCAGTCCATACTTCCCTCTGCCGCCCAGATAATTTTTTACGAAACCATTCAATCCATGTTTCTCCACTCCTCGAGAACCCTCCGGTGGTTGCCCATCCACCACTGCATCAAACAGAAACTCCTTACCATGGTATTTAAAGAGTCAATCAACTCATCCCCTCATCTTACTTTGCAGAATTCCTACTACAGCCCAGAGCTCACACACCACTCCTCTAACACCAACCTACTCATTCTACCTTGATTTTGTCTATATCTCATCACCAATCCCTCACCCGCAGCCTGTCTCTGGCCTGGACCTCCCTCCCATTTCATATCCAACAGACCATCACTCTCTCCAGCAACGTTAGGAAAATCGCATCTCCTCCAAAAGGCCTTCCCCGACTAAGCCCTCATTTCCCCTGCTCCTTCTCCCTTCTGCTCTGCCCTAACATTTGGATTTGCACACTTTATTCACCCCACCCTCAGCCCCACAGCACTTAGGTACATACCCATAGTTTATATTAACGTCTGTCTCCCCCTCTAGACTGTAAGCTCCTTGTGGGCAAGGAATGTGCCCACCAATTGTTATGGTTTTCTCTTTCAAGTGCTTAGTTCAGTGCTGTGCATACAGTAAATGATCAACAAATAAGATAGATTAATCCCTCACAGCATAATGAGCCCGTTGTTGGGTAGGGACTGTCTCTATATGTTGCCAATTTGTACTTTCCAAGCGCTTAGTACAGTGCTCTGCACGCAGTAAGCGCTCAGTAAATACGATTGAATGAATGAATGGATGTGTGTGTAGCTGAGAAGACCAACAGAAGGGCCCATAATCCAGGTTGCTGCTGAGTCACTTGATCTGTATGAAATAGCTTCAAGAAAAAAAAAGCTTCCACAGCCCCCACAATTTGAGCAAGCATCAACCATTTTCTAATAAGAACATTAGGACTATTTCAATGACACCGGTCCAAACTAGACTATTTACTTCCACTTACATTTCTTACTTTTTCTCTGCTTCATCTTAAATCTTAAATTATTGGATGTCTTCATTATAACTCTTTGAGAATTTAGAGCACTCTGATAAAAAAAAAAATTCTCCCTTCGGTTATCACCATAATTTTGCCCCTTGCAAACTATCTCATGCTTTCCGAAAAACACATTAAGGTAAATTGCAGCTCAGTGCAATATTGTGGCGGCACGACTGAACAGCGAAAAAAGGAAACAAGATGAAAATCTGTTCCCAAAATTCTCCAAAAAAGCAAATGGGAAATGAGGGTGGGAGGAATTCATTAAGGCCTAATAGCATAATTTCTAATTGGCCACTAGCTTCACTGCTCAATTGCCATGGGCAATGTAACTTCTGGGAAATTTCATTTACAACTGCTCACTTGAATAACGTTCAGAATGAATCAATTCTCAACATCAGATAATTATGAAATGTATACTGAATATGAACTATGAGCTGCCTGAACATGTTACACAATCAGTAGTTTCAACCCACAGCATTAATCTTCTCAAGAGAAGAAAACTGATCTCGACTGTGCTCTTTAGTTGAAGGGTGAACCTTTCTGTAGGACACGGCATTACCATGCGCTATTTGACATTACGATCTCATTCATTTTTTCTCCTAATCAAACACCCTGAATTCTGTTTAATATTAAATCTGTTGTATTAAGTTTGAAGCTGATTAACGATGTACGGTATCCTACTAAGTAGAATTAAATTAGTGTGTAATTGATTAGAGTGTAATTGGAGCAATGTTGCAGATTTACCAACTCCAATTAGGATGGCTTATTACAGATAATTTACACTATAATATCAAACAGAAAATAGAAGCAAGAGTTTCATCAGAAACTCAAATTAAGATTAGGCAGACCATTTTATGGATTAGCGAAGCAAATGACTAATGCCCTGCCAGTTTTTTATGGAGTAAACAACGTTAAACCAGGTTCTTTACGGAGAGCACATTTGATGAATAACTTTTAGACCTATATTTTTTAAAAATTAGGCTACTTATGTTCATTTGAGCTACGTAAGTGGTGCTAAGCGAAGTGGTTGATTCCAAATATAGAAGAATATCACACCTTATATTTTGCCTGACTATAACACTGGATCATAACAAACAGCCCAAATCCACACAGAGGCTTCTATTAATTTAACCTTCTAAGAACTGTAAAGCAAAATATCTATATTTGTGATGGAAAATTGATGATTTATTGCAATAAAAATGGAGCATTAATTCATTAATAAAGAAAAATCAGAGGCGCGGAATCTCAATAACAAGACGCTGTAGCAATGCCTGCAGTTTTCTCAATTCTCCTGTGGGTGGTAACTACAGCCCAGAACGTTCGACGTGAATTGCTCACTCCCACGAGTGTAACACCATAGTAATTAGGCTCATTATGTTGCATGCTAATGACACAGAGATAATAAGCTTGCAGTGAATAATTCATAAACTGCCAGGTCCCACTATGTTGTTCATTGCTAACAGTTTATTTACAGTACGCGTTACACTGCATTTTTTTCTCCCATTTGAATTTACTGCATAAATAAATAGGAACTGTTTAGGTTACTCCACTACAATATAATATCCTTTAATGCTATTAAAGTTATCATTAAATGCTAATAAAGCCAACTAGTGGTTTGCTTATTTACAGTAAAAATCATTTTCACACTACAAATAAAACGCTGTGCAGACTAGTTTGGAAACGATACCACTGAGGTGCAATTTTGAAGTGCCTATAGCTTTTCCTGTTAAACATGATTTTACAACAGCGTCCGGTTACTGCCTCTTCATAATAATTATGTTCTTTATCAAGTCCTTATTACATGCAGGACACTGGAATAGATAACTGCTAATCAGATCTGACCCAGGAGAATTCACGCTCCTAAAACGCAGATATATATCAGATGTGTAGAGTTATCAATGCTTAGAACGGTGCTTGACACACAGTAAGCATTTAAATAGCTTAATTATTTTTATTAGAGTTAACAAAGAAAATCTGTATGGTTGCCAAGTATATTACTTTAATACACAGATTCCAAGACGGATTGAGTGCCTTATTCAATTTCTCTGAGTCGGTGAACTTTTCCCAAATTAGTACAGAACTCAAAGGCCAGTGCATCTGTGAGCATGAGTCACTCTGGGTTATGTTGCCTCCAAGCAGATCCTTACTTGCGCAAGGAAAGCAAGTATTCATTGGAAGTCAGTTAAAAGAGCAATACCAGTAAAAGAGTGCCTGCCAATCCCATTGTGCTCCCACACACTCACTATGGCAACCGAACTTAAGTGATTGGTCATCGTCACCTATTTTATAAAGGTCATTTTGACAGTGGAGGAAATTTTACCCAGGCAAATGTGGTGAATTTGAATCCACTGAAAAATGGTTTCTAATGGCAAGCTCCCATAAATCATCTCAAAACCTACACGCACTGACACAACCTATGCCAACGTACACCTCTCCATCCAAATCGCTACCACGTTAGTACAATCTCTCATCCTATCCCGACTGAATTACTGCATCAGCATCCTTTTTGACCTCCCAACCTCCTGCCTCTCCCCACTTCAGTCTATACTTCACTCTGCTGCCCGATTATCTTTCTTCAGAAAAGTGGTTGCCTATCCACCTCCTTATCAAGCAAAAACTCCTCACTATTAGCTTCAAAGCTCTCCATCCCCTCGCCCCCTCCTGCCTCACCTCCCTTCTCTCCTTCTACAGCCCAGCCTGTACACTCTGCTCCTCTGCCACTAATCTCCTCACTGTGCCTCGTTCTCGTCTGTTCCACCGTCGACCCCTGGCCCATCCTACCTCTGGCCTGGAACGCCCTCCCTCCTCAAATCCGCCAATCCCACTTCCCCTCTTCAAAGCCCTACTGAAGGCTCACCTCCTCCAAGAGGCCTTCCCAGACTAAGCCTCCCCTTTTCCTCAGTTCCCCCTCCCCACCCTACAGCACTTGTGTATATTTGTACATATCTATAATTCGATATGTTTACATTAATACCAGCTTACTTGGTTTGATGTCTGACTCCCCCTTTCTAGACTGTAAGCCCGTTGTGGGGAGTGACTGTCTCTATTGCTGAATTGTACTTTCCAAGCACTTAATACAGTGCTCTGCACACAGTAAGTGCTCAATAAATATGATTGAATGAATGAATGTACCTGAAAAACCATGATTCCCGGAAGGCCCGATCACTCAAAAGACCCAATAATTTGCACATAATTTCTGTTGTACATCTGCAATGACTTCTGGTAAAAAAAAAAAAAAGTCTTCTCAAGTAATCAATAGCATTAACTGATCTATATACAGAGCACTGTACTGAGGACTTGGGAGGGTACAACGATCAATGGCATTTACTGAGTGCTTATTGTGGGCAGAGCACTGTGCCAAGCACTTAGGAGGCACAACCTCTGACCTCAAGGAGCTTACAGTCCAGTGGAACAATGAGGTATTAGTCCTGCTTCTGTACAGTTGACTGTTTAGAAGTTGTCCTTTGATAACGGAAAAATTGCGATTGATTTTTTTCAATCCCAGTAACCACTACTTTGTAAACTAAAAGCTTTCTCTCTAGTAATATTAAGACCTCATGTAAAGAATAAGTCACTTCCAATCAAGTTTAAGAACGTGAAAAATCCATCACCGTTAAGGAATGAACTGCACAGCCAGATCTGCCCATATGTTTACGTACAGTATCCAAAATGTTTAGAACAAGAGAGAATTCATTGGTTAAAAACCCCAGTGAAACTCTGCAGCTGCAGAGGTAACTTCTAATTCATAGTGGAATGCATTTCCTTTTTTGCCGCTGAGGAATGCCACAATTCAGTGTTTCATCTGTCCCCTTCCCAAGAGTGGAGTTTGGAATGCAGTTCAAGCCTTGGATTAATCATCTGCTAAAAATGAGCTCTTAGAAATAAAAACAGTAACTCACTAAGACAACTTATCTACCTCACAAGGGAGTTATGAAGATTAATTAGGTAATGTTTGTTAAGTATTTTGAAGAAGAGCACTGCAGTGCTCAAGTAATATAATTCATCATCATCATCAATGAGTCCCTTACATTTAAAAGGCGTTATCAGTTTTTCCCCAGCTAGCAATGGCTGTCAAAAAAAATATTGCTTCAGCCAAATCCCCATTCGTCTGGTGCTTCCCCTTCTTCGTCTTACTTGTTACTGAGAGAAAGGAAGCAGGGGCCCATCTGTATATGTCCCAGGTTCAGGACACTGACAGAATGAATACTTCCAAGTTTTGATCATCTGAGAAAAGGAAACGATACCCATTGTAAATGTAGCCCACAGAAAGGGAAGTCATGACAGCAATTTAGAGAAGCAGTGTGGCTCAGTGGAAAGAGCACAGGCTTTGGAGTCAGAGGTCATAGGTTCAAATCCCGGCTCCACCACTTGTCAGCTGTGTGACTTTGAGCAAGTCACTTCACTTCTCTGTGCCTCAGTTACCTCATCTGTAAAATGAGAATGAAGTCTGTGAGCCTCACGTGGGACAACCTGATCACCTTGTAACCTCCCTAGCGCTTAGAACAGTGCTTGGCACATAGTAAGCGCTTAATAAATGCCATCATTATTATTATTATTATTTAGCACTACAATCTTTAGGACACATACAATCAAATCATATTTATTGAGTGCTTACTGTGTGCAGAGCACTGTATTAAGCGGAGTATACGAACACTGAAAGTTAGAAATTACCAGCTCAATTTGCTTGTGCTTTTTTTCTTTAACCACATGGGCCCAAAAAGTCCCATTTAGTGGAATGATTTTTGAAAATTTTGTGTTAGTGTCCATGTGTTCCTCTGTGTTTTTGCAGATGTGAGTGCACTACTCTTCATCTTCAGCTCTCTCGGCTCTATTCATCTCAAGTGACATTTAGAGGGGGTCTGTCCACGCTGAGTCACAGGGGGCACACCTCCTGATGACTAAGGCTCATTCTCTCATCCCTAGCAACAGCTGAAGAGCTTCCATCCTCCGCCCCCTCTCCAGAGTTTCTTGTAACCCGAATGGCAATCACTGTGGCATCCCCCTGGCATGCTTTCCTCTCCCTCTGGCTACCAGGACAGTGCTGGTTGACAGAAACGCCACAGCTATTCCTACACAGATAAACGTACGGTCCTAAAATGGGAACAGCTTGCACGTTCTTCCCATAGTAATCTAGAATCAACTGGTTCAATACTAGAGAAATCAATCCATACATAGTAGTTCCTGATCACTTGTGCTAAGCGCTTGGGATACGACAACAGAAATGGTAAACATGACCCTTGTCCTCAAGGACCTTACAATCTAGCAAAGGAGGCAGATAAAATTAATTACAGCTAGAAGGAAGTGACAGATTATAAAGATATATAGATACAGCTATAGCTATCTATAGATGTATAGATATAAGTGCCATGGCTGAGTGCTCATGTGACGTGAAGGTGCTAGGGGCTCCCCTTTCCCTTCACCGCTCTCGTACCACTAACCCACAACCTTGGATCACTGCCACTGTCCGCCTCCTTCGCTCTTATGCTCAAACTGCTGAACGATGCTGGTGAAAGTCTAAACACCAAGCCAAACTTGTTCACTTTAAGTTTATCCTTTCCTGCCTTAACTCTGCCCTCTCCTCTGCCAGGCAAAAATATTTTTCTTCCCTTATTGACACCCATGCCCATCACCCCCATCAGCTGTTCCGGACATTTAACTCCCTCCTCAGGCCCCCTCCTGTCCCTCCCCCTCCTCCATCTCTCACCCCCAATGATTTGGCCACCTACTTCATGAGTAAAATTAAGACCATAAGGTCTGAGCTTCCCGAAGTCACCCTCCACCTTCTCCATCCCCCTGGCTCTCAACCCTCTCCTCAACTTTCTCATCCTTCCCAGCAGTACCTTCAGATGAGATCTCCTCCCTCTTCTCAAGTGCCACCCCATCCACCTGTGCTTCACACCCCATTCTCTCTCACCTTATGAAAACTTTCACCCCTCCCCTCCTCCCCTCCTTAACTTCCATCTTCAACCGCTCACTCTCCACTGGTTCCTTCCCCTCTGCCTTCAGACACGCCCACATCTCCCCCATCCTAAAAAAACCCTCTCTTGACCCCACTGACCCTTTTAGTAATTGCTCTATCTCCCTCCTACCCTTCATTTCCAAAATCCTAGAATGAGTATACACTCACTGCCTCAAATTCCTCAAGTCCAACTCTCTCCTAGACCCCCTCCAATCTGACTTCCGTCCTCTGCACTCCACCGAAACTGCCCTCTCAAAGGTCACCAACGACCTCCTTCTTGCCAAATCCAATGGCTCCTACTCTATTCTAATCCTCCTCAACCTCTCAGCTGCCTTCGACACTAGACCATCCCCTTCTCCACAACATGCTATCCAATCTTGGTTTCACAGAATCCGTCCTCTCCTGGTTCTCTTCATCTCTCTGGCCATTCATTCTCCTTTGCGGGCTCCTCCTCTCCCTCCCAACCCCTTACTGTAGGGGTTCCTCAAGGGTCAGTTCTTGGTCCCCTTCTGTTCTCCAAATATACTCACTCCCTTGGTGAACTCATTTGCTCCCACGGCTTCAACTATCATCTCTACGCTGATGACACCCAAATCTACATCTCCACCCCTGTTCTCTCTCCCTCCCTTCTGGCTCATATCTCCTCCTGCCTTCAGGACATCTCCCTCAGGATGTCTGCCCACCATCTACAACTCAAAATGTACAAATGTCAAAATGTCCTTATCTTCCCTCCCAAACCCTGTCCTTTCCCTGACTTTCCCATCACCGTGGACTGCACTACCATCCTTCCCGTCTCACAAGCCCACAACCTTGGTGTCATCCTCAACTCTGCCTCTTGTTCACCCCACACATCCAATCCGTCACCAAAACCTGCTGGTCTCACCTCCGCAACTTCGCCAAGATCTGCCCTTTCCTCTCCATCCAAACCGCTACCTTGCTGGTTCAATCTCATCCTATTTCGACTGGATTACTGCATCAGCCTCCCTTCTGATCTCCCATCCTCCTGTCTCTCCCCGCTTCAGTGTATATTTCACTCTGCTGCCTGGATTATGTTTCTACAGAAACACGCTGGGCATGTCACTCCCCTCCTCAAAAGTCTCCAGTGGTTGCCTATCAACCTTCGAATCAAGCAAAAACTCACTCTTGGCTTCAAAGCTCTCCAAAGCTTTGGTTTTGTTCTCTGTCTCCCCCTTCTAGACTGTGAGCCCATTGTTGGGTAGGGACCATCTCTATATGTTGCCACGGCCCTCCTGAGAGCTCACCTCCTCCAGGAGGCCTTCCCAGAATGAGCCCCCTCCTTCCTCTCCCCCTCTTCCCCCTCTCCATCCACCCCACCTTACCTCCTTCCCTTCCCCACAGCACCTGTATATATGTATATATGTTTGTACGTATTTATTACTCTATTTATTTTATTTGTACATATTTATTCTATTCATTTTATTTTGTTAATATGTTTTGTTTTGTTCTCTGTCTCCCCCTTCTAGACTGTGAGCCCACTGTTGGGTAGGGACCAACTCTGTATGTTGCCAACTTGTACTTCCCAAGCACTTAGTACAGTGCTCTGCACACAGTAAGTGCTCAATAAATACGATTGAATGAATGAATGAACTTGTACTTCCCAAGCACTTAGTACAGTGCTCTGTACACAGTAAGCGCTCAATAAATACAACTGAATGTATGAATGAAAAACAAAACATGTAGACAGGTGTCAAAACAGTCAGAATAAATAGAATTACAGCACATCATTAATAAAATATAGTAAATATTCATTCATTCATTCTAAGCCCATGCTCTTTCCACTGAGCCACGCTGCTTCTCCTATGTGGGAGAAGCTTCCCATGTAGGACAGGGACTGTGTCCAGCCCTATTTGCTTATATCCAACCCAGTGCTTAGTACAGTGTCCAGCACATGGTAAACTCTTAACAAATACCACCACTGTTGTTGTTATTATTATCATTATTATCTGGACATTATGGGCAATGTGAGAGAAGCAGTGTGGCTTAGTGGAAAGAGCACAGGCTTGGGAGTCAGAGGTCGAGGGTTCTAATTCCAGCTCTGCCACTTGTCAGCTGTGTGACTTTGGGCAAGTCACTTCACTTTTCTGTGCTTCAGTTACCTCATCTGGAAAATGGGGATTAAGACTGTGAGCCCCACGTGGGACAACCTGATTACCTTGTGTCTACCCCAGTGCTTAGAACAGTGCTTGGCACATAGTAAGCACTTAAATACCATCATCATCATCATGTCTAGGAAGGCTGTATACACAGTATACACAGTGTGGATATATGAATATACCACTCCTACTTAGACTGTGAGCCCCATGTGGGATTCATTCATTCATACAATCATATTTACTGAGCGCTTACTGTGTGCAGAGCACTGTACTAAGCACTTGGGAAGTCCTGTGTCCACCCTGATGATCTTGTATCTACCCCAGCACTTAGTACAGTGATTGCTACATGGTAAGCACTTAAGTACCAAAAAAAAGTGCAGTTTTTAATTTTAAATTATTCCTGTTCTTTCAAGCAGAATGCTCTTTGCAAAGACATTTGTGCCACAAATTATTTTTGGCACAGATTCTATTTAAAGGTTAAACTTTCAAGTTCTCCCAATAAAGCATCTGCTCAACACAGACCACCATGACACTGAAACGAAGGGGAAAAAAAATTTAGTGAAAGTAAAATTGGCTTGGAAGTCTGAGCACTGAAAATAATGCATTTCGATGCATTAAAAGTACGCTTTATCTGGTTTAAGCATTGTTGGGCTTCAGCGGACCACAAAAGAAAATATTTCCCTACCCATCCTTAACGACAATATCTTTATTATCTACTTTGCCATCATGTGCTCCAATTCTCTTTCAATAAATCATCCTCTAAAAGAAAAACCCGTTCCATTCTTAAATTATGAAATTTAGATCAATTTTCTAGCACTTTAAATCAGTGTAACTAATGGGCCAATTTCAAATCAATTTGGTGCACGTAATTTACAACAGGCAGTCTTTCCACTGCAAGGCAAACAAATGAGTTTTTCAATGACCTCACTGCGATTACAACGGGAATTTAAACAAGTTTAGAATGGGCAGCTATAAAGCAAAAACAATTGAATCTTGGGGAAATCTTACCCAAGAGCTGCGACAGCAAAGGTCAAAACGCTACACTTCACCAGAGAGATCCAAATAAACCATCAACCCTTTCCGGGTACGTGAAAGTAGGTCAGTTTTCTACTGCTTAGGTCTTCTGACATTTTGATAGATGATGGTGCTCCTCTGTGGTGTTTTTCTACAGTTTTACTGCTTAACTGCTTTCTCTCTCAAGTTTAATAGAGACATACTATAACACTCACCTGAAACTTAAACACCCCAATGACTTTTTGGGTGACAGACTATTTGCCTGGTATATGAGATACAAGCTTAATATGTCCCAGTTCTGGAGAAAAGGGGTCTATAGTAAGATAAGCTACTGAAAGGTAATAGGAAGCACTTCCTCACAAATACCTGACCTGAATTCCCATAAAACATTATTCTTGAGGAACAGTGAATGTGTACACTCAATTATTTGTTTTGAGAACTATTTGTAAATATTTTTATGTTTCTCATCCCCCTTAGAATGTATAAGATTCTTGTGAACAGGGAATCAATAAGTCAATCAGAAGGATTTACAGGGGGATTACTCTGTGCAGAGCCCCGCGCTAAAGTCTAGGGAGACTACATTAAAAAGGTGATCTAAGAATACTTCAGGATCAATCCCTGTAAAAATTCAAAGGGATTCCTGCTAGGGAATGAGAGAAATAACACAGTGGGATCCAGCTTGGTCCCACCTAAGTAGACCTATAGCTGGTTCACACTCTTCTCCCACTTCTGTTTCCTGGTTCTGGAGAGAGAAGAACTCCATAATTCTTCTTCAAGGATTAAGAAATCTTCGGTATGAAGCAGAGCCCCCAGGGTCAAGGGTAGAATGTGTGCTCTCAATCAACCAATTAATCAATCCTTGGTGTTTTTTGAGCACTTAGTGAGAGCTGAGCACTGGACTAAGTAAGCCCTTGGAAGAGGAAGATGATACAAGACAGTGAGGACAGGTGTCCCTGCCCAAAGGCAGGTTAAAGAAGAAAGCGGAATATCTCATCCCTGCCTCGGTGGCATGACGAATTTCTGGGAGTTTTCTTCTTGGCCCATTGTCAGTCACTCATACTTACTGAGCACTTATATGCAAAGCACTGTACTAAGCGCTCGGGAGAGTACAATGCAACAGACACGGTCCCTGCCCACAACAAGATTACAGTCTAGAAGCCCATTGTCTGCTAAGGCTCTAGCACAACTGCTAGACTATAAGCCCCTTGTCGGCAGGTAACGTATCTACCAATTCTGTCATATTGCACTCTCCATAGCACTTAGGACAGTGCCCTGCATATAATAAGTGCTCAATAAACACAACTGATTAAGTAAGGTTCCCTCAAGAGAAGAAACTTATTTTTATTTTAATGGTATTTGTTGAGCATTTCCTATGTATCCAGCACTGTTCTAAGTGCTGGGGTAGAAACAAGTTTACAAACATCCCAGATTCATTATTGTTATTAGTAACTCCATGGATATACTTTCTCCAGAACATCCTGTCCTCTGCCAAAATCCACAACCTTTCTAATGGTTCTTCTGTTATCGTTGTTATGGTCTCCTATCCATCTAGCTGCTGGTCTACACCTTCCACATTTTCCCTGGACTTATCCTAGCATTAGTGTTTTCTAGGGAGTCCAGTCCAGACTTCTAGTCCAGTCTCCCTGCCTTATTCATTCATTCATTCAATCAATCGTATTTATTGAGCGCTTACTGTGTGCACAACACTGTACTAAGCGCTTGGGAGGTACGTCTAGCAACTCTGTTATACTGAACTCTCCCAAGCACTTCTTATATAGTGCTCTGCATAGAGTAATTGCTCAATGCATTTGACTGATTGAACTCACAAAGGTGGGGAGAAGACATAACTTTGTCCTCATTTTACCAATGAAGAAATTCGAGGCAGAGAGATAGTAAATGACCTGCCCAAAGTCACACAGCCGGCCAGTGACTGAGCTGGGACTAGGATCCGTGAGAAGCAGCATGGCCTAGTGGAAAGAGCATGCCCTTGGGAGTGCTTGGTGCAGTGCTCTGCACACAGTAAGCGCTCAATAAATACGATTGATTGATTGATATTGATTGGCTGATTGATTGTTGGGTAGGGACCATCTCTATATGTTGTCAACTTGTACTTCCCAAGCGCTTAGTACAGTGCTCTGCACACAGTAAGCGCTCAATAAATACCATTGAATGAATGAATGAGTCAGGAGACCTGGCTTCTAATCCCAGCTCCACCACCTACTGGCTCTGTGACCTTAAGTAAGTCCCTTAACTTGTCTGTGGGCCTCAGTTTCCTCACCTTCTCCTTCCCTCTTAGACTGTGTACCCCATGTGGTACAGGGAGCACATCCAATCCGATTGTGTTGTATGTACCCCTGCACCTAGTACCTGGCACATGGCAAGAGTTTAACAAATACCATTGTTTTATACTATTTATACTATGAAATAGTATTTATAATATAAAATACTATTATTTTATCTCCAGATTCCTGTGTTCTTTCCACTAGGCCAAGAGGCCTCCCATGTTCCTCTCCCTTTAATTCCACCAAATCCTAAATTCCACTCTACATTCAAAGCCCTCCTAAAATGTGATATCCTCATGAAGGCATTTCCAGACTAATCCTCACCTCTGGCGTCACTCATTCAATTGTATTTATTGAGCACTTACAGTGTGCACAGCACTGTACTAAGCCCTTGGGAAAGTACACTATAACCGAGTGGGAAGACATGTTCCCTGCTCACAAGAAGCTTACAGTCTAGAAGAGCTAACAGTCTAGATTCATTCAATAGTATTTATCGAGCGCTTACTGTGTGCAGAGCACTGTACTAAGCCCTTGGGAAAGTACAATACAGCAATAAACAGTAACACTACCTGCCCACAATGAGCTCACTTACCTATTGGTCCCATTCCCGAACACAACTACTGAGCTCAATGCAGGAATGGGCTTACAACCTATCAGTGTATATTGCCAGGTGTGCGGTGGGAGCAGAAAGCCAGTGTAGAGTTACCTACTTTGATTTCTACAGGTCGTATTTATGCTTTAGCTCCTGTGGTAAATTTATAATTTATGTCTACCTATTTCCTCCCCTGCCTCCATTAGACTGCAAGCTCTTAGAGAAAAGGACCATGTCCACATTTATAGTTAAGTTCCCATTGTTCTGTAGATTGTGAGGGCACGGTGAGCAGGGAATCATATCTACCAGCTCTATTATATTGTACTCTCCCAAGCACTTAGTACTGTGCTCTGCATACGGTAAGCGTTCAATGAATAGAAGCGATTGTTTCCCAAATGCTTAACAGTACTCTGTAATAATTGTGGTATTTGTTATGTGTTTATTATGCATCAAGCACTGTACTATGCACTGGGGAAGACACGAGATAATCAGGCCCCACATGGGGCTCAGAGTCTAAGTAGGAAGGAGAACAGGCATTGAAACCCCATTTTGCAGATGAGGGACTGAGGCCCAAAGAAGTTAAGTGACTTGTTCTTTCTGTAATTTATTTAAATGTCTGCCTCCCCACGCTAGACTGTAAGCTCTTTGAGGGCACAGATAATGATAATAATAATTATCATTAGTACAGTACAGTAAATAGTAAATAGTACAGTGCTCTGCACATAGTAAGCGCTCAATAAATACGATTGATGATAATAATAATTATGGTAATTGTTAAGCATTTACTATGTGCCAAGCACTGTTCTAAGCATTGGGGTAGATACAAGGTAGTAAGGTTGGACACAATTCCTGTCCCACACAGCGCTCTCGCTTTTAATCCCCATTTTACAGTTGAGGTAACTGAGACCCGGAGAAGGGAAGTGACTTGCCCAAGGTCACACAGCAGACATGTGGGGGAGCCGGGATTAGAACCCATGACCTTCTGACTCCGAGGCCCGTGCTCTCTCTACTAAGCCACATTGCTTCTATCAACTCTATCGTACTTTTTCAAATGCTCAGTACAGTGCTCTGCGTCATCAATGGTATTGACTGAGCACTTACTGTGCACAGAGCACTGAACTAAGCGCTTGGGAGAGTACAGAGTCCTGCCTACAGTAATTGCTCATTAAATACCAGTGCTTGGTCTACAGAGTTGATTCACAACCTTGAAGCCAATTCGGAGGAGATTTCCCCTGATGTGAAGTGAGATGGCTCGCTCCTGGAAAAGACTGGACACTATTAAAGCTTCGAAGATCTTTAGTTCTGTCTGCCACGTTCTGACAGCTCACCAAGGGATATCCTGGCAGTCTAAATCCAACTTTATACTTGTTCGTCTAAATGTTGCATCATTGACCAGTGTACGGCCTACGTAAAAAGTTACACGGTCCAATACATGCTACAATTTGGGGGAAACAGAATTCTAAACTGACCATGTTAACTTCAGTGTTCAGAGGAAAAAAAATGTTCAATACGATGCTGTTCACAGAGGAGTCAATCAGACATTCTAGGAGGAAACAGCAAGAAGAAAGCTAAGGAAGGCTTGTGTACATGCCACAGAGTGGAAAAAGAACTAGAAATTATATTGCAACCCATGCTAAACATGAGTCAGGATTTACAGCATTGTTTAAAAAGTACCATACTAGAAGCCACAGCAGGGGATAAAGACGTTGAAAACCTAAACAAGAATCCTCCCCTCGTAGTCAACGGAGATAGAGCCTGACTGAAGGGACTGGAGAATCTGAAGAGGGTCCACAGTAAAATCATTGGTTGAAAAATAATATCTATTAGAAGAGGGTAACAGAAGTGGGCTCAAGGGAATTGAATAATGGTCTTTAATGTATGAAGATGGTTTCTATCATTCTGAAATAGTGAGGACTGTTGCAACATTAGAGTGAATTGTAACATTGGAATTCGGGATTCTTTTGTTCCCTGGAGTTCTACAAACATGGAATAGGCTAGGTTCCTAAGTTTCCTAGGTTCCTGAAAATGTCACGATGTGATCCGATGTGGAACAGGATGGATGTGAAGACACATTCCTTGCCCCCAGCAAGCTTACAGTCTAGTGGGGAGGGAGACATCAATAGAAATAGGAGAGGGGTCACAGGTCCAACAGGTGACACAGTTTGGGTCCTGCAGAATTCCATGTGCTGAACCAGAGGGTATGCCAGATTTTTTAAATGGTATTTGTGAAGTGTTTACTCTGTAATATAGGCACTACACTAAACACTGGGGTAGATACAAGATAATTCAGATGGGGACAGTCCGTGTCCCCCATGGACCTCACCATCTTAATCCTTATTTTACAGAGGATATAACTGAGGCACAGAGTGACTTAAGTATCTTATTTAAAGTCACACAGCAGGCCAGTGACAAAGCTGGGACTGGAATCGAATCTCTTGGCTCTCACAGCCATGTTTTTCCACTACACTACAATGACTTCAACAATTCTACAAACTAATTTCTATGAAATTTTGAAGAGTAAAACTACACGATTTCCCAGAACCTTAAGGCCAGTGAATTGTGTTTTAACAGGTATGCTACAAGATCAGTCCGAAATTTCTTGCCATTAACTTCAAAGTGAACATTACTTAGAGAAGCCTACCCTCGATGACACAACCATAATGAAAATGTTACTATATCGTGGGCCCCATTCTCCCATAGACTCAAATGCAATTTTAAAGGCTCCCTACCTGAATTGATGACTGACTTCCTCTGACAAAAATTTCATTCCAAGTAACATCCCATGACCTCTCTGACCTCTTCGATTTCCACCAGTGATCCATCTTGAGTGTTTACTATATGCAGAGAACACTGCTTACTCTTGGGAAAATACAACAGACTTAGCGGGGACATTTGCTACCCATAATATGAGCTTAGAGGGGGACATAGACATTAATATAAATATTTCCCGCTCCTTGGGGCTTTCTTGCCCAACTGTACCCCAAACTCAGCACTCCCGCCATTTCCCCAACTCATGAGAAGCAGTGTGGCTCAGTGGAAAGAGCACAGGCTTTGGAGTCAGAGGTCATGGGTTCAAACCCCGGCTCCACCAATTGTCAGCTGTGTGACTTTGGGCAAGTCACTTCAATTCTCTGTGCCTCAGTTACCTCATCTGGAAAATGGGGATTAAGACTGTGAGCCCCACGTGGGACAACCTGGTCACCTTGTAACCTCCTCAGTGCTTAGAACAGTGCTTTGCACATAGTAAGCGCTTAATAAATGCCATCATTATTATTATTATGTTCTCCTATTTATTTTTGAACTTTGTAAATAACCACAACTGGTGCTGTCAGTACAGCTAGCCCCGTTGTGCTCCCGCAGACGGAAAGAGGAAAGGCAATGGGGGAGAAGGCACTGACATTCACATCAAGAGCAACTGCTATTGCACCCATCCTTCTCCTGACGCCTTCCCCTGTCTCCATTCCTACAGCGTGGTTTGCGGTCAAGAGGTGAGGAGAATAATAATAATAATAATAATAATAATAATAATAATAATAATAATAATTGCATTTATTAAGCGCTTACTATGTGAAAAGCACTGTTCTAAGCACTGGGGAGGTTTTGTTCTGACGACTTGACACCTGCCCACATGTTTTGTTGTCTATCTCCCCATTCTAGACTGTGAGCCCGCTGTTGGGTAGGGACCGTCTCTATATGTTGCCAACTTGTACTTCCCAAGCGCTTAGTACAGTGCTCTGCACACAGTAAGCACTCAACAAATACGATTGAATGAATGAATGACCTCTGACTCCAAAGCCCGTGCTCGTTCCACTGAGCCACGCTGCTTCTCTAGCAGCATGGCCCAATGGATAAAGCGCGGGCCTGGGGCTCAGAAGGACCCGGGTTCTAATCCCGACTCGGCCACTTGTCTGCTGTGTGACCTAGGGCAAGTCGCTTCACTTCTCCTTGCCTCAGTTCCCTCAGCTGTAAAACAGGGTTTAAGACTGAGTGTCCCATGTGGGACACAGACTGTGTCCAACCTGATTAGCTTGCATCTACCTCAGCGCTGAGTACAGCGCCTGGCACATTATGAGTGCTTAACAAATATCATAAAAAATAATAAGTAGATAAGTAAAATAAAAAGGGAAGAGGGTAGAGCCACACAGATTCGGTCGCAGTGAGAGGGGGTATGTTGGGTATAGTATCTTGCGCAGGACTGGGGGCTCAATCCAGCCAGGCTCCCAGGCAGCCTGTGGTACCCCCAATTTGAGGCGGGCTACAGTAGCAGGGCCAGGGCCGTGCCCACTGTGGCACCACGGGTGCCACGAGGCTTAACTGAAATCCCCACAGCAGATGGATGTAACATCAGCGTCATCAATCAATCCATCAATCGTATTTATTGAGCGCTTACTGTGTGCAGAGCACTGTACTAAGCACTTGGGAAGTACAAGTTGGCAACATATAGAGACAGTCCCTACCCAACAGTGGGCTCACAGTCTAAAAGTCATCGGTTCTAATTCCGGCTCCATCATTATTTGTCTTCTGTGTGATCTTGGGCAAATCACCTCGCTTCTCTGTGCCTTACTTGACTCATCTGAAAAATGGGGAATGCAACTGGGAGCCTCACGTGGGACAGGAACTGCGTCCAACCCAATATGCTTGTATCAAACCCAGTGCTCAGTACAGTGCCTGGCACATAGCAAGCACGTGGCTCAGTGGAAAGAGCCCGGGCTTTGGAGTCGGAGATCACGGGTTCAAATCCCGGCTCTGCCAACTGTCAGCTGTGTGACTTTGGGCAAGTCACTTAACTTCTCTGTGCCTCAGTTACCCCATCTGGAAAATGGGGAGTAAAACTGTGAGCCCCCCATGGGACAACCTGATCACTTTGTAACCTCCCCAGCACTTAGAACAGTGCTTCGCACATGGTAAGCACTTAAATACCGTCATTATTATTATTAAATACCACAATTATTATTATTATTACCATTATCAGGGTGCTAGGGCTATCATCTTAGGCTTCATTTTTAAACTAGGAAAAGGAAAGTCTCCAATGGACAAACGGCCAATTCCTCGCTCCCAGTTCCATATTTGACACCACAGGTATACTATTTCATGTATACTATTTCATGAGAAGCAGCATGGCTCAGTGGAAAGAGCACGGGCTTGGGAGTCAGGTCATGGGCTCTAATCCCAGCTCTGCTGCTTGTCAGCTGTGTGTCTTTGGGCAACTCACGTAACTTCTCTGTGCTTCAGTTACCTCATCTGTAAAATGGGGATTAAGACTGTGAGCCCCACGTGGGACAACCTGATCACTTTGTATCCACCCCAGCGCTTAGAACAGTGCTTCACACATAGTAAGCACTTAACAAATGCCCTCGTCATTATGCCTAGGTACTGCAGTTTGGAACAACAACCTCTACAAAAGGTCTAGATACGTGAAGAATAGAATTTGGATGTTGAGAATCTTCTTGGCCTGAAGAATGATACTCTGATGCAGATTCCACACCCCCAAGCACAACTGTATTAAATACGGAGCTTTCTTGGATGCCGTTTCATGATATTTGGGTCGTTTAATCTCCTTTGTTGTCCTTATTACCCCCGTTCACCAGTGTCTCCCATCTGTAAAATGGGCTTAATGAATCAGACATCCGCAGCAAGTTTATGCGATGTTGATGCGTCTGTTCATTTGAGAGATGGCCCAGGGGCAGGCGGGGGCGGAGAGTGGGTGTGATGCGTTTGGGCTTCTTGTGGCAATACTGGCATGGTTGTGGTCAGAAGGGACCTTTGTCACCACTTGTGATGCAATTCCAAACACCCACTCAGTGATCCCACTACCTGATTAGAAGCGGGAAGAGATGGAGGACAGCAGTACTGGTGAGGGAAGAAGGCTGGGAGGGCATCTCAGTAATAATAATTGTGCTATTCATGACACCTGTCTACATGCTTTGCTTTGTTGTCTGTCTCCCCCTTCTAGACTGTGAGCCCGTTGTTGGGTAGGAACTGTCTCTATATGTTGCCGACTTGTCCTTCCCAAGCGCTTAGTACAGTGCTCTGCACACAGTAAGCGCTCAATAAATACGATTGAATTGAATAAATGAATGAATGTATCAATCCCCTTTATCACTTACAGTGTTCAGTTTCCAATGGGGTTTTAACTAGACATTTTACAAAATAGTGACTACCACCATTTTATTGCTCATACAAAGCTAAAGTGCTTTTTTTGATTTACTCACATACTTAATAAAGCTCCAGCATCTAATGGCATACAAAAGGTAACATTTGCAGTTAGACGCTAGAGAGGGTAGTAAAAAGAAATGGTCTATGTATAAACCCACATTAGCCTATACTGTTTATGAGGAGCAGCATGGTTCAGTGGAAAGAGCACAGGCTTTGGAGTCAGAGGTCATGGGTTCAAACCCCAGCTCCGCCAATTGTCAGCTGTGTGACTTTGGGCAAGTCACTTCACTTCTCTGTTGCCTCGGTTACCTCACCTGTAAAATGGGGATTAAGACTGTGAGCCCCCCATGGGACAACCTGATCACCTTGTAACCTCCCCAGCACTTAGAACAGTGCTTTGTACATAGTAAGTGCTTAATAAATGCCATTATTATTATTATTATTATGGAGTGATCATTCATACAGTACTGCTACAGAACCAAATGCCTTTATGTCCAGCATTTTTACTAAGTGCCAACCTCCCTCTGCCTTGATTCCTGCTGCTCAGAAGTGGGATCTATCTTTAGGGAGGACTTGGGAAATCTTAATGGCTCCAGGGCAAGCAAGGAAGCAGCGTGGCCCGATAGAAAGAGCACAGGCCTGAGCGTCAGAAGGATTTGGGTTTTAATTCCAGCTCTGCCACTTGTCTGTTGAATGACCTTGGGCAAGTCACTTCACTTCTTTGGGCCTCAGTTACCTCATTTATAAAATTCATTCAATCATAATTATTGAGCGCTCTTTGTGTGCAGAGCACTGTACTAGGTGCTTGGAAAGTACAATTTGAGGATTAAGACTGTGAGCTCCACGTCCCACAGTCCTTGTGTCCTACCGCATAATCTTGCATCCACCCCAGCACTTAGTACAGTGCCTGGCATATAGTAAGCACTTCACAAATACTCTAAAAAAAAAATTACAAATGGAGGAATTCCTGACTCAGACCTGGGCTCTTTCCTCTAGGTACGCTACTCAGTATCTATCAGTCATATTTACTGAACACTTACTGTGTGCAGAGCACTCTACTAAGTGGGAGGGAGAGTACAATATAAGAGAATTGAATGACACATTCCTTGCCCCCAGCAAGCTTACAGTCTAGTGGGGAGGGAGACATCAATAGAAATAGGAGAGGGGTCACAGGTCCAACAGGTGACACAGTTTGGGTCCTGCAGAATTCCAACAAGAAATGTGTTATGTGTTCTTAAGACTGAACCGTGCTTTGCACATAGTAAGCGCTTAACAAATACCAAAATTATTATTATTATTACTTATCAAACACATTTATTGAGCACTTATAAGGTGCAGAGCACTGAACTAAGTGCTAGGGGAGAGTACAATAAAACAATGTCAGTATAATTAATAACTGTGCTATTTGTTTCTTCTAATTTCTAGACTGTGAGCCCACTGTTGGGTAGGGACTGTCTCTATATGTTGCCAACTTGTACTTCCCAAGCGCTTAGTACAGTGCTCTGCACACAGTAAGCGCTCAATAAATACGATTGATTGATTGATTGACAAGCATTGGACTAAGAGCTATGGTAGATAACAAGGCAATCAGGTCGGGCATAGTTGCTTCATTTTATCTCAGGGTGTTTGGTTTCTCAAGTCAGCGGCCAGGCTACGTAGGGACCACCATCTTGGAATATCCATGCATTGGGACAGACAGGATCCAAAAAAGAGCATAGCAAAGGGACCCTTTCTGCCATCTGCTGCTGCCTCTTAGAGAAGCAGCATGGCTCAGTGGAGTCAGAGGTCATGGGTTCAAATCCCACCTCTGCCAACTGTCAGCTGTGTGACTTTGGGCAAGTCACTTAACTTCTCTGGGCCTCGATTCCCTCATCTGTAAAATGGGGATTAAGACCGTGAGCCCCCCGTGGGACAACCTGATCACCTTGAAACCACCCCAGTGCTCAGAACAGTGCTTTGCACATAATAAGCACTTAATAAATGCCTTTATGATTATTATTATTATTACTAAGGAAGTGTCATAACTTGGGAGTAAGGGATGGGGAGGGGGGGAGGAGGAAGGGACAGGAACAAAAGGTTGTGTTTATTCCTCCCCTGCCAAGCTCGTTGTGGGCAGGGAATGTGTCTACCAACTCTGTTGCATTGTACCCTCTTCTAGACATCCCCTTCTCCTCCTTCTTCTTCACCCCCCTCTAGACTGTGAGGCTGCTGTTGGGTAGGGATCATCTCTGTTGCCAAATTGTACTTTCCAAGCACTTAGTACAGTGCCTTGCACACAGTAAGCACTCAATAAATACGACTGAATGAATGAATACTCTCCCAAGCATTGAGTACAGTGCTCTGCATACAAAAAGCAGTCAATACATACTATTGATTGATTAACTGTTGTCTTTTAGGGCAGTCCCACCCCTTGATGGCTCACTCATTCATTCAATTCATTCAATAGTATTTATTGAGTGCTTACTGTGTGCACAGCACTGTACTAAGCGCTTGGAAAGTACAAGTTGGCAACATATAAAGATGGTCCCTACCCAAAAATGGGCTTACAGTCTGAAGAGTAAAGGTTAAGAGGAGCAGCATGGCCTAGTGGCAAGAGCACGGGCTTGGGAGCCAGAGGTTGTGGGTTCTAATCCCAGTTCCACTACTTGTCTGCTGTGTGACCTTGGGCAAGTCACTTAACTTCTCAGAGCCTCAGTTACCTCATCTGTACAATGGGGATTGAGACTGTGAGCCCCATGTGGAACAACCTGATTACCTTGTATTTACTCCAGCGCTTAGACAGTTATGCTGACTGTTAAGTGCTTAACAAGTGCCATAATAATTATTATTTAGATTCTTCCTTTGAGAATCTCAATCTTCCTTAAATCCTGGGCTGAAAGATTTTTCCCATATGAATATATCCCAATACGCCACCATGTTCACCCAGATTTGAGTGCAGCCACATCAGGAGGCCTTCCCAGACTGAGCCCCTTCCTTCCTCTCCCCCTCGTCCCCCTCTCCATCCCCCTCATCTTACCTCCTTCCCTTCCCAACGGCACCTGTATCTATGTATATATGTTTGTACATATTTATTACTCTATTTATTTTACTTGTACATATCTATTCTATTTATTTTATTTTGTTAGTATGTTTGGTTTTGTTCTCTGTCTCCCCCTTCTAGACTGTGAGCCCACTGTTGGGTAGGGACTGTCTCTATATGTTGCCAACTTGTACTTCCCAAGCGCTTAGTACAGTGCTCTGCACACAGTAAGCGCTCAATAAATATGATTGATTGATTACTCTAGCACAATCTTGCCGACACAAGAGCCTGGAAAGAACTGGTCCTAGAAGAACTTAGCCTGAAGGCAAGTAGGACTTTTTGGTATTTCCAACTTGAAGAATTCTCCGCCACCCTTGACAGCATTCTGAAAATCCATTTTTCCTTACCGGCTCTAACGACATTCCCCCCAAAAGCCTACTGCCTTTAGCAAGGTTTGATACTTGTACTTTCCTACCACAATTCAGCCCAGTAGGTTGAGAAGAAGGCATTTTTGCCGGGAGATTGGCGGGCCCCACAGGGCCCCAGGAGATTTCTTGGGCCTGCCGTTCCCTGTGGTCTCTCTCTTCCCCTTGCCAACCTTTCTGTATTCGGAGAACCATTCAGAGCCTCCCCCAGAGCAGTAGCAGAATGAGGAAACCGGGCTTGGAGCGCAAAAAATTAGAAATTCTATCTGACAATCAGGCAGGCTTTCAGGACTCCTGGGGCAGGCTGGAAAGGGGAACAAATGGCATGTGGCTCCAAAAGTATTATTCCTTTTTGCAGCCTGTAATTCCTGCTAATATTTGCTTGGTACCCACCGTTTGCCCCATGCAGACATCACAGAGCCATAAAACATGTGCTCCTGGGCCAGCGTGGCCGCGGTGAAAGACGGGTTAATGGATATCTGTGTGGAATTGTAGAATTCTTTTGTCCTACCTGGAAGATGGCTTGGGCTTTGAAGATTTTAAAAGGACATCATAAGAAGGATTGGGGATTATGCTGCTTGAGTGCCTAAACAGCTGTAGGGCAAACTCTGCGGAGCGTTTAGCCCAAGTGGAATCTTGGTATTATTTAATGATCATCATCATCATCATCAATCGTATTTATTGAGCGCTTACTGTGTGCAGAGCACTGTACTAAGCGCTTGGGAAGTACAAGTTGGCAACATATAGAGACAGTCCCTACCCAACAGTGGGCTCACAGTCTAAAAGGGGGAGACAGAGAACAAAACTAAACATACTAACAAAATAAAATAAATAGAATAGATATGCACAAGTAAAATAAATAAATAAATAGAGTAACAAATATGTACAAACATATATACATATATACAGGTGCTGTGGGGAAGGGAAGGAGGTAAGATGGGGGGGATGGAGAGGGGGATGAGGGGGAGAGGAAGGAAGGGGCTCAATTATGATGATAATTGAATCGCACAAGCAAAACTAGCAAATTCACAAACTAGGCCGGGGGTACTGGATTGGGAAGAAATCCTTAGGCTACTACCTGAGAAGGAGTTTGTGATCTGTGTTTTGAATAATAGAGGGCTGAACTCAATGCAGCCAGCAAGTAGCCTCTTCTGAACAATCAGCGCAAGGTTTGAAAGTAAATTTATTGCCCCGCCATGGATGTGTCACTAAAATCAGTGAGGGCGCCCACAAATTCCGATTAGCAGATGCTCGCAACAGCACTGTATACCTTATGCTGCAGTTCTTGCAGGCAGATGCAAAAATGAAGAGAATAAAGACAGAGGCACCAGATATGCACAGGATTATTTAGACCGTGAGTACTGGGTGCGCTTTTACAACACTATGACCAGAAGGTCTAGCTAGTTAATAAAGTCGGCATCATTTTAACGTGCAATCTGTCCTAACACTGAGGACAATAAATTCATTCACTCATTCATTCAATTGTGTTTACTGAGCACTCAGTGCGTACAGAGCACTGTACTAAGCACTTGGGAAGTACAAGTTAGCAACATATAACATAACATATAACACGGCAACATATGGAGTAGCAGCATAGCTCAGTGGAAAGAGCACAGGCTTTGGAGCCAGAGGTCACGGGTTCAAATCCCGGCTCCACCAATTGTCAGCTGTGTGACTTTGGACAAGTCTGGGCCTCAGTTACCTCATCTGTAAAATGGGGATTAAAACTGTGAGTCCCCCATGGGACAACCTGATCACCTTGCAACCTCCCCAACTCTTAGAACAGTGTTTTGCACGTAGTAAGCGCTTAACAAATACCATCATTATTATTATTATTATATAAAGACGGTCCCTACCCCAAAACGGGCTCACAGCTACTGAATCGATCACTCACTCAGATCTGAGCGCTGACTGTGTGCACAGCACTGTACTAAGCGCTTGGTAGAGTGCAATATAACAGCAGACACGTTCCGTGCCCACAAGAAGCTTACTGTCTAGAGCGGAAAGCAGACACTACCGTAAATTACGGATATCTACAGAAGTGCGGTGGGGCTGAGGGTGGGCGAATAAAGGGTACAAATCCCAGTTGCAATGGTGATGCGGAACAGAAAGGGAGTAGGGGAAGTGAAGGCTTAGTCGGGAAGGGAGATGAATTGAATATGGCTTTGAAGGTGGGGAGAACGGCTGTCTCTGTCATATATATACCTATGTCTTATAGATATGACATATATATATGTCTTACATATATATCTTTCATATATAAAGGGGAATAGAGATCCAGGCCAGAGGCACGCGATGTGGGCAAGAGGTCAGCGGTGCAAGAGACAAGAACGAGGCTCAGTGAGCGGGCTGGCACTAGAGGACTGAAGTGGGCACGCTGAGTGGTAGTAGAAAGTCAGTGAGGTAAGACAGGAAGGGGCAAAGTGATTGAGTGCTTTAAAGTCAATAGCCAAAAGTACTTCTTGAGAGGCATATTTCAAGAAAAGGAAAATATTCCCTGCCTTGTCCTCCCATAAAAAAAGAAAGGTTTCCACAGTTGATTGATATATCCCAACGCAAGTCAAAAGCAAAAATTATATGCAAAAGACAGTCAAAACTTTTTTTAAAAATCAATCGATCATATGCATTGAGTGCTCACTGTGTGAAGAGTACTGTACTAAGCGCTTGGGAGAGTACAATATAATACAATCGGTAGACATATTCCCTGTCCCCTACAAACTTACGGCCTAGAAGGGGACACAGACGTTAACATAGATAAATTACAGATAGCAATCAATCATATTTATTGAGCACTTACTATGTGCACAGCACACTGATTAGAGAAGCAGCATGGTTTAATGGAAAGCGCATAGGCTTGGGAGTCAGAGAACATGGGTTCTAAACCCGGCTCCACCACTTGTCTGCTGTGTGACCTTGGGCAAGCCACTGACTTCTCTGTGCCTCAGTTACCTCATCTGTAAAATGGGGATTAAGACTGTGAGCCCCACGTGGGACAACTGATTACCTTGTATCTACCCCAGCGCTTAGAACAGTACTTGGCACATAGTAAGCGTTTAACAAATACCACATTTAGCATTATTATATCAATCAATATACATTGAGCACTATGTGCAGAGCACTGTACTAAGCGCTTGGGAGAGTATAATATAATACAGTTGGTAGGCACATCCCCTACATGCTTGCGGCCTGCATGCTTACATTCCCTACATGCTTATGGCGTAGAGGGGGAGACAGACGTTAACATAAATTACAGATATCATTCAATTCTATTTATTGGGCACTTACTCTGTGCAGAGCACTGTACTAAGCACTTGGCACTGTACTGATCATGCACTTAAGTGCTAGGGGCTAAGGGAGGGTTGAATAAAGGGAGCAAATTCAAGTGCAAGGGCAACATGGAAAGAAGTGGGAGAAGAAAAAATGAGGGTTTAGTCAGGGAAGGTCTCTTGGAGGAGACGTGCCTTCAATAAAGCTCTGAACTGAATAAAATATCCTATTACGTAGATAACTAAGTGACTCCTGTAATTTTAAAAGACAGTACCCTTATTAGAACATTCAGAATGACAGTTTCAGCAACTCAGCACTCTTTTTACAGATAGCTTGTATCGATGAATATTCAGATATCAGATTGCTGATTGGTTTTACACCTCCCTCTCCTTCAAGAATAGTACCTACTTAAGTCCCTTTTAGAACGGCATACTGCCAAAATTGGCACATTCAAGACTTATCAGAACACAAAATTTAATCAGTATCAATCAACAATATTTACTGAGCACCTACAATACTAAACCTTGGAAGACTATACTAGAATAAGTAGACAAGTCCTGCAACATCCAAATACTTTCCATCATCTGACCCTCTATAAAGAGCCAGAGAGAAGTTATGTTTTCTCTAACCCTAACCACGACTCCAGATTTCCTCTCCTAATAGCCTACTGCTGTTTTTGTTTTGTTTTTTTCCCCCCTTAGTACAAATCTCCTCTCCGTAGGTCTAAATCCAACCATCTGGCAGGGGATCTCTAGTCATGAAGGCAGGCGAGTCCAACTGTGAGCCCACTGTTGGGTAGGGACTGTCTCTATATGTTGCCAATTTGTACTTCCCAAGCGCTTAGTACAGTGCTCTGCACATAGTAAGCGCTCAATAAATACGATTGATGATGATGAAGTGGGAAAGCAGGATCAGAATGGACATTTATCATTCATTCATTAAATTGTATTTATTAAGAGCTTACTGTGTGCAGAGCACTGTACCTAGCACTTGGGAAGGTATAATACAACAATAAAGAGTGACATTCACTGCCCACAACAAGCTCACAGTCTAGGAGGGGAGACAAACATCTATATAAATAGACATCAATACAAATAAATAAAATTACATAAATATATATATTTATATACATATATATATATATACACACAATAGTGCTGTGGGGCTGGGAGAGGGTGAAAGAGCAAAGGGAGAAAGTCAGGGTGTCACAGAAAGGAGTAGAAGATGAGGAAGAGTGGGGTTTAGTCTGGGAAGGCCTCCTGGAGGAGATGTACCTTCAGTAAGGCTTTGAAGGGGGGTAGAGTAACTGTCTGACGGATTTGAGGAGGGAGGGCATTCCAGGCCAGAGGCAGAACATGGGCCAGGGGTTGGCGGCGAGATAGGTGAAATCGAGGCACATGTATGATGGATGGATGAGCCAGGGACTGATGGTTGGCAATGAGGAGGAGGCCTGATCAATTAATCAATCAATCAATCGTATTTATTGAGCGCTTACTGTGTGCAGAGCACTGCACTAAGCGCTTGGGAAGTACAAGTTGGCAACATATGGAGACAGTCCCTACCCAACAGTGGGCTCACAGTCTAGAAGGGGGAGACAGAGAACAAAACCAAACATATTAACAAAATAAAATAGATATGTACAAGTAAAATAGAGTAATAAATATGTACAAACATATATACATATATACAGGTGCTGTGGGGAAGGGAAGGAGGTAAGAACGGGGGGATGGAGAGGGGGATGAGGGGGAGAGGAAGGAGTGGGCTCAGTCTGGGAAGGCCTCCTGGAGGAGGTGAGCTCTCAGTAGGGCCTTGAAGGGACGATGAAAGGAGCACAGCAGGCCTAGCATTAACAAGAAAGGCGGAAAGAAAAGGGAAGGGTTCAGAGGAGGCTTTGAGAGGCTTTCACAGGAGGCAGGGGGCAAGAAGACAGCCAAGAGGGGCAGTTGCCAAAAATCCCAACAAAATGCTGGGGATAGAAATCAATCAATCAATCAATCGTATTTATTGAGCGCTTACTATGTGCAGAGCACTGTACTAAGCGCTTGGGAAGTACAAATTGGCATCACACAGAGACAGTCCCTACCCAACAGTGGGCTCACAGTCTAAAAGGGGGAGACAGAGAACAGAACCAAACATACCAACAAAATAAAATAAGTAGGATAGAAATGTACAAGTAAAATAAATAAATAAATAAATAAATAGAGTAATAAATATGTACAACCATATATACATATATACAGGTGCTGTGGGGAAGGGAAGGAGGTAAGACGGGGGGATGGAGAGGGGGACGAGGGGAGAGGAAAGAAGGGGCTCAGTCTGGGAAGGCCTCCTGGAGGAGGTGAGCTCTCAGCAGGGCCTTGAAGGGAGGAAGAGAGCTAGCTTGGCGGATGGGCAGAGGGAGGGCATTCCAGGCCCGGGGGATGACGTGGGCCGGGGGTCGATGGCGGGACAGGCGAGAGCGAGGTACAGTGAGGAGATTAGTGGTGGAGGAGCGGAGGGTACGGGCTGGGCAGTAGAAGGAGAGAAGGGAGGTGAGGTAGGAGGGGGCGAGGTGATGGAGAGCCTTGAAGCCCAGGGTGAGGAGTTTCTGCTTGATGCGCAGATTGATCGGTAGCCATTGGAGGTTTTTGAGGAGGGGAGTAATATGTCCAGAGCGTTTCTGGACAAAGATAATCCGGGCCGCAGCATGAAGTATGGATTGAAGTGGAGAGAGACACGAGGATGGGAGATCAGAGAGAAGGCTAGTGCAGTAGTCCAGACGGGATAGGATGAGAGCTTGAATTAGCAGGGTAGCGGTTTGGATGGAGAGGAAAGGGCGGATCTTGGCAATGTTGCGGAGCTGAGACCGGCAGGTTTTGGTGACGGCTTGGATGTGAGGGGTGAATGAGAGAGCGGAGTCGAGGATGATACCAAGGTTGCGGGCTTGTGAGACGGGAAGGATGGTAGTGCCGTCAACAGAGATGGGAAAGTCAGGGAGAGGACAAGGTTTGGGAGGGAAGACAAGGAGCTCAGTCTTCGACATGTTGAGCTTTAGGTGGCGGGCGGACATCCAGATGGAGATGTCCTGAAGGCAGGAGGAGATGCGAGCCTGGAGGGAGGGGGAGAGAGCAGGGGCAGAGATGGAGATCTGGGTGTCATCGGCGTAGAGATGATAGTTGAAGCCGTGGGAGCGAATGAGGTCACCAAGGGAGTGAGTGTATATGGAGAACAGAAGGGGACCAAGCACTGAACCTTGGGGAACCCCCACCGTAAGAGGATGGGAGGGGGAGGAGGAGCCTGCAAAAGAGACTGAGAAAGAACGACCGGAGAGATAAGAGGAGAACCAGGAGAGGACGGAGTCTGTGAAGCCAAGGTCAGATAACGTGTGGAGGAGAAGGGGGTGGTCCACAGTGTCAAAGGCAGCTGAGAGGTCGAGGAGGATTAGGATGGAGTATGAGCTGTTGGATTTGGCAAGCAGGAGGTCATTGGTGACCTTTGAGAGCGCAGTTTCCGTGGAATGAAGGGGACGGAAGCCAGACTGGAGGGGGTCGAGGAGAGAGTTGTTGTTGAGGAATTCTAGGCAGCGCGTGTAGACAACTCGTTCAAGGAGTTTGGAAAGGAATGGTAGGAGGGATATGGGACGATAACTAGAAGGTGAGGTGGGGTCAAGAGAGGGTTTTTTTAGGATGGGAGAGACATGGGCATGTTTGAAGGCAGAGGGGAAGGAACCAGTGGAGAGTGAGCGGTTGAAGATGGAAGTTAAGGAGGGGAGAAGGGATGGAGCGAGAGATTTCATAAGATGAGAGGGAATGGGGTCAGAAGCACAGGTGGCCGGAGTAGCACTTGAGAGGAGGGAGGAGAGTTCCTCTGAGGATACCGCTGGGAAGGATGGGAGAGTAGCAGAGAGTGTTGAGAGCCGGGGGGTTGGAGAAAGGGGGGAAGAGACTTTGGGGAGGTCGGACCTGATGGATTGAATTTTGTTAATGAAGTAGGAGGCCAGATCGTTGGGGGTGAGGGAAGGAGGAGGGGGAGGAACCGGGGGCCTGAGAAGGGAGTTGAATGTACGGAAGAGCTGGCGGGGGTGATGGGCATGGGTGTCAATAAGGGAGGAGAAATAGTTTTGTCTGGCAGAAGAGAGGGCTGAGTTAAGGCAGGAAAGGATAAACTTGAAGTGAACGAGGTTGGCATGGTGTTTAGACTTTCGCCAACAGCGTTCAGCAGCTCGAGCATAAGAGCGAAGGAGGCGGACAGTGGCAGTGATCCAGGGCTGTGGGTTAGTGGTGCGAGAGCGGCGAAGGGAAAGGGGAGCGAGCGAGTCTAGCTGAGTAGAAAGGGTAGAGTTGAGAGCAGTAATCTGATCATCAAGACTGGGTAGAGAGGAGAGGGCGGCGAGGTGGGGTGTGAGGCGCTCCGAAAGATGGGTGGGGTCCAGAGAGCGGAGATCTCTGTGAGGGAGTAATACGGATTTACAGGGGAAAGGAGTGTGAGTGAGGAGGCAGGTGAGAAGATTATGATCAGAGAGAGGGATCACAGAGTTGGTGAGGGTGGACACAGTGCAGCGGTAGGAGATGATGAGGTCGAGGGTATGACCAAGTTGGTGAGTGGGTGAGGTGGGGTGGAGGAAGAGGTTGGCAGCGTCAAGGAGAGATAGAAGGCGGGCGGCAGAGGAGTCGTTAGGGATATCCATGTGGATATTGAAGTCTCCGAGGATCAGAGTGGGCATGGAGAAGGAGAGAAGGAATGTGAGGAAGGGGTCAAAGTCATTAAAGAAGTTGGAAGTGGGGCCCGGAGGGCGGTAGATGACGGCTACAAGAATCTGGAGGGGGTGGTAGAGGCGAATAATGTGGGCTTCAAAGGAAGGGAAGGAAAGGGAAGGGGGAGGAGGGATAGTGCGAAAGCGACATTGGGGGGCGAGAAGGAAACCGACACCTCCTCCTTTTCCGGTGAGTCTGGGGGAGTGGGAGAAGAAAGTAAAATAAGAAAGCCTGCCTCTAGTGAAAAACCACAGGATGATAATAATAATAATAATACTGGCATTTATTAAGCACTTACTATATGCAAAGCACTGTTCTAAGCGCTGGGGAGGTTACAAGGTGATCGGGTTGTCCCACAGGGGGCTCACAGTCTTAATCCCCATTTTACAGATGAGGGAACTGTGGCCCTGAGAAGTGAGGTGACTTGCCCAAAGTCACACAGCTGACAATTGGCAGAGCCGGGATTTGAACCCATGACCTCTGACTCCAAAGCCCATGCTCTTTCCACTGAGCCACGCTGCTTCTCCTGATGATGTACAATCGTGGAGGGCACACCTTTGGACAAAAAGAATTGTCAGTAAAGGACAACTAAGATGACCTGGGAGCTGAAGTTGCTTCGTTCTGGTGTTCGTATGAAATGACTAGGAAACTTCATTTGGGAAAGACAAAGCTGGTGAGAAGCGTAACAGAAATAAACAAAATCAAGAAACTACCAAATCCGATAATATCAGGACTGATGACATCCACTGAGGCTTGGAAGTAGAAATAATCATATTTATTGAGCGTTTACTATGTGCTGAGTACAATACAACAGAATTAGCAGAAACATTCCCTGCTCATAACAGATTTACAATCTAGGAGAGACAGACATTATTATGAATAAATAAGTAATTTATAGTATATAGTTAAAAGAGATGTATGTTAAGTGCTGCGGTTTGGGGTGGGGAGAATATCTAGTGTCCAAAGGAAATAAGTATGAAAAAAAGAGAAATACTTTCATAATTGACTCCTGGCAAACCTTATGAAAGTCATACCTCTCAAAGTTGAGTAGGCCAAAAATATCAATAGGCTTGAGAAATTTTTAAATTCATGACGAGAGATTGTAATCTAATTCATAATCATGGTCATAATCATAAAAAAGCAGTGTGGCCTAGTGGAAAGAACACAGGCCTGGGAATCAAAGGATCTGGGTTCTAATCCCAGCTCTGCCCCTTGTCTGCTCCGTGACCTTGGGCACGTCACTTCACTTCTCTGTACCTCCATTCCTTCATCTGAAAATGGAGATTAAAGCTGTGAGCCCCACGTGGGACACGGACGGTGTCCAACCTGACTGGCTCGAATCTACTCCAGTGCTTTGAACACTGCCTGGAACGAAGGCTTAACAAATACAATCAATAAATAAATCAACAAATGATGTCAAATGGAGCATTTATAACCCATAAGATGGATGGGAGGGAGGTCACCTTCAGTGGATGTACTCAAGACGATTACTACGGGGCTAGTCGACTGGGCTGAATCGGAACGGCATTTCCTCTTTCTTACGTGCATGAGAGGGAGGGACAAGAACTGGGGAGAAAATGGCCTGAGAGAAGGGGATGTAAATGGGCAGATAGAGAAACGGTTCACGTTTCCAGTAGTTTAGGAGGATGCGAGCTATTCCTGGTGCTCCTCCTGGGCTCAGACCAAGTGATTGGTTGGAATAACAATGGCCCCATCTCGTGGCAGCACATATAGTCACAAATCTTCTCTATCATTTTTAGTACTTTCCTCAAACGGAAGACTGTCACCTCTTTAGAAGAAATAAAATCTGGGGCAGTCAGTCTCTAGCAGAAAGATCATAAATGCACTTAAGTCATTATCAACAGCATTTAACAAGATCCTTCTACACGCAGAGCGCTGGAGCATGTGCTGAAGCCAATCAACGGAAATCAAAATCCATGGTCTTTGACCTCGAAGAACTGACAATCCGGTGAAGCTAATTATCTGGAAAGAGTCCTGGATTGCTGAAATGATCATTCTGGCATGGGGAGGTAGTTGTAAGCCTATTACACTTTTTTTTTTTAGCTCAGTTGACTGTCTGACGCATAAACCTCTCTGTCTCTACTTTAAAAAGGATTTATACAAAATAAAGTAAACCCGGACACCATTCTTAAGGGAAATTATATAGGGGGAGGGGCAGAGATGTTCCATTTTTTGAAATGCGGCAGCTCTATTTCATCTGCATTTCAAGAAGTGCCCAACCTTATGGGAAGGCACACGCTTCCTGAAGGTCTGTAAAAGACTGCGGAGCCCTGCTAAGCCTAAGCGGAGCACACCCTAAAACACACGTCCACCCTCTGGAACCCAAGATAACGCCCGGGGATCTGAAAAATTGGGGTACCAACACCCCCTTAAAGATCCAGGTGCCAAAAGAACAGAGACCGGTGATGGCAACCTGTACTATATGGATCTGTTCCACACCAGTAGCCATTTCTGGTTGATGAGTACTAAGTAATTCGGTAGATTTTGTAACGTGGCAAAGGCACCAAAAAGGCAAAATTGCACAAAGACACGACATTTTCTGGTGGCTCTGAAGAAAGGCGTAGACCAGGCGCCACCTTATGGCTAATTCTAACGACAGCCGTTCTTCTGATTTCCTAAAGTGGTGGAAACCCAGCATTTTCATGTTTTATCACAAAATGGTCTTTTATTTAAAATGGCTGTAAGCGGCAGCCCTACCCCACAAGGCCTGCTCCTACGGGGCTCAATTTAATCCCTGCAGATGTGGCTCTGATCACTTCTGAAGTGGGGAGTCTTCACAGAAGAAACAGCATCATCGCTAGGCTGAAAAGCGCTTCGAAAAGAGTCCGTGTAAATGAGCCCCCCACAACTGATTTCGCCGACAGGGCTAGCCGGGAGGCCGACTCAAATCAAACAAATCGTTACTTTTTATGAAAAAATATCCATTCCGCAATATTTTGAAACAGTTTAGGTAAAGGAAGAGAGGTCCTGGGAGAATAAGTGCAATCAGCAAATGTGTAGGGGCAGTGCTTTGCATCACTGGGCACCGATTCTTCCACACAATTAAGCACAATACGAAATGATTTGAGTTATCGAGGAGACAGATGCAAGGTTTAACAGGACCAAAATTTAATCATCAAGTGAAAATGTGAAAAGCTGGCTGATTTTCCTTACCACAAAACAAAGATGGGAAAATACCTGAAAAGACTATACAACAGCGCACCTACCTCTGAACTCCTGATTTTGCAATCCTTTTAAAAAGTGCGTGGATTAAACAAGCTTTCATGCTGTTAAAAATAACACTGATTTTATATAGTTTTCATATTAGTTACTCTGCTAACCTCGGGGATCTGCAAATATACTATCTCTGAGCTAAATGTTTCAAGGATTGCTTGCATATAATGACCTTGCATATGAATATGAAGCCTGGAAAAAAAATAGACAAGTTCATTATGGGCAGGGAATCTGTCTGCTAATTCTGCTGTCTTGTACTCTCCCAAGCGCTTAGTACAGTAAGCGCTCAATAAATAGACTGTAGATTTCTAGACTGTGAGCCTGTTGTTGGGTAGGGACCGTCTCTGTATGTTGCCAACTTGTACTTCCCAAGCGCTTAGTACAGTGCTCTGCACACAGTAAGCGCTCAATAAACATGATTGAATGAATGAATGAAATACCACTGACTGATGGAGAAAATAGGTATTTCTCATATTTACAATAAATTTTACAAAATCACAATAATTATATTACATGCTGTGGTGTTTAATTACACAGTTGTTTTATTGTGCATAATTCAATTTATGGTAAACTTGATTTTTAAATATAGAAGTAATCTTTTTAAGCACGTACCACTTACCAAACACTGTACTAAAAGCTGGTCGGACACAGTCCCTGTCCTACTCAGGGCTCACAGTCTAGTGGTGAAGAAACACAGGTATTTAATTTCCATTTTAGAAATGAGGAAACTGAGGCACAGAGCGGTTACGTGACTTGCCCAGCATCACACAGCTGGCCAATGGCAAAGCCAGAATTAGAACCCAGGTTTTCTGACTTCCAGGCTGTTGTTCTTTCCTCTAGACCACACTGCTTCCACTGAATATCAACCAATTGATAGAATTTACTGAGCAATTACTTTGTGCACAGCATTGTGCCAAGGGCATGGTGGGAGAATATGATTGAGATAAAGATATATCTTTAAATTATATATTATAAATTATTTATATTAATGTCTGTTGCCCTCACTACGGTGCAAACATTGTGGACAGGGAACGGATCTGCCAACTCTGTTGTACAGTACTTAGTACAGTGCTGTGCACATAGTAAGTGCTCAATAAATACCACTGATGAACTGATCGATTGATTGATTAAATAAAAGAAACAATTCCTGCTCTCAAACAGCTAACCCTCTAATAAGCAGGGCACATCTTAAACGATTTAAGCATGTTTGAGTTTTACCAGTACTTAGATGGGGGGGATACCTAGAAATATTATCAATGTTGTTCCCCGACAAGGAGGCAGGGAATTTTAATTCTTGATCTCTCAAGATTCCTTCCTCTTCTTTGATACTATATAATTGAGTGGCAGCTGACAGCCACAATAAATGCTACTTATCTCCCAGCACAACTGAATTTGATAGCAAAGTAAGGGGCAATTCTTTTCCTATGAATATTTTTACCTATAGGGAATATATTTACCACACTCACTCACATTGTTTCTTGAATTTCAAGATAGCAGTGTTGATTGCAAATATATGTATATGCTACGGCCAAAGACGACAATAAAAGTTTTTCCAGGGTCATTGTACTCTGCCAGCACGCACTTGTGGCATTTTAATATAAAAACCCCCCGTCTATTTCAGTGAAAAGCACAGGGTAAATATTTGATAATGAAAAACAGAAGAGGTACCAAACAATTAATAAATATACTCCAAATCCACTGTGAGGAATGGGTAATCAATCAACCAGTCACATTCATTGAGCATTGTACTAATTGCCTGGAAAAGTACAATAGAGTTGATAGCCACAATCCTTATTCATTCACTCATATTTCTTGAGCGCTTACTGTGTGCAAAGCACTGTGCTAAGCGCTTGGGAGAGTACACTATAACAACTAATACACATTCCTGCCCACAACGCGCTCACAGACTAGTCTATCGTCAAGGAGCACACAATCTAGCATAGAAAGAGCATACAATCGAGAAGCAGCATGGTGGCCTTTCAGTCAGAAGGTCAAAGGTTCTAATCTCGCTCTGCCGCTTGTCTGCTGTGTGACCTCGGGCAAATCACTTCACTTCTCTGTGCCTCAGTTACCTCATCTGTAAAATGGGGATTGAGACTAAAGACCTCACCTGGGACAGGGACCGTGTTCAACTTGATTTGCTCAGATCCAACCTAGTGCTTAGTACAGTGCCAGGCACATACGAAGTGCTTAACAATCAATCAATTGCATTTATTCAGCGCTTACTGTGTGCAGAGCACTGTACTAAGCGCTTGGGAGGTACAAGCTGCCAACATATAGAGACAGTCCCTACCCAACAGTGGGCTCACAGTCTAGAAGGGGGAGACAGAGAACAAAACCAAACATACTAACAAAATCAAATAAATAGAATAGATACCACGATTACTATTATTATTATTAGTGGTGAGACAAGTTAAATGTACAAGGATGTGTTTGTAAGTGATGTTGGGGTGGGGTGAGTATTTACAAGGTGCAGAGCCAAAGGGTGATATAGAAAGGAGGATGATTAGGGTGGGGACAGGGGAAGGGCTCATGGAGGAGATATGACTTTTGTTGGGCTTTGAAGGTGGGAAGAGTGATCATCTGTCAGCTATGAAGGTGGGGAGAGTTCCAGGTGAGAGGGAGGGCATAAGCAACAGGTTGATGAGGAGACAAGATCACAATACCTCACTCACATTGTTTCTTGAATTTTAAGAGCCCCCTCCTTCCTCTCCCCCTCCCCATCCCCCCCGCCCTACCTCCTTCCCCTCCCCACAGCACCCGTATATGTTTGTACAGATTTATTACTCTATTTTACTTGTACATATTTACTATTCTATTTATTTTATTTTGTTAATATGCTTTGTTTTGTTGTCTGTCCCCCCCTTCTAGCCTGTGAGCCCACTGTTGGGTAGGGACCGTCTCTATCTGTTGCCAACTTGTCCTTCCCAAGCGCTTAGTACAGTGCTCTGCACACAGTAAGCGCTCAATAAATACGATTGAATGAATGAACGATACAGTAAGTAGGTTGGTGTTAGAGCAGCATAGTGTGTGGGCTGGGTTGTAGTGAAAGACAAGTGAAGTTAGGTAGGAGCGGAAGAGGTGACTGAATGCCTTAAATCCAATGGCACGGAGTTGCTGTTTGATGAGGAGATGGGCAGGTATCCACTGGAAGCTCTTAAAGATGTGCTCCTCAAGAGCACATACGAGAAGCAGAGTGGCTTAGTAGCAAGAGCAAAGGCTTGGGAGTCAGAGGTCATGGGTTCTAATCTCAACTCCGCCACTTGTCTGCTATGTGACCTTGGGCAAGTTACTTAACTTCTCTGTGCATCAGTTCCCTCACCTGTAAAGTGGGGAATAAGACTGTGAACTCCACGTGGGACAACCTGATTACCCTGTATCTACCCCAGTGAACAGAACAGTGCTTGGAACATAGTAAGCACTTAACAAAAACCATCATTATTATTATTTGCATAGAATAATTTTTTTAAAAATCCAGGCATCAAAGATAAGTACGGACTGGTGTGGGGAGAGGCTGAGGAGGTCAGCGTCCTCCCCCTGGCCTGGAATGCCCTGCCTCCGCACATCCGCCAAGCTAGCTCTCTTCCTCCCTTCAAAGCCCTACTGAGAGCTCACCTCCTCCAGAAGGCCTTCCCAGACTGAGCCCCCTTTTTCCTCTACCCCTCCCCATCCCCCCCGCCCTACCTCCTTCCCCTCCCCACAACACCTGTATATATGTTTGTACAGATTTATTACTCTATTGATTTTACTTGTACATATTTACTATTCTATTTTGCTAATGATGTGCATCTAGCTTTACTTCTATTTATTCTGATGACTTGACACCTGTCCACATGTTTTGTTTTCAGTCTCCCCCCTCTAGACTGTGAGCCCCTTGTTGGGTAGTGACCATTTCTATATGTTGCCAACTTGTCCTTCCCAAGTGCTTAGTCCAGTGCTCTGCACACAGTAAGCGCTCAATACATACGATTGAATGAATGAATGAAAGTAGCTTGCACCTATCTTACCCCATTCTTCAATCAAGAATAAAACAGGCAACAAAAAAAGGGAATCTGTACTTTCAGATGAAATGACTCTCACTTGAAAGATCGGTTAATTTTGATGATAATAATAATAATAATAATAATGGTATTTGTTAAGCGCTTACTATGTGCAAAGCACTGTTCTAAGCACTGGGGTAGGTACAAGGTAATCAGGTTGCCCCACGAGGGGCTCACAGTCTTCATCCCCATTTTACAGATGAGGGAACTGAGGCCCAGGGAAGTGAAGTGACTTCAACATTACACAGCTGACAAGTGGCGGGGCCAGGATTTGAACCCACGACCTCTGACCTCTGACTCCAAAGCCCGTGCTCTTTCCACTGAGCCACGCTGCTTCCCCTTACTTCCCTTTCCCCTTGATGTCCTTACTCTTCTAGTCAACTTAGGTCCATGCCTTATACCGCTTTTGCCGTATAAAAATGATGAGTACAATTCCAACTAAATTTAGAAACATGTTAAGAATTGTTGTATTTGACTTTTTTTGGTACTTGTTAAGTGCTTACTATGTGCAAAGCACTGTTCTAAGCGCTGGGGAGGTTACAAGGTGATCAGGCTGTCCCACGGAGGGGGGGCTCACAGTTTTAATCCCCATTTTACAGATGAGGTAACTGGGGCCCAGAGAACAATAATAATAATAATAATAATAATAATAATTGGCATTTGTTAAGCGCTTACTATGTGCAAAGCACTGTTCTAAGCGCTGGGGAGGATACAGGGTGATCAGGTTGTCCCACGTGGGGCTCACAGTCTTAATCCCCATTTTACAGATGAGGTAACTGAGGCCCAGAAAAGTGAAGTGACTTGCCCAAGATCACACAGCAGACATGTGGCGGAGTCAGGATTCGAACCCATGACCTCTGACTCCAAAGCCCGGGCTCTTTCCACTGAGAAGTTAAGTGACTTGCCCAAAGTCACACAGCTGACAGTTGGCGGGGCCGGGATTTGAACCCATGGACTCTGCCTCCAAAGCCCGGGCTCTTCCCACTAGGCCACGCTGCTTTTTGAAACCCTGAAATGGGTAGATCAGGGAGAGAAATCTGAGTTTCAACTGAAAAAACCCAGCTTCTATTTTGCCACACTGTAATTAGACATCTCCACATGCAACTTTAACGAAGTTCCACAGAGGGAGCCTCGATCACAAAGAAAGCAAACTGCAGTGCAGCATTCTCTATTCGGTACAGAGATCGGCAGCAGCTCATTTCAATTATCAGCCTTCCTTTCACTAAAGCCGAATTGAGGTCACCCACTAAAACTTTATTTGAACCATCAGCTCAAGCGGGAAAGCCAGATTCCTGCGGTTGACTTCCCGTGGGCGATATCTACCAAACTTCATTACAGAAACCTGGTATCCATTTTAAGAACATTTTCAAAGAAGTGTGAAAAATAAAATCATCAAACCGAAAAAGGGAAGTCTTCTAGGACTTGGGGTTTCCTAGAGCTGAGAGGGAAAAGCAACTAAGGACAGGCTGAAGAAAATGTTCAGTTCACGTAGAAAGTTATTAAAAATCTTGCCTTCACACAAGTAACAATAATGAAGCAATGAATAAATGTATGGCCCCAGTTCTTACAAACTCATTTTAGATTGTAAATTCAGAATATTAAAGTTCTAGTGCTTAAGGCATCACCCATAAAATGATGAATAGAGAATCACTTTCACAAGAAAAAAACTTATCTTTTATTTGCATGTCTCCCGTATTAAAAATTTGAGAGATTTTAATAAGATTCCAGATTGCACCTAGATAAACTGGCCATTAAAGCAATCACAAGCCTTCCCCGATTAACTACAAATTCCCAAATTTAACCAACTTGACAGCTATCTTCAACATTTACGTAAGCTCATTGTGGGCACGGAATGTGTCCATTTATTGTTGCATTGTAGTCTCCCGAGAGCTTAGTAAGTGCTTTGCACACAGTAAGCGCTCAACAAATACGACTGAATATTTGTTCCCTTTCCTCAGCACATGTGTATATGTATGATCAACTGCATAATTACTTACTCCAGCTAGTCTTTGTAATTTTTTAATGTTTGTCATCTGAATGCAAACGCAATGTGGGCAGGCTTCTGTTGTACTCTCACAAAAGGTTAAATGCCAAATGCCCAACAAATACCATTAAAACCATTACTACTTATCACAGTTTTATGCCGGAATTTCAAACAGAAAGATAGAGCCAGCGTTTTTTAATGGTGTCTGTTAAGCAGACACTTTACTAAGCATTGCGGTTTTGTCTTGCCAGCTTGTACTTGTACTTCCCAAGCGCTTAGTACAGTGCCCTGCACACAGTAAGCGCTCAATAAATACAACTGATTGATTGATTGTCTTATGCCGTAGAGTCGTTCCCAACCCGTGGCAACACCATGGACACATCTCTCTGAGAATGCCCTGCTCTCCATCTGCAATGGTTCGGTAGTGTATCCATAGAGTTTTCTTAGTAAAAAGGTAGATAGAAGATAATTAGGTTGGACGGAGTCCATGCCCCACATGAGGTTCAGTCATCCCCATTTTACAGATGAGGTAACTGAGGCAGAGAGTTAAGAGACTTGCCCAAGGTCACCCAGCAGACATGTGGCAGAGCAGGGACTGGAACCCAGGGCCTCCGACTCCCAGGCTCGTTCTCCATCGGCTAGGCCATGCTGTTATCCTCATTCCGACCTGAGGAGTTAGATGTTCATTCACTCATTGATTCAACCGTATTTATTGAGCGCTTACTGTGTGCAGAGTACTGTACTAAGTGCTTGGTAAGTACAAGTCGGCAACATATAGAGACGGTCCCGACCCAACAGCAGGCTCACAGTCTAGAAGGGGGGGAACAGCATGTGCCTCGTCCACTAAATTCAATTTATACCTAGGCCTGAACTCTTTCCACTATGCCACGCTGCTTCCCCAAACCAATTTTCTCTTATAGTAGTAGTAACAGCAATTACTGAGTGCACTGAACTGTTTGAAGAATTTGGGAAATAAATGTTCCCTACCCACAAGGAGCTTACAGTCTAATGGGGAAGACACAAATATTTACAATAAGAGAAATCAAATTAATACTTGAATGTACAAGCAAATAAGCATTCTATTGGTACTCTGTCTTTGGTTTCTGGCATCTTTAGACCCAGTCTTGTTGTCAAGGCTGAAATCAACCTATCAGTGGTATTTCTTGAGCACTTACTGTGTGCCAAGCACTGTCCAAGCCATCTGAGAAAATGACCAGTACAATAGAGTTGACAGACACATTTCCTGCCCACAAGGGGTTTATAGTGAAAGGAAGTATTTATTTCTGCTGGTCAGTTAGTCAATCAAATTTACTGAGTGCTTACGGGTGAGGAGAACTGTACTAGGTGCTTAGTAGAACAGAACCATAACACAGACATATTCCCTGCCTATAACGAGCTTACTGTCTAGAGGGGGAGTAAGACATTAAAAGAAATGACAGCTATGTACAAAAGTGCTGTAGGGCTGGGGATGAGGGGGCAGGGGAGTGAAGGAAGCAAGTCAGGGCAACACAGAAGGGAGAGGGTTCACTTTGGGCAGAGAGTTGTACTATGTACAGAGATAATGATTTAAACATTATTTAAAAGTGTGATCAGTGTCAAAGTATCATAAAATGGGGAGAAGCAGCAGCATGGTGTAGTGGGTCAGCTCTTAAAACAGCGCTTTGCACATAGTAAGCGCTTAACAAATGCCATCATTATTATAATGCCCGGGCCTGGGAATCAGAAGATTATGGATTCTAATCCCAGTTCCGCCACTTAATAATGATAGCATTTATTAAGCGCTTACTATGTGCCATAGTATACTATGTGTATACTGTATATATGTATATATGTTTGTACATATTTTTTTAACTCTATTTATTTATTTAATTTATTTGTACACATCTATTCTATTTATTTTATTTTGTTAGTATGTTTGGTTTTGTTCTCTGTCTCCCCCTTTTAGACTGTGAGCCCACTGCTGGGTAGGGACTGTCTCTATATGTTGCCAATTTGTACTTCCCAAGCGCTTAGTACAGTGCTCTGCACATAGTAAGCGCTCAATAAATACGATTGATGATGATGATGATGATGCCAAGCACTGTTCTAAGCCACTTGTCTGCTGTGTGACCTTGAGCAAATCACTTCACTTCTCTGGACCGCAGTTCCATCTTTAAAATGGGGAGTGGGATTGTGAGCCCAACATGGGACAGGGACTGTGTCCAACCCAATTTGATTGTATCCGCCCCAGCACTTAGTACAGTGCTTGGCACATAGTAAGCGCTTGCTTAACAAAATACCATAATATTATTATAGATCCACTGGAAAAGAAACAGCGGGACCAATCTATTGATTGGCAATTCAATTACCAAAATAAGAAAAGTAGCAGTATATTACTTCTGGAAGGGCCTAATTCTTGGGCTTTGCACAATCAGTGGCATTTATTGAGTGCTTAGCAAGTGCAGAGCACTGTACTAAGCGCCTGGGAGAGTACAATATAACAGAGTTGGTAGACACATTCCCCACCCACAATGAACAACTCCTGTGAGAGCCATCACCTCAAATGGCTCAACCTTCCCAAAATTCTGACTGTTCAAAAACTGAGCTTCTTTCTGCCTGCTCCCCTCCAATTAGACGGGGTTTTTTTTCCTTGCAATGGAGGATGGAGGGGTGTATGTATGGGGTTTTTTTGGGGGTGGGGGTGGAGTTCCACGATCACAGATTTTACCTGCCAGACTCTGAAGGCCCATTGGCAAGGAATCCTGGGCTCTATGGCAGCCACAGCTTCTGCCTTCTAGACTGTGAGCCCATTGCTGGGTAGGGACCGTCTCTATATGTTGCCAACTTGTACCTCCCAAGCGCTTAATACAGTGCTCTGCACAAAGTAAGTGCTCAATATATACAATTGAATCAATGTTGCAATAGAAACCACCATGGCCTAATGGAAAGATGGGAGTCAGAGGACCTGTATTCTAATCCCAGCTTCGCAACTTGTCTGCTATGTGACCTTTGGCAAGTCACTCAAGTTCTCTGGGCCTCAGCTGCTCATATCTAAAATGGGAATTAAATCCTACTCACTCCTATTTAGACTTGTGGGATAGGGACTGTGTCCAATCTCACTGTCTTGGACCTACCCCAGTGCTCAGTACAGTGCGTAGCACATAAAAAGTGTTTAGCAAGTACAATTTAAGGTGGGGGGAGGGGGGAGAAGGGGAAGAAATCAAGAATGGTTCAGGAACTTTAACTATGCACTTAGTAAGGTGATTTATCTATGGCATTGTCTTCCACTCATCTCCCTCCTTTGACATACATAATACTTAATCTGTTACCAAATCCTATCAGCTCCACGTTCACAACATCTCTAATTCCTCTCCATCTAAACTGCTCCCATGCTGATCCAAGCATTGATTATATCCTTGACTCCTGGTTCAGCCTCCTCACTGACCTCCCTGCCTTCTGTCTCTCCATGCTCCAGTACATTTTCCTAAAAATACTTTCAGCCCATGTCGCCCCACTTATCAAAAAACCTTGCCTATCCATCTCCGCATCAAACAGAAACTCCTTACCAATAATAATTATAATAGTGGCATTTGTTAAGTGCTTACTATGTGCAAAGCACTGTTCTAAGCGCTGGGGAGGATACAAGGTGATCAGATTGTCCCATGTGGGGCTGTCTTCATCCCCATTTTACAGATGAGGTAACTGGGGCCCAGAGAAGTGAAGTGACTTGCCCAAAGTCATGCAGCTGACAAGTGGCAGAGCTGGGATTTGAACCCATGACCTCTGACTCCCAAGCCTGTGCCCTTTCCATTGGGCCACGCTGATCAACTGATGATTTTAAGGCACTCATTCAGCTCTCCCCATCTTAACTTGCCTCACGGTTCTCTTCCTTGCAACCGAGCCTACACACTTTGCTCTTCTAAAGCCAACCAACTCACTGTACCTCGATCTCATCTGTCTCGCTTCTGACCCCCTTGCTAACGTCCTTCCCGGAGAAGCAGCATGGTGAAATAGATAGACATGCGCCTATTTGTTTTACTTGTACATATCTATTCTATTTATTTTATTTTGTTAGTATGTTTGGTTTTGTTCTCTGTCTCCCCCTTTTAGACTGTGAGCCCACTGTTGGGTAGGGACTGTCTCTATGTGTTGCCAATTTGTACTTCCCAAGCGCTTAGTACAGTGCTCTGCACATAGTAGGTGCTCAATAAATATGATTGATTGATTGACTGATTGAGTCAGAGGCCATGAGTTCTAATCCCAGCTCCACCACCAGTCTGCTGTGTCCTTGGGCAAATCACTTCTCTGTGCCTCAGTTACCCCATCGGGAAAATGGGGATCAAGACTGGGAGCCCCATGTGGGACAGGGACTGTGTCCAACTCAATTTGCTTGTATCCACCCCAGCATTTACCACGGTGCCTGGCACACAAATACCACAATTAAAATTGTTATCCAACAGACAACCACTTTCCCCAAAGTCGAAACTCTACTCAAATGACATCTTCTCCAAGAGGTTTTCCCCGACTCTGTCCCCATTTCCCATATTCGCTCTCTTCTTCATCACCTATGCCCTTGAATTTGTACCCTTTAAGCACTTGTTGTTATTATTATTATTATTGTGGCATTTAAGCACTTGGATCTGTACGCTGTTGATATTACTATGATTATTGTTATTATGGCATTTGTTAAGAGTTTATATGCTTCAAGCACTGTTCTAAGCGCTGGGGTAGATACAAATTAATCAGGTTTGACACAGTCCCTGTCCCACATGGGGTTTACAGTCTACCTAGGACCATTTTACAGTTGAAGAAACTGAGACCCAGAGAGGTTAAGTGACTTGCCCAAGATCACACAGCAAGCAATTAGCAATCAGGATTAGATCCCAGGTCCTCCCTCCACCCTCAGCCCCACAGCACTTATGGATATATGCTCATACCCTACCATTTCCCATGTCTGTGTTGACGTATTTCAATGTCTTTCTCCCCGACTAGACTGTAAACTCCTTGTGGTCAGGAAGAGTGTCCATCAGTGGGCATCATATTGTAGTCTCCCAAGCGCTTCGTACAGAGCACTGCATATAGTAAGCGCTCAGTAAATACTACTGATTGGAATGGGAACAGAGCCTAAGAAGGGCAGGGGCAGAGACAGAAGGGAGAGAAAGAAGCTCCCAAGCACAGATATGGTATTGCTTTGGGTAGTTGTGGGATTGGTGATGTCATCAGGTTGTTCAAGTTTTTGGAAACATTCTTCCCACAATAAATTCAAGTTTGTTCTACGGGAGTTATCCCTAAAGAAACTTGTGTCACTGAAAATGTCGATTAAGTACTCAGGCCTTAACCGACATTGGGTGCATGGGTTAAACTTTCTTCCAACAACCACGTTTTGGGGGAAGAACATTTCCAAATAGTGTTCTATTCAAAATGTATAATATTAACACACAATCTAAAATAATAATAATAATAAGAATAACAGTAGTATTGATTAAGTGCTAACCATGTGCCAGGCACTGTACTAAGTGCTGAGACAGATATAAGAAAATTAGGTCAGGCACGGTTGTAGGAGGGAGAACACATGTTGATTCCCGTTTTACAGATAAGGAAATTGAGGCACAGAGAAATTGAGTGACACTTATCCAAGGTCATACAGCAGACAGATGACGGGGCTGAGATTAGAAGCCAGGTCCTCAAACTCCTTTGTCGTGAAGTGTGCAGTCACCTTTTGAATTCAACTTTTTAATAACCATTTCAATAACTTTTTCATATGGGCATTCAAAAAGTATTTTACTCAATTTGTAGGCAGAGACGATTAATGCAGGAGTAGATGTTCCAAAAAGGTTTGAGCATTCACTGCATCACCAAGATGAAAGGGCAATATTTGTTTTTAAGAAAATGGAAACACTTTGGGGAGCAGTGACCCCTTTTCCAAGTACAAACGTATTTGTGCATCATTTGTTCATGTGATTTGTGTATTTCGAAAGTTTTAACTTGTTGTGCCAACATGTTTCCCTTCCTCTCCCTCCTTCCCCTCTTTCTATCTCAACTGTGCACTTTGACCAGGACAGTTTAGTTACCTTGGTGTTTGTTTCCTTCATTTAAGATAATAGTGCTAATAACAGGAAAAGCAACGGGATTTTGACATATGAACAAAATGAGGCTTGTATTGCAACCTCTTGCTTTCATTTTATCCCTTTTCTGAGATGTATGAGAGTAAGGAGAAAAGAATGGCCATGTGGGGGGGGAGAAAAGGAAAGCTCATCTTAGGATATGCACAACCACAAAGAATCATACCCAAATTTTTGCATTAGATAGCATCAGGATGGAGTTCTTTGAGGGGTAGGGAAGAGTGGTCTTTTAATCTTGCCTCTGGATTAGCTGCTTTTATCTCATAAACTTAAGTCTGACATGAGTGTGGGCCTGTGAGCCCACTGTTGGGTAGGGACCGTCTCTACATGTTGCCAACTTGTACTTCCCAAGCGCTTAGTACAGTGCTCTGCACACAGTAAGCGCTCAATAAATACGATTGAATGAATGAATAACTAATTCTCCTATACCGTACTCTCCCAAGTGCTTGGCAGAGAGCTCTGTACCTAGTAAGTGCTCAATAAATACCACTGATTAATTGAAATAATTCAGTCCCCTAATTGGTCATTCCCCGATTCTATAGTTGGGGAAGATTTAACCCATCAATTTTTGTCCAAACTGATTTCAAATATTTAAATCAATCAATCAATCAATCAATTAAATTTAATTTAATGCCTTTTTAATGCGGAGGTGGTGGGAAAGGTTATTGGATGATCAACCAAAAAAGCTCCCAGAGGGAAGAGATTTTCTTCTAATTCTGTTATATTCCCTCAAGGGCAGAGAATTGTACTTTTGTACCAGTAGGTTCTTTTGTAACCAGTAGGTTAGAGAAGCAGTGTAGCTCAGTGGAAAGAGCTCAGGCTTTGGAGTCAGAGGTCATGGGTTCAAATCCCGGCTCCACCAACTGTCAGCTGTGTGACTTTGGGCAAGTCACTTCACTTCTCTGTGCCTCAGTTACCTCATCTGGAAAATGGGGATTAAGACTGTGAGCCCCCCTTGGGACAACCTGATCACCTTGTAACCTTCCCAGCACTTAGAACAGTGCATTGCACATAGTAAGCGCTTAATAAATGCCATCATTATTATTATTCTCAATCAATACTACTGCTTGATTATTCAGGAGACCCATGATGAGGCCTGGGGGTGGGAGAGTGAACAGATTGTGGAAAGCCACGCCTTTCCACATCTCCACTGCTGAGCTGGAGGAAAAAGTTGCCCAGCTTTCCCCAGTCCTTTGGACTGGGTCCTGGGAAATTTTGGGAATACAAAGCAATGTCCCAGCACATGGATCTATGACCTTTAGGCATTTTATATCCGTCCCACCTTCAGCCGCACAGCACTTACGTACATATCAACATTAACGTCTGCCTCCCGCACTAAACTATGAGCTCTTTGTGGGCAGGATACGTGTCTACCAACTCTATTGTACTCTCTCAAGCGCTTAGTATAGGGAATGCTCCGCACACAGTAATCACTCGGTATATACCACTGATTGACTAGTGTGACTCAGTGTTGACACAGAGCACCTCCAATTTCTTCTCTCGGTCCTTGGCGGTAGAAGAGCAGGTTTTTGTGTGATCTCTGAGGCTGAGCCCAGTAGCTTCTTCACCTACTGTTACTCATTCATTCAATCCTATTTATTGAGCGCTTACTGTGCGCAGAGTACTGTACTAAGCGCTTGGGAATTACAAGTCGGCAACATATAGAGACTACTCAACAACGGGCTCACAGTCTAGAAGGGGGAGACAGACAACAAAACAAAACATGTAGATAGGTATCAAAATAGACAGAACAAATAGAATTAAAGCTATATGCACAACTCCTGTTCCCTAGGACAGGAGGGGCCTTGCTGGGAAGGGTAGGTTGTCGCATGGCCTCAGAACACCCTCCTCCAGAACTTGTAAACTCGTTGTGGGCAGGGAACATGTCTACCAACTCTCTTATACTGGACACTCTCAAGCACTTAGTACAGTGTTCTGCACACAGTAAGTGCACAATAAATACCATTCCTTCTCACTGTGCCTCAATCTCGCCTATCTCACTGCCACCCCCTGGCCCACTCCTACCTCTGGTCTGGAATGCCCTCCCTCCTCAAATCAGACAATTACTCTCCCCACCTTCAAAGCCTTATTATGGAAGGCACACCTCCTCCAAGAGGCCTTCCCAGACTAAGCCCCTCCTTTCTTCTTCTCCCCCTCCCTTCTGCCTCACTATGACCTGCTTCCTTGGTTCTTCCCCTCTCCCAGCCCCACAGCAGTCATGCACATATCTGTAATGTATTTATTTGCATTGATGTGTTTCCCCCGCTCTAGACTGTAAGCTCATTATGGGTAAGGAATGTGTCTGTTTATTGTATTTTACATGCCCAAGCACTTAATACAGTGCTCTGCACACAGTAAGCACTCAATAAATACAACTGAATGAATGAATGGATTGATTCTTACCTATCAATCAGAATTTCACAATGTAGGGCTCCCTTTTAGTTTTCCTCCACGGACATCTCCCATTTCCAGAAACATTTTGTGGAGTGACAGTTTTAAAACTGATTTCTTACTCCATACTTTCCAATAGCTGCATATTCTAGGATTAGAATTATAATGCAAAACACCTTGTTCTGACTCACACCACTAGCTTCTCGGCTGTCAAATTGCATGCTTCTAGACTGTGAGCCCGTTGCCGGGTAGGGACCGTCTCTATGTTGCCAACTTGTACTTCCCAAGCGCTTAGTACAGTGCTCTGCACACAGTAAGCGCTCAATAAATACGATTGAATGAATGAATGCTTTGCTCTCAGCTGTGATAGTCCGCTTTCTCTATATACTTGTACTTCCCAAGCGCTCTGCACACAGTAAGCGCTCAATAAGCATTGAGCATTGAATAGGGCATTCATTCAACCGTATTTATTGAAGCAGCGTGGCTCAGTGGAAAGAGCCCGGGCTTTGGAGTCAGAGGTCATGGGTTCGAATCCCAGCTCCGCCACTTCTCAGCTGTGTGACTTTGGGCAAGTCACTTCACTTCTCTGGGCCTCAGTTCCCTCATCTGGAAAATGGGGACTAAGTCTGTGAGCCCCACGTGGGACAACTCGATTATCTTGTATCTACCCCAGCGCTTAGAACAGTGCTTTGCACATAGTAAGCACTTAATAAATGCCATCATTAATAAATATGACTGAATGAATATACTTGATTTCGGGAGTTAAGCTTCAGTAGAGTTGGTAGGACCCTCTCAGGGTCGAACCTGGAGAGTTTCCAGGACTCTAGGAGCCTTGACTGTGGGAGGGAGAGGGAAGCAGAGGCCTACACATTCCTAGCTTGGGCAGGGGCTAGCGAGCGGAAATCAATCAATCAATTAATCGTATTTATTGAGTGCTTACTATGTGCAGAGCACTGTACTAAGCGCTTGGGAAGTACAAATTGGCAACACATAGAGACAGTCCCTACCCAACAGTGGGCTCACAGTCTAAAAGGGGGAGACAGAGAACAGAACCAAACATACCAACAAAATAAAATAAATAGGATAGAAATGTACAAGTAAAATAAATAAATAAATAAATAGAGTAATAAATATGTACAACCATATATACATATATACAGGTGCTGTGGGGAAGGGAAGGAGGTAAGATGGGGGGATGGAGAGGGGGACGAGGGGGAGAGGAGGGAAGGGGCTCAGTCTGGGAAGGCCTCCTGGAGGAGGTGAGCTCTCAACAGGGCCTTGAAGGGAGGAAGAGAGCTAGCTTGGCGGAGGGGGAGAGGGAGGTCATTCCAGGCCCGGGGGATGACGTGGGCCGGGGGTCGACGGCGGGACAGGCGAGAACGAGGTACAGTGAGGAGATTAGCGGTGGAGGAGCGGAGGGTGCGGGCTGGGCAGTAGAAGGAGAGAAGGGAGGTGAGGTAGGAGGGGGCGAGGTGATGGACAGCCTTGAAGCCCAGGGTGAGGAGTTTCTGCCTGGTGCGCAGATTGATTGGTAGCCACTGGAGATTTTTGAGGAGGGGAGTAATATGCCCAGAGCGTTTCTGGACAAAGATAATCCGGGCAGCAGCATGAAGTATGCATGCTGCTACAAGCAATCTGCTACAAGTCAAAACTCACATGTGCTGGGCAGCAGTGGTGTGGGAGAGAGTCAAGGGTGGAGACAACTTTACTGCTTGGAAGGAGGGAATGGTAAAACACTTCCTTACTTTTACCAAGAAAACTCTATGGATACACTACCAGAATGATTGCAGATGGAGGTGGGACTTTCTGGGAGAGATGTGTCCGTGGTGTCGCTATGGGTCGGAGATGACTCGCCGGAATACGACAAGACAAAGAACGGCAGGTAACATGCAGTGTGGCCTAGTGGATAGAGCCCAGGCCTGGGAGTAGGAAGGACCTGGGTTCTAATTCCAGCTCTGCCACTTGTCTGTTGTGTGACCTCGGGCAAGTCACCTCATTTGTCTGCGCCTCAGTGATCTCACCTGTAAAATGGGGATTAAGACTGTGAGCCCTATGTGGGACAGGGACAGTTTCCAACCCGATTAGCTCCTATCTAACTCAGCACTTAAAACAGTGCCAGGTACATAATAAACACTTAAAAATAGACTGTGAGCCCACTGTTGGGTAGGGACTGTCTCTATATGTTGCCAACTTGTACTTCCCAAGCGCTTAGTACAGTGCTCTGCACACAGTAAGCGCTCAATAAATACGATTGATTGATTAAAAATATCACAATTATTATTAATAATAATAACAGCATTTGTTAAGTGCTTACTATGTGCAAAGCACTGTTCTAAGCGCTGGGGGGATACAAGGTGATCAGGTTGTCCCACGGGGGGCTCACAGTCTTCATCCCCCTTTTACAGATGAGGTAACTGAGGCTCCGAGAAGTTAAGCGACTTGCCCAGGGTCACACAGCAGACATGTGGCGGAGCCGGGATTCAAACCCACGACCTCTGACTCCAAAGCCCGGGCTCTGTCCACTGAGCCACGCTACTTCTCTACTATTATTACTGTTGTTGCTTCCAAATCTGAATTTGGTATTCCACTGAGCCCCGCTACTTCTCTACTATTATTATTGTTGTTGCTTCCAAACCCGAATTTGGTATTGAACAAAGAAGCAGTGTTGTCTAGTGGAAAGAGAACAGGCTTGGGAGTCAGAGGATCTGGATTCTAAACATCATCATCATCAATCGTATTTATTGAGCGCTTACTATGTGCAGAGCACTGTACTAAGCGCTTGGGAAGTACAAATTGGCAACATATAGAGACAGTCCCTACCCAACAGTGGGCTCACAGTCTAAAAGGGGGAGACAGAGAACAAAATCAAACATACCAACAAAATAAAATAAATAGAATAGATATGTACAAATAAAACAAATAAATAAATAGAGTAATAAATATGTACAAACATATATACATATATACAGGTGCTGTGGGGAAGGGAAGGAGGTAAGATGGGGGGATGGAGAGGGGGACGAGGGGGAGAGGAAGGAAGGGGCTCAGTCTGGGAAGGCCTCCTGGAGGAGGTGAGCTCTCAGCAGGGCCTTGAAGGGAGGAAGAGAGCTAGCTTGGCGGATGGGCAGAGGGAGGGCATTCCAGGCCCGGGGGATGACGTGGGCCGGGGGTCGATGGCGGGACAGGCGAGAGCGAGGTATGGTGAGGAGATTAGCGGCGGAGGAGCGGAGGGTGTGGGCTGGGCTGCAGAAGGAGAGAAGGGAGGTGAGGTAGGAGGGGGCGAGGGGATGGACAGCCTTGAAGCCCAGGGTGAGGAGCTCACCACTCCCGCTTGTCTGCTGTGTGGTCTTGGATCAATCACTTCACTAGTCTCCTGTGGGACAGGGACTATGTCCAACCTGATTATCTTGTGTCTACCTCACCGCTTAGTACATTGCCTGGTACATGGTAAACATTTGACAAAATATTGTGAAAGAATTAACAAATACCAGGCTTTTCGATGTGACCACAGCAAAAACATTAGCCGCTCAATGAGTGCAGAAACTGCACTAGTTGTATAAATGTCTCACTGGCTATCCTTAGCCTTCCCCAAGATCCCCTAGGCCAGCTCTTTGGCCACTGTCCTCTCTCCAAAGCTGATGTTGCCATTACAGTCTCCTTTCCTGTCTTTCTGCGGCCACAGGGCCAGTCATTTAAAGGGGTCATTAGTCCAGTGTCTACTTACATAATACTACCTCTCACCCCTTTAGATTGTAAACTCGTTATGGTCAGGGAACGTGTCTGCTAATTCTGTTGTATTGCACTATCCCAAGACTTTAGTAGTGTTCTGTACACAGTAAGTGTTCAATAAATACCACTGATTGATTGATTGATTATGTTACAGTGTTTTGGCACCAACATCAACCATGCTGGGCTTTCTATCCCAAGACTTCAGTAGTGTTCTGTACACAGTAAGTGTTCAATAAATACCACTGATTGATTGATTGATTGATTATGTTACAGTGTTTTGGCACCAACACCAACCATGCTGGGCTTTCTATCCCAAGACTTTAGTAGTGTTCTGTACACAGTAAGTGTTCAATAAATACCAATGATTGATTGATTGATTATGTTATAGTGTTTTGGCACCAACACCAACCATGCTGGGCTCTTTAAGAGGGACATTTATTCTTATGGATGCTTTGGAAAGAACTCATGACCGGTTGAATTGGTCACAGTATTCCTTCATGTATTTATGTACTAAGTATATTTTGACTTTGAGTTTCCTTTACCCAAAACCACTGGTGATTCAGAGTTCATACAACCTTACTCATGTTCCTAAAAAACTAACAAACATACTCATTTCTTCTATATCTGTGGGTGGCTGGCATGGAACAAAACAAGAACGCTTTGTTCAGAAACTTTGCAGTCACTTGGGCTTATCCTGTGTTTTTTTTTTAAACCCAACATATTTTTCTTTATTTCCTGTTTCTCTTTTCAGATCCATAAACTCTTAAACTTACCTTTTCTCTGTGAATAAGGAAGACGATTTTCAGTCTGCAAACTAAGTTACTAAAACTTTAATGGGGGATTTATGCTTGCTGACTGCTGATTAAGCTACTCTTCCTTTAACAATCTTACTGAAATCTACCTGAAAATGTACATCAATAAAGATGAAATTAAAAGCATCAGTAAAGTTTCTACCTCACTGAACTAACAGGAAGAATGTTAATGTCTAGACATGAGCTCAACAAAGTCCAATTTCCACATCCTAATGCCATGATGGCCCAGATAAAAGGTTCCAATAATTCGCAGCTAATTAGCTTGTTTGTGCATATGTGCGCACACTTGTATATACGTGCATGCACTTGAATAATAATAATAATAATGTTGGTATTTGTTAAGCGCTTACTATGTGCAAAGCACTGTTCTAAGCGCTGTGGTAGATACAAGGTAATCAGGTTGTCCCACGTGGGGCTCACAGTCTTCATCCCCATTTTACAGATGAGGGAACTGAGGCCCAGAGAAGTTAAGTGACTTGCCCAAAGTCACACAGCAGACAAGTGGCGGAGCAGGATTTGAACCCACGACCTCTTGACTCAAAGCCCGTGCTCTTTCCACTGAGCCACGCTGCTTCTCGAATACACACACACACACACACACACACACACACACAATGTCTTCACTTGTTTAGCACAGCATCTGACCCAGAACAGTACATATGCAGGCACTTCATATTATTTAATCATTTATAAACGCCCTTATCACTTAGTCAATTCAGACCTAGCTCAACAACTTTGTCGATTAATTAATCAACCAATGGTATTTACTGAGCACTTACTGTGTGCAGAGCACTGTACTAATGATTGGGAGAGTACAATACACTAGCATTGGTAGAAACATTCCTCTGTCGTTGGAGGAACCCCTGAAGAAAGTGGCCAGAAGCAGGAAAACCAATTTATCAATCAATGGCAGTTACTGAGCGCTTACCTGGAGCACAGCACTGTGCTAAGAGATCGGGAGAGTTCAATTTACCAGAGTTGGTCAACACATTCCCAGCCTTAATAGGAAGATGATGAGGACCGCACAGACTGTGAGCTCATTGTGGGCAGAGACTGCCTCACTTTAGTGCTGTATTGTACTTTCCCAAGAGCTTAGTACAGTGCTCTGCTCACAATAAGCGCTCAATAAACATGAGAATGGATGAGTGGAGATTTTGAAGAGAGCTCCCCGCAGGTTTGGGCAGGAGACTGGGAGCTCATAGTGGGCAGGGAACTTGTCTACCAACTCTCGTGTACTGTACTCTCCCAGCCGCTTAGCACAGTGCTCTGCACACAGTAAGTGCTCAGTAAATACAATTGATTGTATCGTCCACCTAGGCCAAAACGGCTTTAAAAATACCGTATGGTAATGGAGCATGAGGGAAGAGAGGAAGAGAGAAGGGGGAGGCTAAATCCGGGCTGTGGGTGAATGAAAAACTGCTCGGCCCAGGGGATGGAGGGAAAGGTTCAAAGCAAGAGGAGGAGGAGGGGACTGGATGGAATGTCAAGAGGGCTCATAGATCCTGGCCACATCATCAATTTAAAATAATAATAATAATAATTGTGGCACTTAAGCGCTTACTATATGCCAAGCACAGTTCTATGTACTGGGGTAGACACAAGTTAGATTCATTCATTCATTCAATCATATTTATTGATCAGTTGGACACAGTCCCTGTCCTACATGGGGTTCACACTCTTATCCCCGTTTTACAGAATAGGTAACTGAGGCACAGAGAGGTGAAGTGACTTGCCCCAGGTCACACAGCATCATGTAGTACCTCGGGAGTATGCATACTGTGGGCCTTTGGAAACAGGGGCATCCATTCCTATACTTTGATTGATCAATCATTTAAACTAAGAAGGGTTAAGTATGAATCAGTAAACAATCTAAAATTCTAAACTGCAAAAAGAAATTAAAATACAGTACTGGGGTGCGCATCTTTGTGTCTTGGCTTTCCGTCCCCCAGCCTTCCTTTTCTTCTACCACCTCTGACCTACTTTGAAAGGCAGCCTGGTCTTGTGGATAAGAGCACAGTCCTGGGAGAGAAGGACCTGGGTTCTAATCCTGGTTCCCACCAGTTGTCTTGCTGTCTGTGACCTTGGGCAAGTCACTTCGCTTCTCTGTGCCTCAGTGCCCTCATCTGTAAAATGGGGATTAAGACTGTGAGCCCTCTGTGGGACAGGGACTGTGTCCAACCCGATTACTTTGCATCTACCCCAGTGTTTAGAACAGTGCCTGGCACATGGTAAGCGCTTAACAAATACCATTACTATGATTATCATTATTATCACTTCTACATGACTCCTTACAGCTTAATTTATGGTAACCACTGTGTAGATAAAATTTTCTTTACTTGACGGGAATAAAGAAGGTAAAAAGGAGACGTGAGGGTCAAAAATTCACAAATTTTGAATTTAGTGTAAGCCTTTTGTGGGCAGGGAACCTGTCTACCAACTCTGCTGTATTGTACTTTCCCAAGTGCTTAGCTGCACACAGTAAGCACTCAATAAACATGACTGACTGATTGATAGTGACACCCAATAATGATAAACCATGTTCTTGACAAAAAGATGCTAGTTCACCAAATTACAATACAGAAAAATTAACCTGAATTCCCTAGCAATGTAGGGATTTGAACCGACATTAGGTGGTTTGGAACAGGTTCCCTTCCAAACCCCAGATTCAGGCACGAGATGGGCTGAAGTTAGAAAACTTGTCTTCTCCCAGTCAGAGTATGAGAGCACCAAGATAAAGCAGTGTGCCTTCTCCTACCCTTGCAGGGATTGGGAAGGGCAACCCAAAGGGAGCCTGATCCCCCTGTAGCCCCAAAATCCACGATGAAAACCTCAAGAATCTCACCCCGTAATTTCCCAACAACCCAATGATTCAGCTGACGCAATTACAGCAGTCGCAAGACACAACTACAGTGAAATAAGGAGGTTTATTGCACTTCAATCATAGTGCTACTTTAAAAACCATGATTACCAATCTTATGTTAAGGAAAATTCTCTTATCGGTAGGGCTAGTTGCACACTGAGGCTATCGGGCTACAATCCCAGATTGGAGCTTGGGGGCTTTGCCACTTGCCAGCTGTGTGACCTTGGGCACTTAACTTCCCTGTGGCTCATCTGCAAAATGGGGATTCATTAGTAGCATGGCTTAGTGGATCGAGCATGGGCCTGGGATTCAGGTCATGGGTCCTCATCCCGGCTCTGCCGCTTATCTGCTGTGTGACCTTGGGCAAGTTACTTCACTTCTCTGGGCCTCAGTCACCTCATCTGTAAAATGGGGATGGAGACTGTGAGCCCCACATGGGACAGGGACTGGGTCCAACCCGATTTGCTTGTTTCCACCCCAGCACTTAGTACTTTGCCTGGCATATAGTAAGAGCTTAACAAATACCACAATTATTATTGTCAGTATTATTCTCCCTCCCACTTAGACTGTGAGGTCCAAGGGGGACAGAGACTGTGTTCAACCTGACAATCCTGTACCTATCCCAGTGCTTAGTACAGCATGTAGCAAATGCTTACCAAATGCCATCATCATCCCCCAGAGGTGTGCCGATTGACCCTACTGCCGCCACTCCTTCACAAGATAATCAGGCGTCACCGAATGCTACCAACGTTGAGTCTCCTTGGGGCATTCCAAAGATGGCTCACAGACCAGACCTTTCTGCCCATGGTCAGAGAGGGGGGGATAACACCGGAACCAACCTCCAGTCCCCATCGGCGACTGGCCTTAGCCACGGCCATTTAAAATTTCTCTATCGGTGAAGGGCAGGGGGACGACGACTGAAGAAACGGGGAGGAGACCGTACGGGGCCATGGCTTCGGAGTTCAACTCCGGCCCACAAATGCTGCCCTGGGGTGACCCTGGCTTTGCCATCCCTGTACCCCCAGCCATCGTCCAGCCAAGCACAGGCCAAGTGATAAGATGGCCTGCTCTCTGCCCCAACCCCAGGCAGCCCCAGGGGCTGCCTCTTAAAGAAGATGCCGCCCTTGAAAGTGGTTCCTTCCCAGCTGGGGGCAAACGTGGGGATGACTATGTGCCTAGTACAGTGCTCTGCACACAGCAATCGCTCAATATATATGATTAAATGATTGAATGAATGAATGACTAGCCCCAAAGAGGGGCCTAAATGCCCTCCAGAAGAGTCAGTGGATGAAGTGGGTCTGGAGGATTCCCTCAGGCTCACCTCCCCCATTCCTGGTCAGAGGACAAGCTCTGGAGGGAGCCTGGGGGAGACTGTGGAGGGGTGAAGAATGGTGGGGGGGAGGGGGGCAAGCACGACAATCTGGGCTTCTGCCAGGAGGCATCGCTGTCCAGGCTCACTCCCTCCATCATATGTGCCCGCTGACTCTACAGCCCATCCCTGGGGCCAGGGTCGGGACGGGATCCTCGGTTGAACATATGGGTCTTACTTAGGCCCTGCCTAGACGATGATCACCTCCTGAGAGCTCACCTCCTCCAGGAGGCCTTCCCAGACTGAGCCCCTTCCTTCCTTTCCCCCTCGTCCCCCTCTCCATCCCCCCCATCTTACCTCCTTCCCTTCCCCACAGCACCTGTATATATGTATATATGTTTGTACATATTTTTTTACTCTATTTATTTATTTATTTATTTGTACATATCTATTCTATTTATTTTATTTTGTTAGTATGTTTGGTTTTGTTCTCTGTCTCCCCCTTTTAGACTGTGAGCCCACTGTTGGGTAGGGACTGTCTCTATATGTTGCCAATTTGTACTTCCCAAGCGCTTAGTACAGTGCTCTGCACATAGTAAGCATTCAATAAATACGATTGATGATGATGATGATGCTGATGATGATCACATGATTAAGACTGTGAGCCCCATGTGGGACAGGGACTGTGTCCAATACAATTTGCTTGTAACCCCCCAGCCTAGCACCTCGTATAGCACCTGGCACATAATAAGCGTTTAATAAATACCACACATTCTTATTAATCAATCACATTTATTGAGTGCTTACTGTGTGCAGGGCACTCGACTAACATCTTGGGAGAGTACGACCTAACGATATAACAGACGCATTCCCTGCCCACCCTATTCCCACCACAATGACGTCAAAGAAGTGATTATTCCTTACACAGATTGAAAAGACCGAGTATTCTGTAAAAGAAATCACTTACAGTTCCTTGTGTTTGTCCTCAGCCAAAATTTGATCATTGGGCTTCAGGCCATACCTGGAGGATGAGAAAAGAATGTTCGGTCACACAAAGAATAATTTCAGATTTTTTGTAAACTCGCCCACCCCAGGAAAGTATGCTCGGTCACAGTTTTATGGGAGAATCAACAGAATTACACAGGAAGCCAATCAGTATCACTCAACTTGATAAACTAAGGAGGACAGTGTGAGGATTTTTTTTAACTTCACACTTTTCTTCTAAAGAGTAATTCCTTAATCTACTCAATTCACTCATATGCAATCCCAGAAGGGTGCAATTGATTTCCAGCTGAATTTTCAAATATCTGAAACATGGTCTCCAAGGTCCACAATCAGTTCAGCCTCCTTTGCCTTCTTTGTCGTCCCTTCTATTGAGTTGGAAGTAGACTAAAAATATCTCCTTCCAGTGCAAAAAATGAGGCTGCAACTAGCAAAGGGGACTCTTGGGTTAGAAATGGGACCTCTTCCCAGGCTTGGAAAAGAAGGCATTTCTGGTAGTCCCCCCCCACCCCATCATCACAGGTCAATCAATTAATCAATCATATTTACTGGGCGAGCGCTTGCTGTCAGTCGGTCAATTTATTGGGCGCTTACTGCATGCAGAGCACTGTACTAAGTGCTTGGGAGAGTATATTACACCAATAAACACACACATTCCCTGCCCACGCCAAGCGTACAGTCTTGAGGGTGAACTGTGTTCAGAGCACTGTACTATGCGCTTGGGAGTTCAACACAACCGAGATGTAGACACGTTCCCTGTCCACAACAAGCTTACAGTCACGGGAAGACAGACATTAATACAAGGAAAGAAAATGCACATATTGTACATAAGCGCCGTGGGACTAGGGAAGGGTCTGCTTGTAGACTGACTGTCTACTTGTTTTGTTATCTGTCACCCCCTTCTAGACTGTGAGCCCATTGTTGGGTAGGGACTGCCTCTGTTGCCAAATTGTACTTTCCAAGCGCTTAGTATAGTGCTCTGCACACAGTCAGCGCTCAATAGATACGATTGAATGAATGAATGAAGGGGTGAATAAAGGGTGCAAATCCAAGTGTGAGGCGGAAGGGAGTGGGAGAAGAGGGAATGGGGGCTTAGTCACGGAAGGCCTCATGGAGGAGATGTGCTTTCAATATGGCTTTGAAGGTGGGGATAAGTGATCACCTGTCACATAAGAGGACGAAGGGCATTCCAGGCCAGAGACAGGATGTGTCGACTTGTACTTCCCAAGCGCTTAGTACAGTGCTCTGCACACAGTAAGCGCTCGATAAATACGATTGATTGATTGACTGATTGATTGATTGATGTGGGCGAGAGGCTGGCAGTGAAATCGACAAGAATGAGGCACAGTGAATAGGTAGGCATTACAGGAGCAAATTGTGCGGGCTGAGTTGTAGTAAGAGAGCAGCAAGGTAAGGTAGGAGGGGGCAAAGTGATCGAGTGCTTTAAAGTAAGGAGTTTTTGCTTGATGAGGAGGTGGATGGGCAACCACTGAAGGTTCCTGAGTAGCAGGGAAACATGCCCTGAAAGGTTCTGCAGAAACATGATCTGAATGGCAGCGTGAAATACGGACTGAAGCGGGGAGAGACAATAAGCAGGGAGATCAGCAAGGGAGAATGATACAGAATGAAGTTTAGTTAAATCTGCCAATTTTTCTAAACCAAAGTATGATAAAACTGTCTAGTATTGCATGAAAGTACCACCTGTATTGCTAGGTGCCAGGAACTTTTTGGGGTTTTTTTAAGTGAGCCTTGTTAAGCGCTTACTGCGGGCCAAGCATTGTAGTAAGCACTGGAGTAAACACAAGAAAATCAGGTTGGACACAGTCCCTGTCCAACAGGGGGTTCACGGTCTAGGAAACAGGGAGTAGGACTTAATCCCAATTTTACAGATGAGGTAACAGAGCCACACAGAAGTGACTTGTCCAAGGTCACCTCATAGACAAGTGGCAGAGGTGGGATTAAAACCCAGTTCCCCTGCCCCCCTAGACTGTAAGCCTGTTGTGGGTAGGGAATGTGTCTGTTATATTGTCCTCACACAAGAGTTTAGTACAGTGCTCTGCATGGAGTAAGCGCCCAATAAATACGACTGATGGATTGAGATCTTCTGACTTCCAGAGGACCGTGTCAAGAAGCTGAAGGTGACCATGATCTCAAGTAGAAGTGTCATACCTGCCAAGCCAAAGCCTTAGCTACCCAAGGCAACTTGCACAGTCAGGAACACAATACTCTGGGCAGCAGCGGCCCGGCTCCCTTCCCACCCCTCAGTGCCCCAAAACAAGCATGGAGGGATCGTGGGAAATCACAGCCCAGGTCCAGCCCGGTCCGCCCCAAGTCAGGGTTTGTCCTGGGGGTGTCTTAATGGAGGCTCTTGAACAGAGGAGAACGGAAAATGTCTTTTGTTGCACCACTAGTGAGCTCTCAAACAGTGGGTAATCCATCATTTGCTCAATCAATGCTATTTATTGACCATCTGTGTGTGGAACACTGTAGTAAGCACTTGGGAGAGTACGATGTAACAGAGTTGGTAGACCCATTTCCTGCCCACAACAAGCTTACAGTATAGAAGGGAACACCAAGTGCACAGAAGTAGAAAACTAACAGGAGGGTCGTCGTGCCTTGGACGAAGTAGAACTGAGAGTTTAATGTCAAAGCTGCAACTTAAAAGAAAACGTACTGTTCACTCAACTTTATAAACATGAGTCGTGAGTTGATATGGGGATCATATTCAGTTTCTGGCCTAGCCAGCTTGTGTCGGTGATACCCTCTTGTGATAAAAGTGCTAAGTGATAATAGAGCAAGTAGACAACATCCCCCCCATCCCCCTTAAAAAGAGTACAGAATAGAGAAGTAGTGTGAAATAGCGGATAAAGCACAGGCCTGGCTGAGGTCCTAAAGCATCATCTCTTAAACAGGGTATGAAGACTCGCGGAAAGATGGGAGAAAACCCAAGGCTCTTGAAGCTTCCTCAATCCACAGGGACAGCTACTTGTGAGCCGCAGGAGCCGGCCCCAAGCGAACTTTGTGAATTCTTGTCCAGAAGTGCTTTGCACTGAACTCCATCACAACAATTCTAGACAATTATAGAGTCCTACTTAGATGGGGTGGGGCCAGAGCCAGAAAAGCCACATTTTCAGCCACCATACAGCTCTACCACACAAAGTTTCTCTAGTTGGTTGGTTTGTTTCCTTTTTGGCTTCATTTCATTTTCTGTGGTATTTGTTAACCATTTTCTATGTGCCAGGCACTGTACCAGGTGCTTGATCACCTTGTAACCTCCCCAGCGCTTAGAACAGTGCCTTGCACATAGTAAGCACTTAATAAATGCCATCATTATTATTATTGTTGTCAATCCCAGAGTTCAGTACAGTGCCTGACACATAGTAAGCACTCAACAAATGACATTACTACTATTACTGGAAAGAGCATGAGCTTGGGAGTCATAGGACATGCGTTCTACTCCAGGCTCCGCCACTTGTCTGCTGTGTGACCTTGGGCAAGCCACTTAATTTCTCTGTGCCTCTGTTACCTCATCTGTAAAATGGGGATTAAGACTGTGAGACCCACGTGGGACAACCTGATTACCCTGTATCTTCCCCAGTGCTTAGAACAGTGCTTGGCACATAGCAAGAGCGTAACAAATACCATAATTATTATTATGAATATTATCATTATCATTAAGCAGGACATTCAGGATCTTTCTGAAATACCCAGAATCTGGAAGACTCCACTTGAATACCAAGAGTTTCTGTACTTCTGATTTTTATGTAAACTGTACAATAACTCAGTTTCCCCTTCCAAAGGTCATTTGCTGCTTCCAATTACTAGAGATACTTCTAAAGCTAATTTTGGTGATACTATTGCCAATAGAAAAATGAAAGACATTTGGAAAAATTCCGAACTGGTACTTTTCAAAATAAAAGAGGCTCCATTAAGTGTAAAACACAGCAAATGCAGTGACTCAGGTAGAGCTTTTAAAATCCCAGAAGAGATTCTCGGAAACTCTGTTTTGCACAAGTGGTAGGACCAGGGATTTTTTTTTTTTAATTTAATGACTGTAATCACAGAGCTAAAGGAGGTCCGGAGGAGGAGGAGCAGAACAAGCAATGCAAAGTGTGCTGAACTGCTTTGTAATAGCAGGGGGAGATTTTTGCAGTGTGTAGGTTCCTCCACTGAAATCAGGCCTCTTGAAGCGATTCTAAGTCTCACCCAAAGAAACTTGCTGCTCAACGTTACTATGCTACTTATTAAGCCTTTACTATGTACCAAGCACTGGGGAGGATACCCAGTTGAACAGAGTCCCTGTCCCGCATGGGGTTCCCAGTGTAAGTAATCATCATCTCTCGCTTTTAAAGCCTAATGTGTACGGATTGGAAAACGAACCACCCAAGTCAGAAGTGGCGTCCCTGCTTTGAGGGATCTTTCAATCTCATGAGGGTAATGAGCAAACATGCATTCCATATCTACTTAATGTAAAAGAAAAAGAGCTTTGATACAAATGATAAACACCAAAAGCTCCAGAAAGGCCCAGAAAAGGTAAGTGATTTGCCCGAAGTCACACAGTTGACAAGTGGCAGAGGCGGAATTCATTCATTCAATCGTATTTATTGAGCGCTTACTGTGTGCACAGCACTGTACTAAGCGCTTGGGAAGTACAAATTGGCAACATATGAGACGGTTTGAACCCATGACCTCTGACTCCAAAGCCCGTGCTCTTTCCACTGAGGCACGCTGCTTCTAGCGTTTGGGAGAGTACAACAATAAACAGGCATATTCCCGGCTCACGATGAGCTTACATTCTAGAAGGGGAGAGAGACAGATATCAATAGATATCATGAGTGCTGTGGGGCTGGGATGGGGGGGGTGAATAAAGGGAGCAAGTCAGGGCGATGCAAAAGGGAATGGGAGACAAGGAAAGGAGGGCTTATTCAGGAAAACCCTCTTGGAGGAGATGTGCCTACAATAAGGCTTTGAAGGCGGGAAGAGATGATCTGGGAGGTACGGATTAAACAAGAAATGTCTCGTGGAAAGACTGTAAACTTGGGGTGGGCAGGGAATGGGTCTACCAACTCTGTTATATTCTACCCTCCTAACCGCTTAGTACAGTGTTCTGCGCACAATCAGCACTCTATAGAGAAGCAGCATGGCTCGGCGGAAAAATCACGGGCTTGGGAGTCACAGGTCATGGCGTCTAATCCTGGCTCTGCCATTTGTCAGCTGTGTGACTTTGGGCAAGTCACTTCACTTCTCTGTGCCTCAGTTCCCCCATCTGCAAAATGGGGATTAAGACTGTGAGCCCCACGTGGGACAACCTGATTGCCTTGTATCCCGCCCAGTGCTTAGAACAGTGCTTGGAACATAGTAAGCACTTAACAAATACCATTATTGTTATTATTGTTATTATTATTATTAATAATAATGATAATAATAATAAATACCACTGAATGGCTGAGTGATTCAAAGAGCAGCCTTTAAGGAAGGCTTGGAAAGTGGGAGAAAGACTGTGAGCTCTAACTGTGCGTTTGTTGTGAGCAAGGATTGCCACTCTTTGTTGCTGTATTGTACTTTCCCAAGCGCTTAGTACAGTGCACTGCACACAGTAAGTGCTCAATAAATACAACTGAATGAATGAATGTGTGGCTTGATGAATGAGTAGGGGAGAGGTTTATGCGGGTGGAAAGTTAGAGATGGGAGGACCATGAGTGAGTTACCATTAGAAGATCAGCTTGGGAAGAAGCCAAGAGCCAGAGCCCAGGGTGGAGCGGGGAAAAGAGACTCTTTGCAAATCTGAAAATTCTCAATCTTCTCTGGTTAATCGGTTACTTGGGCCATTCGGTAAAACATTATAGGAGAGTTTGCATAAGAGGAAAATAAGTTTTAGACTTTCAGAGAATTGTGAACATTTCAGAGAATTGTGAACATTTCAGAAGAAAAAGGCTAATTCGATTTACCTGAATATAGACCTTGAAGAGACTTCCCCATCATATGATCTGTAAACAGTAAGGGCTTTGTAGGTAGGGATGATGTCTACTCACTTTCTATATGTTCCCAAGCACTTGGTATAGTGCTCTGCCCACAGTAAGCGCACAGTGAATACCACTAATTCACTGACGCATCAACAGTCTTCCCCTACATCAAGGCCTTTGCACCCAAGGGAGAGACTGCGTGCTGGGTGAGTTGGCTAGCGCTTGGCATTCAGAGCACTCCCCATGGCACTCCCCATCCACCCTCAACTGTTGAGACAGTTGAGGGTGGATGTGGCAACAAATATGTATTTCAGAGTATTGGAGTGGGTGGAGATGGCAGCAAGAAACTGGGCCAGGATGGCCATCTCTGACCAAACTATTCCAGGCAGATGAATTTCTTAGTAATATATCCAAAGAAGGAGGAACGAATCAAACCATGGTACTTATTGAGTGAATACTGTGTTCAGAGCACTTTACTAAGCACTTGGGAGAGGAGAGGAGAGTTGGTAGACATCTCCCCTGCCCACAAGGAGCTTACAGCCTAGAGGGAGAGATCATCATCATCAGTGGTGTTTATGGAGCACTTATTGTGGGCAGAATATGGTACTAAGCAGTTCTCACTTGGGAGAGTACAAAGCAACAGAGTTGGTAGAAACGTTCCCTGCCCACAACGAGCTTACAGTCTAAACTAGCTCTCTTCCTCCCTTCAAAGCCCGACAGAGCTCACCTCCTCCAAGAGGCCTTCCCAGACTGAGCCCCTTCCTTCCTCTCCCCCTCGTCCCCCTCTCCATCCCCCCCACCTTACCTCCTTCCCTTCCCCACAGCACCTGTATATATGTATATATGTTTGTACATATTTATTACTCTATTTATTTTATTTGTACGTATCTATTCTATTTATTTTATTTTGTTAGTATGCTTGGTTTTGTTCTCTGTCTCCCCCTTTTAAACTGTGAGCCCACTGTTGGGTAGGGACTGTCTCTATACGTTGCCAATTTGTGCTTCCCAAGCGCTTAGTACAGTGCTCTGCACATAGTAAGCGCTCAATAAATACGATTGATTGATTGATTGATTGATCCCTTCCCAGACGGAGCCCCCTTTTTCCTCTCCTCCTCCCCATCCCTCCCCGCCCTACCTCCTTCCCCTCCCCACAGCACTTGTATATATTTGTACAGATATATTACTCAATTTTACTTGTACATATTTACTACTCTACTTATTTTATTAATGATGTGCATATAGCTATAATTCTATTTATTCTGATGGTTTTGACACCCGTCTACATGTTTTGTTTTGTTGTCTGTCTCTCCCTTCTAGACTGTGAGCCCGTTTTTGGGTAGGGACCGTCTCTATATGTTGCTGACTTGTACTTCCCAAGTGCTTAGTACAGTTCTCTGCACACAGTAAGCGCTCAATAAATACAACTGAATGAATGGAGGGACATTTAAAATACATCACAGAATGGGGACGTGGGGGTATAAGGATAGGTACATAAAGTGCTATGGGGTTGAGAGGCAGTGGGGTAACTATCAAGAGCTTAGAAAAGCGGCATGGCTCAGTGGAAAGAGCCCGGGCTTGGGAGTCAGAAGTCATGGGTTCTAATCACGGCCCTGCCTCTTGTGAGTTGTGTGACTTTGGGCAAGTCACTTCACTTCTCTGTGCCTCAGTTCCCTCATCTGTAAAACGGGTATTAAGACTGTGAGCCCCATGTGGGACAACCTGATTACCTTGTATTTCCCCCAGCGATTAAAACAGTGCTTAGCACAGAGTAAGCGCTTAACAAATACCAAAATTATTGTTATTATTATTATTATTATGATTCAAGTTCATGCATGAGGCAGAAGGGACAGTGAATGGGAGAAATGAAGGCTTAGTCAAGGAAGGCCCACAACAAACTGCCTTATTAGTGACTGTCTGTGATCCTGTGAACAACAACAAGGAAGAGACTCGCGAAGGCACTGATGGGCTCTACTTGAGGACGGGTGGTTTCCAGTCCATGGTGGGTGGAGCATGGAGGAAGTAATGGCCTTCTCTCCCTGCCCTACCCAGTATTGGGCCTGGATCAATCAATCACTGCCATGTAGAGCCACAGCTGTGACACCTAAGGTGGACAAAAGGTGGTTGCTTTGAATGGTGAGGAGAAAAGAAAGCAGGAGAAGCAGAAGAAGGCAGCAATAGGAGGAAGCAGTGTTCGGAGGAGGCTTGCAGTGTCAGCGGTCCATGTTGCCAGGAACTCCGCAACAGGATGGGCAGAACAGACTCCCTTGACCAGCAGACTGGTACTGGACCCTTGGAGTGGAGTGAGTGAGAGTGTGCATGTGTCACTTCCTTGCACACTGGTAACACTAAGTAAAAGACTTTCCACAGTAACTTTGGTGGTTGGTGGTGTGGTTCGACACTCTTTGTGTCACTGAGGCTCCCCGGGTACAGGGGAGTCCTGGTTGGTACAAGCTGGGAGCTCGTGACATAAAAGATGTGATTTGGGGAGGATTTAAGTTGGGGAGAGTAGTGGACTGTCGTATATAAAGAGGGAGGAAGTTCCAGGCCATAGGGAGGATGTGGACAAGGGGTCAGCAGTGAGACAGATGAAATCGAGGTACAGACAGTAGGTCAGTGTTAGAGAAGTGAAGTGTGCGAGTGGAAGTAGGAAATTAGCAAGGTAAGGTAAGAGGGAGAGAGCAGACTGAGTGAGAGGGCAGAATGAATGAGGGGTCCTTCAGATTCCCTGACTGCCACTTATGGAGAAATTCAGACCGCTAAGCAGCTATCAATTATTGAAACAGATTAAGAGGGCTTTGGAAATCAAGAACAAAACACTGATTAAAGCAAGATTATGAAAACTGGACAAAGTAAAAGCACGCTAATCACTACACTGAAGCACATTAATGTGTTTTGGCAAAGGTCACCCTTTCCACTTTAGATTGAAATATAGAAGGATTATCAAAAAAAGATTATGATTAAACTACGGGATCAAGAAAATAATTCATCCATACTGGTTGTAATGACTACTTACCACTAGATTTAAAGCCCTCAATCAGCTCTCTCTCCCTACTACTTAGCTTCACTCCACTAACACCAACCGACTAGTTTACCTCAATCTCACCTCTCGCTGTCGTCCCCTTGCTTACATCTTCCCTCTGGCCCACAACTCCCTCCCGCTTTCATGCCTGACAGACCACCGCTCTCCCCACCTTCCAAGCCCTACTAACGTCATATCTCCACCAAAAAGTTTGATTAACCTCTCATTTCCCCACCCTATTCCCCACCCCTTCCCTCTAGACTGTAAGCCTGGGGCAGGCAGGGCACATGTCTACCAACTCTGTTATGTTGTACTCTCCCAAGCACTTAGGACAGTGCTCTGCACATAACACCCCTCTCAGGGTCACACCTGGAGAGTTTCCAGTACTCTACCAGTCTTAGCTACGGGAGGGAGAGTCAAGCAGAGGCCTATCCATTCCATTCCTAGCTTGGGCAGTGGCAGCGAGTGGAAGGCAATCTGCTCGACTCTCTCCCTTGCTGTTGCTGCCCAGCGTGGGTGAGTTTTGGAGAGTCGAGGATGGGGACACGAGTTTACTGCCTGGAAGGCGGCAATGGTAAACCACTTCTGGATTTCTACCAAGGAAACTCTATGAATACACCACCAGAACGATTGCAGATGGAGAACGGGGCATTGGGGGATAGATGTGTCCCTGGTGTCGCTAAGCGTTGGAAACGACTCGACAGCAAAAGACAAGACTGCACACAATAGATGCTCAATAAATAGGACTGATCAACTGATTGGCCCTCCATTTTGCACTACCAAGGCACTTGGGAATGTCCCCTTCAAACATTTTGCTTCCCAACCCCAAGTCCCACTTGTGTACAGATCTTTACACTCTGCTGCTTCCCCTAGCTCTAATTTATTTTAATGTCTGTGTCCCCACTGGATTATAAGTTCCTTGAAGGCAGGGATCAATAGTAATTCAATATTAATGAATCCTCCCAAGTGTTCAATTCAGTTATCTGCATACACTATGTGCGCAATAAATACGAATGATTGATTTACCAACAGCAGGTTTCACCTCCATCCCAACTGCACAGGGCCTGTACAGTGGTGAGGGGAAAGGAGAGAACTGTCCATCCAAACCACATCCTTTTTGTGGTTTCACTGAAAATGGAGGAAGAAACCATATGCCCGAAAAAGGGAAAGCAATGAGAAAGTCCTCAATCAATCAATCAATCAATCAATCGTATTTATTGAGCGCTTACTATGTGCAGAGCACTGTACTAAGCGCTTGGGAAGTACAAATTGGCATCACATAGAGACAGTCCCTACCCGATAGTGGGCTCACAGTCTAAAAGGGGGAGACAGAGAACAGAACCAAACATACCAACAAAATAAAATAAGTAGGATAGAAATGTACAAGTAAAATAAATAAATAAATAAATAAACAGAGTAATAAATATGTACAGGAAAGGAGGACAACGTGGGGGGTGAAAAGAAGGGAGTGAAACAAAGGCCAGGGGAGAAGGGGAAGAAGACAAGAAGAGAAAGAAGAGGAGAGAAGGGGAATTCTCTTCCTTCCAAATGAAGCATACTACACGACAATAGTCACGCAGATCTCTGTTAACTTAGACTTTGCTGTTATGAAATACTTTACTTGAGGCCAGTCCTGCAGGATACCCAGAAATTCGAATTCTCGAAGGCACATGAATGTACCCTGGGAGTAAAATGTGGGTCAATAGTTACTCAGACTGGAGGTTCCCTCTATAGACTGTAAGCTCACTGTGGGCAGGAAACCTGACTGCCAACTCTGTGGCACTGGACCCTCCCAAGTGCTTAGTACAGTGCTCTGCACACAGTAAGCGCTCAATAAATATCACTGATTGATACATTTTAAGTACGTTTGGAAGTACGCAGTCTCCACAATTTGCAGTGACTGAATTTGTATTTCCTTGGACTGCTTTACTTGTGTATTCATTCATTCAATCATATTTATTGAGCGCTTACTGTGTGCAGAGTACTATACTAAGCACTTGGAAAGTACAATTCTGCAACAGATAAAGACAATCCCTACCCAACAACAGACTTCAGTAGTATTTGTTATATCTTTACGGATATTATTCCAGTTGCATCCATGTTCTTCTTCCAATAGCTTAAGCCAAAGTACCATGATACACTGATTTACAACAGATGTGTTGAACTTCTAGGGCCACACTCGCACCTCTCCTTTTCATTCATCATCATCAATCGTATTTATTGAGCGCTTACTATGTGCAGAGCACTGTACTAAGAGCTTGGGAAGTACAAATTGGCAACATATAGAGACAGTCCCTACCCAACAGTGGGTTCCTGGCCTTCCTGCTTCTCAAGTTCATTATTACCACTGTGAAACACTAAATTAGGCAAAGCATAAATTCCGGGTACTTGCGTTTTAAGTACCTCAAGTACCTCAGCAAGTACTCTTCTCCTTTAGCAATAGGCAAATTCTTGAAATGTGGAATCTTGAATTTTATATTCTATTTCTACATAGGCATACATTTGTCATCAGGAGTCTTGTCCCTGTAGAGGCAGCAGAGTCAGGTTGATGAAGGAGGCTTAAGTAGTTCTTGGAACTGACAATTAGAATGGCCTCTCTTTCCTTTCAGCCCACCCGCCAAAGAAAATGGAGCTAGGAGAGAAGCTGGGAATTGCTCCAATCCAGTATTTGAGCATCCCTGCTCAATAAAAGACTAAATTTAAATCAACCTAAAGCAGACTTTTCCAGGTTTTGTTCTAATCTCCAGCAATTCTGCAAACACAATTGAAACTGAGGCTCCGGGTAGGAGGAGTATCAAGTGGAGACCCAAGTGCATAGGTAATAGGCAATATAAAAGGGAGGGTGAAAAAGGCAGTCTGGAATAGGTCAATGAGGAAAGAGAATTAGGATTATAACCAATCAATGCTATTTATTGAACGTTTAAAGTGCTGGGAGACTAGGGGTAGGAGGAGTAACAAATGGAGACCCAAGTGCATGGCAATATAGAAGGGAGGGGGGAAAAGGCAGACTGGAATAGATCAATGAGGAAAGAGAGACTTGGGATTATAACCAATCCTATTTATTGAACATCTACTGTGTGCAGAGCACTATACTAAGCATTTGGGAGAGTACAATGTAACAGTGTCAGTAGACGCGTTCCCTGCTCACTGATTCTGATAAATAAGCCAAGTAATGCAGATTTTACAGTATAAATATTATCTTGATGCTTTAAACCTGCAGTTTGTACAAATCAGCTCTGGCTGATACGTTTTCCTTACTTCCATTCTTATTACTAGCACTTAATACCTACATAGTCCCCTTATACTAATGCCTTGCGTTTGCTATTTTTTCTAAGTGCTTTCACATAAACAATTACATTTTACTCCCACAAGGGAAGGGCAGCTTCAGTTTCGAAGATCTATTTCCCTTTTGTAGAACAGGAATGAATGATTTGCCCTAGGTTACCAGTCCACCAGTGACGGAGCTTGAACTAGAACCCAGGTGCCGAATCGTAATGATATTAACTGAGCATTCACTGGTGCAATGAACTTTCCAGAGCCCCTGACAAAGGACGATGACACACCAAAAAATGTATCCTGCCCACAATCTCTCAATCGTATTTATCGAGCAATTATTGTGTGCAGAATACTGTATTAGTGGTTGGGAGAGTGCAATATAACATAGTTGGTAGATGTGTTCCCTGCCCACCAGAAATTTACACTCTAATAGGGGAGACAGACACAGAAATATTTACAAACAGAGTAATTCCTGACTTCTACACCAGTGTTCTTCCCTCTAGGTATGCCACCCAGTACCAATCAATCGATCAAACAGATTTATTGGGGGCTTACTGTGTGCAGAGGACTGTACTAAAGGTTTGGGAGAATACAATGTAACAGAGTTAGGACACCCATTTCCTGGCCACGATGAGGTTACAGTCTAGACGAGGAGATAGACATTAATATAAGTAGACTAAATTACAGATATGTACCTAAGTGCTATGGGGTTGAGGGAGGGGTAATAAAGTGTGCAAATCCAAGCTCAAGGGTGATGCAGAAGGGAGTAGGAGAAGAGGAAATGAGGGTTGAGTTGGGGAAGACCTCTCGGAGGAAATGTGCTTTTAATAATAATAATAATGGCATTTGTTAAGCGCTTACTATGTGCAAAGCACTGTTCTAAGCACTGCGGAGGTTACAAGGTGATCAGGTTTTCCCATGGGGGGCTTACAGTCTTAATCCCCATTTTACAGTTGAGGTAACTGAGGCACAGAGAAGGTGAAGAAAATGAACGTCTGTCAGACATTCATTCATTCATATTTACTGAACGCTTACTGTGTGCCGAGCACTGTACGGACAGGAAGAGGGATGGAGTTCCAGGGCTGAGGCAGAACACAGCTGAGGAACTGGTGTCAAGATAGACAAGATCGAAGTACAGTGAGTAGGTTGGCATTAGAGGAGGCGTTAGTAGGAAATGAGGGAGGTATGGTAATAATAATAATAATAATAATAATAATGTTGGTATTTGTTAAGCGCTTACTATGTGCCAAGCACTGTTCTAAGTGCTGGGGGACACACAAAGTAATCAGGATTGTCCCACGTGGGGCTCACAGTCTTGATCCCCATTTTACAGATGAGGGAACTGAGGCACAGAGAAGTGAAGTGACTTGCCCAAAGTCACACAGCTGACAATTAGCAGAGCCAGGATTTGAACCCATGACCTGTGACTCCATAGCCCGGGTTCTTTCCACAGAGCCACGCTGCTTCTCAGCATGGTAGGAGGGGGAAAGATTATTGAGTGCTATGAAGCCTATAAGGAATTTCTGTTTGATGAGGAGGTGAATGAGCAATCAATGGAGATTCTTGAGGAGCAATGTGAAGTAAACATTTTTGTAGAAAAATGATCTGAGCAGCAGAGTGAGGTATGGACTAAAGTGGGGAGAGACAGGAAACAGGGAGATCAGAGGAGGCTGATGCAGTAACCAAGGCAGGCTAGGATAAATACCTGGATTAACGTGGTAGTAGCTTGGACGGAGAGAAAAGGGCAGATTTTAGTGATGTTGTTGTGAAGGCAGAACCGACAGGATTTGGTAACACTGAATATGTGGTTGAATGAGAAGGATGAGTCAAGGATAACGCCAAGGTTATGGGCCTATGAGTCAGGGAGGATGGTGGGGCTGTCTGCAATGATGGGAAAGTCACGGGGAGGACAGTGTCTGGGAGAGAACGGAGGAGCTCTGTTTTGGGAATGTTAAACTGAGGTGTCCTGAAGGCAGGAGGATATGTGAAACTGCAAAGAAGGAGCGAGATTAGCACTGGAGATGTAGACTGGGGAACCATCCAAACAGAGATGGCAGTTAAAGCCACGGGAATAAATGAGTTAGTTCTCCAAGGAAGTGGGTGGAGATGGAGATACCCAGTACCTCTTTTGCCTCTCCGAATGACATAAATTCTTATTTTAAGCTGTTTCAGTTGATATTTCAGGCTGTCTTCTGTGTTCTGTTCTTAGTTGTCCTGACTCTCAATTTGATTTTTTATGGCATTTGTGTTAAGTGCTTAATATGTGCCAGGAACTGTACTGAGTGCTGGGGTACTAATCAGGTAGGACACAGTCCCTGTCCCATGTGGGGCTCACACTCTTAATCCCCATTTTACAGATGAGTTAACTGGGGCACAGGGTAGTGAAGTGAAATGCCCAAGTTGACACAAGTGGCAGAGCCAGGATTAGAACCCAGGTCCTTCTGATTCCCAGGCCTGTGCTCTTTCCGCTAGGCCATGCTCCTTCTCACTAAGCCATATTGCTTCTCAAATTATTATATGAGAAATTATTTCTCATATTTTCACCTGTAGGCATAGGTATGTTCATCGTCCTTGTACAGAGTGCTTTCAAAAACACTGTTGTTATTGGCTAGAGTTACATTCTTAGTGAATACTAGATGTAAATGCAGTTTTTTGAAGTTCAGTCCCTTTATATAGTAATACAATCTTGACACTTCCCATATAACATGCCAATATTTTTCATTTAACTTAGTCAACCTTAGCCAACTGTCTTTGAGGAAACTAGGAGAACGGCTGTTATGTAAGTGTTTTTTGCATTTTCTCAGCACTCTGATAGAATTACATAACCTCACGCTCATCAGTTTCATTTCCAGATTTGTTAGAAGCCTAATTTTGATTTTCTTCCCAATTGAGTCCCCAGGTGTGATCACATTATTGCAATGCCAAATCTCTGAACCTTTGGTCTTTCCTAATATCCTCTTAATTATTCACCTAATTTTTGCTCACCTATAGAATGCAGGTGGCCTGGGCTATAAGTGGCATAGCAATGATCATTTGCATTCCCTCAAATAGTCTGCTGAGTAGATGAAAGTGATATCACAAAGGAAATATTTGCTAGAGCTTAGGTTACTGTCAGCGTTACTTATACCCTTCATTTTACCTGCACACCCATTCATTAGCATTTCCAAAAGTTATACTGCAGTTTCTTTTCACAGGCTAGAAAAACAATACAAGAGTGATACAGACATCTGGAGAACTGTAATAATAATAATAATAATAATAATAATGGGATTTGTTACACGCTTACTATGTGCTAAGCACTGTTCTAAGCGCAGGGGGCGATACAAGGTGATCAAGTTGCCCCATGTGGGGCTCACAGTCTTAATCCCCATTTTACAGATGAGGTAACTGAGGCTCAGAGAAGTTAAGTGACTTGCCCAAAGTCACACAGCAGACATGTGGCAGAGCTGGGATTAGAACCCATGACCTCTGACTCCCAAGCCCGGGCTCCTTCCACTGAGCCACGCTGCTTCTCTAGCCTAACCAAACTAACCAGAGGATAGATCATGGGCCTGGGAATCAAAACGTCATAGGTTCTAATCCCGGTTCTGCCACTTGTCTGCTGTGTGACCTTGGGCATATCACTTCACTTCTCTGGGCCTCAGTTACCTCATCTGTAAAATGGGGATTGCGACTGTGAACCCCACGTGGGACAGGGACTGTGTCCAACCCGATTAACTTGTATTCACCCCAGTGCTTAGTACAGTGCCTGGCACATAAGTGCTTAACAAATGCCACAATTACTATTATTATTACTGCAGATGGTGAAATTCACTGATAGGTGCTTGTGTGGCCATAAAGGCCAATGTGAGATCCACAATCCCAACTACACTGTGCATAGAGAGCTTGTCCTTTGCCGTGTGTGACAGTATAATTTAAACTCAAAATGAATGTAACCAGGATGAATTGATTGTATTACCAGTTCTAAAACAAGAGGTTTGTGGTGAGATTGTATCAGGCTAAAACCCTGCATTAAGGCACACTGGTGCTGTAAAACTCCCCAATTTTCCAGTGCATGCCCACAAGCCATTTCTTATGACATCATAAGCACCCTGCATAGCAACAGGCTAGTGTTGTCAGACAAATGGTTCCCAAGCAATGTTCTATTCAAAAGAAATGACAGAAGTAAATGCATCCACATCTGGAAATTCAATTGTTACCTAAGACACAAATTACTTTATGCAGTGAATGGCATAATCATTTGAGAATTTGTGTGTGTGTTGTATTTGTTAAGCGAGGACTGCGTGCCAGACACTGATCTAAGCACTGGGGTAGTTTCAAGACACAGTCCCTTTCCCACAAAGGACTCACAGTCTTAATCCCCATTTCATAAATGAGGTTACTGAGGCACAGAGAAGTAACGTGAGTTGCCCGTGGCCACCCAGCAGACAAGTGGAAGAGTGGGGATAGAAACGTAGGTCCTTCTGACTCTGGCAAAGCTGCTTCTTTTGACTAAATTCATGTTACACCATCATTTAATCACTGTCTGTAAAATGAAACCAAAAAAAATGAATACAGACATAATTAAGAAAAGAAAAATACCTCGCATCCATGAATATACCAGCTTGACTACCTATGGCCAGGAACAGGCCAGGAACTGTTTCTAGACTGTGAGCCCTTTGTTGGGTAGGGACCATCTCTATATGTTGCCAACTTGTATTTACCAAGCGCTTAGTACAGTGCTCTGCACGCAGTTAGTGCTCAATAAATACAATTTAAAAAAGCGCTTAGTACAGTGCTTTGCACACAGTAAGCACTCAATAAATACGATTGAATGAACAATAACTGTCTAAATAATGACCTCTAATCTATAATTATAATTGATAATCTAGCAAAGCCCTTTATTTATATTCAGTTTTTTTTTTTAATTTACAAATTTAGCTATCTGTTTTTGTCCCCACAGGACACTGTCATGTTTGTTTCTGATCATTTCTGCAAAACATTGGACTTGGGTGGAGAATGCCATATGTTCTGTACCCTTAGCAGAAAAACAAGGAACCACTGATATTAACATGTGAGCATGAGTTTCGAACTAGTAGAACTCTCAGTTACAGATCCTGACATGCTTTAAGTTATTTAAAACTTTATCTCAATATGATTAATGGAGCCTATGGCTTATCAATTGAGGTATCGAAAATGGCCTACTGAGTCAGAGGATCTGGGTTCTGCTTCACTTCTGCCACTTGCCTGCTGGGTGACCTTGGGCAAGTCACTTAACATTTCTGGGCCTCAGATCCTCAACTGTATAATGGGGATTCCAATATCTGATCTCCCTCCTACTTAGACTGTATGAGCCCCATGTGGGAAAGGGACTGTGTCCAACCTGATAAATGTGTATTTAACCCAGTGCTTAGTACAATGCTTGACACACAGTAAGTGCTTAAATACCACTAAAAAAAATTCCATTGTTGACTTCTTTTGCACACAAGATTTAAAGTCACAGATATCCATAATGCAATACTCTGTTGCTTAGTTATTTTCCGATTACAAAAAAGAGATGACTTCCAATTTAGTTCTTGAAAACTGAAAACTGGCTGATCCTGCCAATTTCAGCCTGCAATAATCTGAAGCAGCTGGGACTTCAATCTGACTGCCACCAAACAAAAATTAAATAAAATAAAGGCCATCCAGGACTGGAGTTCAGGGTTAAACTGCTGTGCTCTTTGCTCACCCTTCCTTCCCAGCTTCAAACTGATCCAACTTCATGACCTTGAACAGAAAGGTTAAGAAGCAGCAGCATAGCACAGTGGATAGAACATGAGCCTGGGAGTTAGAACATCATGGGTTCTAATCCTGGCTAGGCTCTATCACTTGTCTGCTCTGTGACCTTGGGGAAGTCACTTCACCTCCCTGTGCCTCAGTTACCTCATCTGTAAAATGGGGATTGAGACTCTGAGCCCCATGTGGGACAGTGACTGTGTCCAACATGATTATCTTGTATCTACCTCAGCGCTCAGTAGAGTGCCTGAAACACAGTAAGTGCTTAACACATCCCACATCCTCCCCCTAGCCTAAAACTCCTTCACCCTTCATATATGCCAGACCAATACTCTCCCCACCTACAGGGCCTTATTAGAGAAGAATCGTGGCATAATGGATAGAGCATGGGGTTGGGAGTCAGGAGGACATGGGTTCTAATCCTGGCTCCACCATTTGTCTGCCGAATGACTTTGGGCAAGTCACTTCACTGTGCCTCAGTTACCTCATCTGTAAACTACGGACTGACACTGTGAGCCCACGTGGGACATATACATATATACCTGTATATATGTATATATGTTTGTACATATTTATTACTCTATTTATTTATTTATTTTACTTGTACATATCTATTCTATTTATTTTATTTTGTTAGTATGTTTGGTTTTGTTCTCTGTCTCCCCCTTTTAGACTGTGAACCCACTGTTGGGTAGGGACTGTCTATATGTTGCCAACCTGTACTTCCCAAGCGCTTAGTGTGCTGTGCTGTAAGCACTCAATAAATACGATTGATTGATTGATTGACAAGGGAAGCAGCGTGGCTCAGTGGAAAGAGCACGGGCTTGGGAGTCAGAGGTCATGGGTTCGAATCCCAGCTCTGCCACTTATCGGCTGTGTGACTTTGGGCAAGTCACTTAACTTCTCTGTGCCTCAGTTACCTCATCTGTAAAATGGGGATTAAGATTGTGAGCCCCCCGTGGGACAACCTGATCACCTTGTATCTCCCCCAGCACTTAGAACAGTGCTTTGCACATAGTAAGCGCTTAATAAATGCCATCATTATTATTATTATTATTATTATCCAACCCGATTTGCTTGTATCCACCCCCTCACTTATTACAGTGCCTGGTACATAGTAAATGCTTAATAGATACCATAATTAAGGGAAGCAGACTGGCCTAGTGGATACAGCACGAGTCTGAGAGCCCAAAGGTCATGGTTCTAATCCTGGCTCTGCCACTTGTCTGCTGTGTGGCCTCTGGCAAGTCACTTCACTTCTCTGTGCTTCAGATACCTCATCTGTAAAATGGGGACTGAGACTTTAAGCCCCACATGGGACAGGGACTGAGTCCAACCAGATTTGCTTATCTCCACCCCAGTGCTTAGCAGAGTGCATGGCACATAGTAAGTGCTTAATAAATACCATGATCTCCTCCAAGAGGCCTTCCCCAATTAAGCCCCTCCTTTTCCAAAACTTTCTCTCCCTTCTACCTCATCTATGTACCTGGATGTGTGACCTTTGGGCATTTGATATTTGATATCCCCAACCACACAACACTTTTGTACATTCATATAAATTATACATTATACATTTTTTATTTATATTAACGTTTGTCTCTCCCTATAGACTGTAAGCTAGTTGTGGGCAGGGATCTTGTTTACCAATTCTGTTGTACTGTACTCTTCCACGCGCTTAGTACAGTTCTCTGCACACAGCACTCAAATGCCATAGGTGATGATGATTAACAAATACCATAAGCAAAAAAAAAAAAGGTTTCTATTTAACACGATGTTTTTCCTGTCCCTCATCAACTGCCACAGGAGAATGACAGGCAAGGCTCCCTCGAACAACAATCTGGTCAATATGAGTGAAAAGATAGATCCTGTGAAACAACCCCAGCTCTGCCACTTGTCTGCTGTGTGATCTTGGGCAAGTCACTTCACTTCTCTATGCCTCAATTACCTCATCTGTAAAATAGGGGTTAAGATTGTGAGACCCATGAGGGATGTGGACTGTGTCTAACTTGATAATTTTGTATCTATCCCAGTGTTTAGTGCAGCACCTGGCACACAGTAAGCACTTAAATACCACAAAATAAAACCTCATGCCCCTGAGTGATCTTTCTTGCAGGTAGCAAGGTGGCCCAGGCATTTTCTCAGCAATATACTAGTTATCAAAACCAGGGAGAGGAGCACAAACTACTGCAGAAACTGATGAAAATCATGGCACAGGTGGAACTACCTTTTGGGTGCTACAAACTGCTTAAAGAGGCACAGAAGTGTAACTTCATTCTTCCCGTCTCACAAGCCCGCAACCTTGGTGTCATCCTCTATTCTGCTCTCTCATTCATCCCTCACATCCAATCCGTCACCAAAACCTGCCGGTCTCACGTCCGCAACATCGCCAAGATCCGCCCTTTCCTCTCCATCCAAACCGCTACCTTGCTGGTTCTATCTCTCATCCTATCCCGACTGGATTACTGCAACAGCCTCCTCTCTGATCTCCCATCCTTCTGTCTCTTCCCACTTCAGTCTATACTTCATGCTGCTGCCCGGATCATCTTTGTGCAGAAACACTCTGGGCATGTTACTCCCCTCCTCAAAAATCTCCAGTGATTACCAGTCAACCTACGCATCAAGCAAAACTCCTCACTCTCGGCTTCAAGGCTCTCCATCACCTCACCCCCTCCTACCTCACCTCCCTTCTCTCCTTCTACAGCCCAGCCCGCACCCTCCGCTCCTCTACTGCTAACCTCCTCACCGTGCCTCGTTCTCGCCTGTCCCGCCATCGACCCCCGGCCCACGTCCTCCCCTGGGCCCGGAATGCCCTCCCTCTGCCCATCCGCCAAGCTAGCTCTCTTCCTCCCTTCAAAGCCCTAATGAGAGCTCACCTTCTCCAGGAGGCCTTCCCAGACTGAGCCCCCTTTTTCCTCTCCTCCTCCCCATCCCCCCCACCCTGCCTCCTTCCCCTCCCCACAGCACCTGTATATATGCTTGTACAGATTTATTACTCTACTGATTTTATTTGGACATATTTACTATTCTATTTATTTTGTTAATGATGTGCATCTAACTTTACTTCTATTTATTCTGATGACTTGACACCTGTCCACATGTTTTGTTTCGTTGTCTGTCTTCCCCTTCTAGACTGTGAGCCCATTGTTGGGTAGGGACCGTCTCTATATGTTGCCAACTTCTACCTCCCAAGCGCTTAGTCCAGTGCTCTGCACACAGTAAGCGCTCAATAAATACGATTGAATGAATGAAAGAACTGTTCTACCCCCTCCCTCTCTCCACAGCACTTGTGTATATTTGTATGTATTACTCTAATTATTTTATTATTGATGTGTATATAGCTATAATTCTATTTATTCTGATTGTATTGACACCTGTCTACTTGTTTTGTTTTCTGTCTCCCCCTTTTACACTGAGAGCCCGTCGCTAGGTGGGGACCATCTCTGTATGTTGCCAATTTGTACTTCCCAAGTGCTTAGTCCAGTGCTCTGCACACAGTAAGTGCTCAATAAATACGACTGAATGAATGAATGATAGATGCTGTACTTTTCTTATTGTATCTGTTAAGCTCTTAGAATGTGCAGACTGTTCTCTTCTCCAGGCTCCCTGTAATTCATTCAATCGTATTTATTGATCACTTACAGTTTGCAGAGCACTGTACTCTGCACTTGGGAGAATATAATACAACAATAAACAGACACATTCCATGCCCCTCCTCCTTCTTGCTTCCCTTGTCATTCTCCTCCTTTCTATCTAGATTCCTCCAACTCATCTGTTACCTGACTCTTCCTCTCTCCGTTCATCTGTCATGCTTCTTCATTCCTGCCACTCTCTATTTATTGGTATTTCTGCACCACTATTCCCCGTGCTACTCCTGTCTTCTCCACATTCCCTCTAGTTTTTGTTTTTGTCTCTACTGTTTTTTTTGTTACTTTACAGCCTCTCTCTTTTTTTGCCTTTACTACTACTCACCCTATCAATCAATCGTATTTATTGAGCGCTTACTGTGTGCAGAGCACTGGACTAAGCGCTTGGGAAGTACAAGCTGTCAACATATAGAGACGGTCCCTACCCAACAGTGGGCACCCTACCCATGGAAGACCTCTTGCCCATGTCCTACCTCCGGCCTGGAATGCCCTCCCTCTTCCTATCTGATAGACCACCAATCTTCCCACCTTCAAAGCCTTATTAAAAGTACATCTCCTCCAAAAGGCCTTCCCCAGCTAAGCCCTCTTTTCCCACTCCCCACCCAATCGCCCTTGCACTTGGCTTTGCACCCTTTATTCACCCCTACCTCAGCCCCACAGCATTTATTTATCTTAATGCCTGTCTCCTCCACTAGACTATAAGCTCACTGTGGGCAGGGAATGTGATCTCCCAACCTCTTGTCTCTCCCCACTTCAGTCTATACTTCACTGTGCTGCCTGGATTATCTTTCTACAGAAACGTTCTGGGCATATCACACACACCCCCACCTCAAAAATCTCCAGTGGTTGCCTATCAACCTCTGTATCAAGGAAAAACTCCTCACCATTGGCTTCAAAGCTCTCCATCACCTTGCTCCTTCATTCCTCACCTCCCTTCTCTCTTACATCCCAACCCACACACTTCGCTCCTCTGGTACTAACCTTCTCACTGTGCCTCGTTCTCATTTGTCCCATCATCGACCCCTGGCCCATGTCCTACCTCTGGCCTGGAATGCCTCACATCTGCCAAACTAATACACTTCCCCCATTTAAAGCCCTACTGAAAGTTCACCTCTTCCGGAAGGCCTTCCCAGACTAAGCCCCCACTTTTTCTCTCCCCCCGACTTTCCCACTGCCCCAACCCACTTCCTTTACTCTATCCCCATTCCCCACCCCACAGCATTTGTGTATATTTGTACACATAATTAAAATTCTATTTACTTTTTTTAATGATGTGTATATAACTATAATTCTATTTATTTGTAATGATGCTACTGATGCCTATTTAATAATAACAATAATAATGATGGCATTTATTAAGCGCTTACTATGTGCAAAGCACTGTTCTAAGCGCTGGGGTAGATACAAGGTAATCATGTTGTCCCACGTGGGGCTCACAGACTTAATCCCTATTTTCCAGATGAGGTAACTGAGGCACAGAGAAGTTAAGTGACTTGCCCAAAGTCACACAGCTGACAAGTGGTGGAGCCGGAATTTGAACCCATGATCTCTGACTCCAAAGCCTGGGCTCTTTTCCACTGAGCCACGCTGTTACTTGTTTTGTTGTCTGTCTCCCCTGTTCTAGACTGTGAACCCATTGTGGGCAGGAATTGTCTCTGTTGCTGAATTGTACTTCCCAAGCACTTAGTATAGTGCTCTGCATACAGTAAGCGCTCAATACAACTGAATGAATGAATGTTCACCAACACTTGGTAGATTGTACTCTCCCAAGCGCTTAGTACAGCGCTCGCCACACAGTTAAGAGCTCAATACCATGGATTGATTGATTTTCTTCCCTTCTTCCACTCTGCCAGACACTCTCCCAATTCATTTATCACTATTTCTCTTTCTCTCTACCCACTTTCTACCAGTGACAGTAATAGGAATAACAGCAATAATAATAATAATAATAATAATAATGGCATTTGTTAAATGCTTACCACGTACCAGGCACTGTTCTAACCGTGGGGTAGATAATCGAGTTGGACACAGTCCCTGTCCCACATAGGGCTCACAGTCTTAATCCCTATTTTACAGATGAGGTAACTGAGGCATGGAGAAGTGCAGTGACTTGCCTAAAGTCACACAGCAGACAAGTGGAGGAGCCGGGATTAGAACCCATAACCTTCTCACTCCCAGGCCCGTGCTCTAACCACTACATCACGCTGCTTATTCCCATTAGAGGCAGGGCTGCCACAGTGGTGGCATAAAAGAGAGTGCAGCTGGCCATTGCCATCCAAAGAACACTGCAAGGAAATTTCAGAGTCACAAGGCAATATTTGGATTGGGGAATTTTCTCCAAAACACAAGCTCTGAAGCTTCACCAGAAAGGGTATATACAGCTGTCCTTTGTATTCTAAAGGTGCTATGTATGCTCGGCACTGAGTTGATGCTCAATAAACACCACTGATGGATGCCAGTGGAGATGAAATTCAGTTGTGCATGCACAAGTAGCTCGACTTTTAGACTGTGAGCCCGTTGTTGGGTAGGGACCGTCTCTATATGTTGCCAACTTGTACTTCCCAAGTGCTTGGTACAGTGCTCTGCACACAGTAAGCGCTCAAAAAATATGACTGAATGAATAAATGAATGAATGGAACCGAGGCCAATAATAGGACTTCCAGGCTCCACCAGAGCATTCACATATACAAAGACTGTCCTTTATTATGTAGGAGGTGGCTGGCCCTCTACTTGCTTTTCTCTCCTGGTCTCATGATCTTTTCAAAGCTTCTGGCCCAAGACAGCCACACACAGCAAGAAAGACATTCACTCTCTCAGTTCCTCTCAAACCAGCCCCCTGGCTCTATCTCCCTCTGGTCTCTTCTCCAATCCATCCCCTCAGGCCTGGGAGCCAGAAGGTTGTTGGTTCTAATCGCAGCTCTGCCACTTGGCTGTGTGACCTTTGGCAAGTCATTTAACTTCTCTGTTCCTCAGTTACCTTAACTGTGAAATGGGGAATAAGACTGCGAGTCCTGTGTGGGACCAGGACTGTGTCCAACCCAATTTGCTTGTATCCAACCCAATTTGCTTGTATCCACCCCAACGCTTAGTACAGTGCCTGGCACATAGTAACAAGTGCCATAATTATTATTATTATTATAATTAAAGCAGACAAAGTCCAAAGCCCCACCTCCTCCAACAAGTCTTCCCAGCTGAATTTCTCAGAACCCAGAGCCGTGCATAAGCCAATCAACAAACTCTAGCATTTAGGGATTTGGTTTTACCCATTCTCAGCACTCAACTGACTGAATCGATTAATGCTATTTAATGAGCACCTGTGGTCATGGGCAGAATACTGTACTAATCAATCAATCGTATTTATTGAGCACTTACTGTGTGCAGAGCACTGTACTAAGCGCTTGGGAAGGAAAAGTTGGCAACACACATACGGTCCCTACCCAACAGTGGGCTCACAGTCTAGAAGGGGGAGACAGAGAAGAAAACAAAACATATTAACAAAATAAAATAAATAGAATAGATATGTACAAGTAAAATAGAGTAATAAGTACGTACAAACATATATACATATATACAGGTGCTGTGGGGAAGGGAAGGAGGTAAGGCGGGGGGGATGGAGAGGGAGAGGAGGGGGAGAGGAAGGAGGGGTCTCAGTCTGGGAAGGCCCCCTGGAGGAGGTGAGCTCTCAGTAGGGCATTGAAGGGAGGAAGAGAGCTAGCTTGGCGGATGTGGGGAGGGCGGGCATTCCAGGCCAGGGGGATGTACTAAATGGGAGAGTATAATCCAGCAGCGTTGGCAGAAATGTTCCCGGCCCACATGTTTATTTAGTTATTCACTGAGACCACTCTAACAGTAAATAGCTTTACCTTTGTCTCCCCTGTTAGAGTGTAAGCTCCTTATGGGCAGGGAACATGCCACTCACCTTACCCTGAACTTCCCAAGTGCCTAGTACAATCCATTGCCCTAAAAGCCATTATTATTATTATTATTATTATTATTATTATTATTATAAATGGACATTCAATAAGTTCAACTATTACTATATCCTCAGGGCCAAGGAATTCTTCTCTGGGACAAAACAGGAGTGGCTTTGGAAGGGTTTTGAAGATGAAGAGAGCAGAAGTCTTCCAGATTTGAGGGGAGGAGGGAGTTTTTTTATGGCATTTATTAAGCACTTACTATGTGCAAAGCACTGTTCTAAGCCCTGGGGAGGTTACAAGGTGATCAGGTTGTCTCAAGTGGGGCTCACAGTCTTCATCCCCATTTTACAGATGAGGGAACTGAGGCCTAGAAGTTAAGTGACTTGTCCAAAGTCACACAGCTAAGTGGCAGAGCCGGGATTTGAACCCATGACCTCTGACTCCAAAGCCCATGCTCATTCCACTGAGCCACACTGCTTCTCTGAGTTCCAGGCAGGAGGGGAAGGCATGAGAGACCAAAGTGAGGTAGAGGGAGTAGGATAGCTTGAGAGGCATAAAGACTGGAAACAGGAAAAATGAGAGAAAACTAGACTGTAAACTCTTTGTGGGCAGGGAATGTGTCTATCACCTCTGTTTTCTGCACTCTCCCAAAAACTCAGTACTCTGCACACAATAAGCACTCAACAAATACCATTAACTGACTGACTGATTGAGAGTATTACATGCTCTCCTACCAAGCCATCTATTTGAAAGCCAAACCACTACAGGGGCCCAGGTTTTATTGAAAGATAGGGAGCCAGGGAGGAAGAGAGCGCACAGGATTATTATTTATGTATATACACACAATGTTAGTTTTCAAGTTCTAATATGGGTTTTGTGCAGGGCATTCAACTGTTAAAATCCTTCTATTATTTTTTTTGGGGGGGAGGAAACTAAGTTTTGCAATATTCATACAAAGGGATTTTTCACAGCAGTGAGTTTTGGTTACTCGGCTAGCCATTCGAAGCCTCATGGCAATGTCCTGTTCTGGAGCCCATTCAATCAATTCTCGGCAATCTACCAACCTCTCACTTCAGGGACACTCTTATTCCCTCCCTTGAATACAAAGTGAATCAGAAGTTGGGTGCTATTAGGAGACCCAAAAACAGGCCAACTGCTTTCCCTACCACTACTCAAAATAAAGATAATGTACTAAACAATTATCTGACTCCCTTATTCTCCCCCTTTTAGACCGTGAGCCCACTGTTGGGTAGGGACTATCTCTATATGTTGCCAATTTGTACTTCCCAAGCGCTTAGTACAGTGCTCTGCACACAGTAAGTGCTCAATAAATACGATTGATGATGATGATTTGACCCTACTATCCCGGTTTAAAGAGCAAATCCAGTCCTATGCATAGACCAAAGATCCTATGCGTAGACCAAAGATGCAAGTCTGCCCAAAAACCACAATGTCCAGTTCACAAAACCTCAAGCCAAGATAACCCAAAGGGCTAGATCTTACCTATTCTTCAGAATGTGGGAGAAAATTTTTTAAAAATATATTGTTAGTCAATTCCTTCACTTTTTTAAAAAAAATCTAATTCACATTGTTTCTTTTTCATTCTATGGGCCCTTCTTAATATGCAATCTCCAATCAGTCCAGGTGGATTTGAGCTTAACTTTTCATGTTTTTCCCTGCAACAGGCGATGCCATCACCAAACCCCTTATGGTTGCCAATAGTTTGTACTTCGGAAGTGAAAGTCTCCTTTGACAATAGTGTATAAGCTGGATCTAGGCAACGAGAGGGCAGCAAGCCACTTCTCTCCTCAAGTACCTTCACCAGCCTAATCCCACAATGGAAGCTTTGGGATAATCAAAGTTCCCCAGCTCCTGCTGCTGTGGGGCACAATGGAGATTTTTCCCATTTTCCAGCCTACTCATTCACTACCTTCAAGTGCCCCTTCCAAGATGCACCCACACTGGCTAAGGCCCTGGAGGACGACAAGAATTCATGATCTCTTGCAATGGCCTGCCTGGGGGTGACGTCAACATCTCAGCGGCGGGGGAGACTCTCCAGCACGAGGACGGCGGGCTCATGGAGTAGGGATCTGGGTGCACCTTGTTTCAGAAGAGATCTTCTTACATCTCCAAGGAACTGACAAGGGAGTGATTTCACAGTCAAAGAATCTGCCCAAAGGCAGGGGCCTGGGGGTGCGATACCCTCCCCTGGAATGATATCCCCTCAACTGCACATTCCCTGCACCGATGTTCCTAGTGTTTTCCAACTCTGTCTCCTTTGGGCATGGGACAAGTGTGCATTTTTGTTGTTGTTCTTTAGGGCTCTTCTGGTTTTTGCAATAAATTGAAAAAGATCCCCTCACCAATACAAACTAAAAGAATAGTTTACCAAATGAGTGAGGGCTAGAATGTTCTGTGACCACCGATTCCACCCTCTCCCCCCACCGCCAGCCAGCCATCTCACAGTGCTTGCCACTGGACATGACCCAAGGGGACCAGATGAGAAAGTGTGGCTGGCACAAAAAATCAGCACTATTCATTCATTCATTCATTCGTATTTATTGAGCGCTTACTGTGTGCAGAGCACTGTACTAAGCGCTTGGGAAGAACAAGTTGGCAACATATAGAGACAGTCCCTACCCAACAGCGGGCTCACAGTCCAGAAGTCTACTGCAAAAACAACTCATCTGCCCACCCTGCTAATGGTAGGACATATGCCTTTTTTCCTTTAACCAGTGGGGTCTGTGCAATGCTCGAATGAAGGGCAGGGCTCCAGTTAAGATGCATTTCTAGCTTTTCACAGACAGCGTGTGAAAGAGAACTTCTCTCAAAGACACTCACACTCAAGGATACAATTTGTACTTCCCAAGTGCTCTGCACACAGTAAGCGCTCAATACGACTGAATGAATGAATACATTTTCACAATTAGTAACATCTTCTCCACACCAGAAGACAATCCTGGACTTCCCTTGGCTGAAACCACAGATTTTGTGACCTAATCATATTGTACGGGAAGTAGCACGGCCTTGTGGATAGAGCACAGGGCAGGGTATCAGAAGAACTTGGGTTCTAACCCCAGCTCCGCCACTTGTCTGGTGTGTCACCTTGGACAAGTCACTTCACTTCTCTGTGACTCAAGGTACCTCATCTGTAAAATGGGGATGAAAACTGAGCCCCATGTGGGACAGGAACTGTGTCCAACCTATTTGACTTGGATCTACCCAGTGCTTAGAACAGTGATTAACACATAGTAAGCCCCCAACAAATACCATCATTAATTATATCTTTTGTTTCACCACCTATGGAAACAATCAATATAGTAATTAAGCACCTAACTGTGCAGACCCTGTATTAAGCACTCAGGAACTTAAATAACAGGTACATACAATCCTGCCCCCCATGGAGCTTACAATTTATATACATACCTTTAAATTATTTATATTAAATGTCTGTCTTCTGCTCTTGACTGTAAGCCCATTCATTCATTCAATCGTATTTATTGAGCGCTTACTGTGTGCAGAGCACCGTACTAAGCACTTGGGAAGTACAAGTTGGCAACATACATATAGAGACAGTCCCTCCCAACAGCGGGCTCACAGTCTAGAATAATAATAATAATAATGTTGGCATTTGTTAAGCGCTTACTACATGCAAAGCACTGTTCTAAGCGCTGGGGAGAATACAAGGTGCCTCAGTTCCCTCATCAGTCTAGAAGCAGGCAGGGAACATGTCTTCCAACTCTGTTGTATTATATTCTCCCAATTGCTTAGAACAGCACTTTGTACACAGTAAGTACTCAATAAATAGCATTGATTGGTTTAATGGAGAAGTCAGAACCACAATGATTTCGTAAGGAGGAGAAAGAGAATGGAAACAGGTGAATAAATCAGTGCTTAAACTGCGCATGGGTAAATCGGTAAGTGTAACGGGTGGCTGTGAGTACTTGAGTGCTGAAGTAGCAGTTGGGTGGAAGGGACCTGGGTTGGTAACCTTTCAGGAGGGCTTTGAAGCCGATTTTGAAATAGGAGGGAGTTGAAGGCACAGAGAAGGCCTGAACAAAAGACCAGAGAGGGTCAGGGAGAAGATCGGTTTGGGAAGAATGAAGAATATGGGCTGGGGAGTAGCAGAAGAGGAAAGAGATTTAAGGAAAAAGCCAATGAAGCCTCCTGAAGCTTATCCTCCGGGGTTTCTTTCCCAGACAATGTCCTGTAAGGTAGCTCTATAGAAACAAAACCTAGAAGTAAAACAATAATTCTTCCTTCTCTCCCCACCCCATTTCCCTCCCTAGTGCAGGCTCTGTACACTTGAGTCCTTATCCTTTAAGCATCAGGTATTGACAACACCCCCTCTCTGTTCAGCATTTATGTACATGTCTTTATACTCGGCTGCTACCTCTACTTGTACTTTATTTTAATGCCCGTTTACTCTGTTGGATTGTAAGCTACTAAAGGGCAGAGATCATGTCCGTGAACTCTCTAATACTTTCCCCAAGTGCTCAGTACAGTGCTCTGCCCAAAGTAAGTGCTCAATAAATACCACAGATTGACAGAAGAGTTCCGTACTGTAAACTCAAACTTTTGTAGAAAAAAATGTTTGGATATTTATGCGAACTCACCACATTACCACAGAAAAATATTCTGTTAAATCCAGAAAGAGTGCAAAACATGAGCTCTAAAAGGAAAACAACTTATTTGGGGTAAGAATTAAGTTACAACTATTTAGCATTTTCCAAAAACTCAATCCTGCAATCTTAAAATATTCTTTCACTTAGAGGAAACCTTTTCCAGATAAAGATAACTGAATTCCCCTCTAAGCCCCATCATTAGCTACTTAATGATCAATCTGTACTCCATTTTCATTCTTAAAGGGCTTCAGAAATGTATTTACCTAGGGTATTAGACAAAGAAAAATGTATTTAAATAATAGCTCGCTGAGTAGAGTGCACATTACTCATTCTTCTGAAGGTACTGCCCTTCAGATTTTCTCAAGTCATCCTGGCTCATTTAGTGTCCATCCCCAAGCTACTTTCTCTTAAAGCACAAATCGATGTTCTTGACAACAGCTTCCCCACTAACCTTAACTCCCTCGTTCGCCTGGCCCTCCACCAATCTCATACCCCTAACTAGGAGAAGTAGCATGGCCTAATGAATACAGCACAGGCCTGAGAGTCAGAGGACCTGGGTTCTAATGACTATTCTGCCCCTTGTCTGCTGTATGACCTTGGACAAGTCAATTCACTTCTCTGGGCTCAGTTACCTCATCTGTAAAGTGAGGATTAAGCCCCACATGCGACATGGACTTTGTCCAGCCTGATTAGCTTGTAACTACTCCAGCATTTAATACAGTGCCTGGTACTTAGTAAGCGCTTAAATGCTACAAATAAAAAATAGAAAACCCACAACCCCGGATTAAATCCACAGTACGCTTCCTCCACTCAAGTGCATGAGCTGCAGAATGTTGCTGGTAGAAATCCAGACACCTAGCTGGCCTCACCCATTTCATATTCCTCCTCATATGCTTTCATTCTGGCCTCTCCCCCTCGAAAACAATACTTCTCTATCCTTATTAATTCCCATACCCACTGCCCGCATGACCTGTTAACTCCCTCCTCTAACCCCATACCCCACTACCCCCACATATCTTTTCCCTAAAAACCTGGCCACACACTTTATTGATAAAATTGAGACCATCAGGTGTGATCTCCCTAAAATCTCCCCAGCTCCTCACCAGTCCCTCCTCCCTCCTGGGTCTTCTGGGACTCTCAATATTTCCATTAGCATATCAAGAACAGATCTTTCATCTCTTCTCAAAATCTACCCCCTCCACCTGTGCCTCTGATCCCATTCCTTCACACTTTACCAAAACACTTGCCCCCTCCCCCTTCCCTCCTTGACCACCATCTTCAACCATTCACTTTCCAATGGCTTCTTCCCCACTGCTTTCAAACATGTCCATGTAGCCCCTATTCTAAAAATCCCTTTAATCCCACAACTCCTTCCAGTTATTGCCCCATTTCCCTCTTAACACTCCTCCTTGATCATGCTATCTTAACTTTGCTGTCTCCACTTCCTCTCCTCTGCTCATTCTCAGTCTCCTTCCCAAGTCCTCCTCCCACCCTCTAAATGTGGGAGTCCCTCAAGGTTCAGCTCTGGGTTCCCTTCTAATCTCCAATTACACCCAGTCCCTTGAAGAAGGCATTCGCTCCCATGGCTTCAACTACCATCTCTATGCGAATGAATCCCAAATCTACATCTCCAACCCTGCTATTTCTCCCTCTCTCCAGTCTCCTATTTCCTCCTGCTTTCAGGACATCTCTATTGGGATATTCTCCCGACATCTCGAGCTTAACCTGTCCAACAGAACTCCTCGTCTCTCCACTCAAACCATTCCTCTCCCTGACTTTCCCGTCATTGTAGACAGAACCACCATCCTCCTTGTCTCACAAGTCTATAGCCTTGGCCTTATCCTCAACACATCACTCTCATTCTACCCACACAGTCAATCTGTCACCGAATCTCGCTGGTCCTACTTCCACAACATCGCTAAAATCCACCCTTTCCCCTCCATCCCAGCTACTACCATGTTGATCCAAACAAATCCTATCACTCCTTGACCACTCCTGACCTCCCTGCCTCCTGTTTCTCCTCACTCCAGATCACACTTCATTCACCCTGCTGCCCAGATCATTTTTCTAAAAAACTGTTCGATCTGTGTCTCCCCCTTCCTCAAGTACCTCCAGTGGTTGCCCATCCCCGCCTCATCAAAATGGAAACTCCTTACCATTGGCTTTAAAGCACTCGCTCCTCTAACACCAACTTACTCACTGTACCTTCACCACATTCATTCATATTAATTGCGTCAATCTCACTGCCGACCCCTTGCCCACATCCAACCTCCGGCCTGGAACTCCCTCCAACATATTCAACCGGACTGCGACTTTCCCCACCTTTAAAGGCTTATTTAGATCACATCTCCTCCAAAAAGCCTTCCCTGACTGAGCCCTCTTTACTCCCTCTCCCTTCTGTGTCACCTCTGCACTTGGATCTGTTCCCTATAAGCACTTGATATTCACCCACCCTCAGTCCCAAAGCACTGCAGATATATCCATGATTTATTAATGTATACTACTGTCTGTATCCCCATCTAGACTGTAAATTCCTTGTGAGCAGGGAACGTGTCTACCAATTCTGTTATACTGCACTCTATAAAATGCTTACTCAGTGCTCTGCACACAGTAAGTACTCAATAAATAACATTGACTGATTGCTACTGAGAGCCTGAGACCATCCTGCTAAACAAGGTCATCTGTAGAGCAACAAAAAAGTACTGCAACCAAAAAAAAAGCCAGGAATATAAGTTTTTATAATTTTCCTTAACACAGCATTCCACAACTTCACTTTCAGATCCCAACCACTGAGACTAAGAGGAGATACTATTTTAGGGAAATCATAAAAATCAAACAGCAAATAAAAAGCAGGTATGGAGTTACAGAACAATATCAAGGATTTGATTGAACGGGGGTAGAACAGTACATCATTTTCAAAATTAATTAGTATGCAATAGCCAATGTATTGACTGATGAGCTTAATATTCAGTATGAAGCTTCAGAAGAACTTAAGTTGCCCCATCTATAAAATGGGAATAAGGCCTACTTTTCATTGATAACACTAGGACAAACTGAGATCAGTGATGTGACAACATTTTGAAAATAAAATGCCTAAAAATGCAAAGTATAACTGAAGTTTTTCCCACATGGGGTTATGTAAGCTTCATATCTGACAGAATTACTTTCCCCATCTTCAAAGCCTTCCCTAAGTCCTTATTTTCCTCTTCAGCCACTCCCTTCTGCCTCTCCCTCAGCCCAACACACATACATATCCATAATTACTTCATGTATATCAATATCTGTCTCCCCTAGCCTGCAAACTCGTTGTGGGCAGGGAACGCATCTACCAACTCTATTTCACATTGTACTCTCCCAAGCATTTAGCACAGTGCTTTGCACACAGACAGTGGTCAATAGATATGATTGATTGCTAGTGCACTACGGAACACAGAAGACATTATTTTCTACAATCAAGTCACCCATTGATTGTAGTTTTGAAATCATGCATATAATTCACAGTGACTTGGTCCCCCCGGATAGTTTGGAGAAGCAGTCTTAGGAGCTTTCTGAGTGAAAACATAAGTATGCTTAGTAAATATGACTGAATAAATAAATGAAAAGGGGACGTGGACTTGGGTCAGTGGAATCTGCAGAAAGCCCCAGTCTGGAACTTCTATTGCAAATGATTAACAATGAAACAACAATCTGTCAAACATCAACAAATCCAATCAAATAAATGCAAGTCACTAGCAGTCTATCAATCTAGTCCCATCATTAATCCTTTAAGTTCAAAATAAGTGCCTTCATAGGTCCCACTAGTCCAGCCTATCAAAGCAGGACATGGAGAGGGGAAGTCCATAAGGAGTTAAGGTGCAGGATTTCTTGCAAGATGAAAATGAAAGTTTCTAAACTACATTCAAAATTCTGGTAATTCAGGGACCACAAACCAAAGTTTCGAGAACACAATGAGGAAACTACAGCTTCTTTAAAAAAAAACTGAAAAGATATGAAACCATTTGCCTATTAGGTAAGAGTCTTAAGAACCTGACTAAAAGAATTTGTCCTTTAGAATTTTCTTAATTTTCCATCACTTTTTCATTCTCAGCAAATTTCTTAAGTTTTAAAAACCAGTATATACTTACTTATCAAGGAAATCCTTGTCCACCACAGCGGATATGTCAAGAAGAGGATTTCCCATTCCAAAAAGAACATTTTCACTGGGGGGGAAAAAAACAAAAACACACCAATTTGAAAATATACAAGATGGTTGAAAACAAAACTTGAAATACCTTTAAAAAATACAATGAAATTTTCACAACTATAAAAGTCCATATAATCGTTAAAATCAAAGTCTCATTTTTCAATCATACAAAAGGCAGTTCAACTCAAATGTCACAAAAGTGGTTTAGCAATAAAATCATTCATTAATTCAATCGTATTTATTGAGCGCCTACAGTGTGCACAGCACTGTACTAAGCGCTTGGGAAGTACAAGTCAGCAACATATAGAGATGGTCCCTAACCAACAACGGGCTCACAGTCTAGAATGGGGAATCATGATATTCCTTTAATGCCTTCCGTGTGCACTAAGTGCTAAACTAATAGGGTGAGTGTCGGGTGCTTCATAGGGAATGGATTTGTGAATGCCTGTGTTTTGGGGGGGATGGGGGTGGAGAGGGGGAAAACAGACTGCTCTTTGTTTTCATGAATATCAGGAAGCAATGTGGCCTACTAGGAAAAGCACAAGCCTGAGAGTCACAGATCCTGGGTTCTAACCTGGATCTGCCACTTACGGACTGTGTAACCATGGGCACTTAACTTCTCTAGGCCTCAGTTCCCTTCTCTGCCAAATGAGGATTCAATCCCTATTCTCCCTCCTGCCTAGACTGTAAATCCCATTTGGGCTCTAATTATCTTGTATCTACCCCAGTACTTAGTACAGTACTTGATAAAAAGTAAACATTTAATGCATCCAAACTGCTACCATGCTAGTCCAAACATTTATTCTACCCAGTCTTGATTACTGTATCAGCCTCCCTGCCTCCTGTCTCTCCCCACTCCGGTCCATACTCTAGTGGTTGCCCACCACCTCCACATTCATTCATTTAATCGTATTTATTGAGCGCTTACTGTGTCAAACAAAAACTCCTTATCATCGACTTTAAAGCATTCAGTCACTTTGCCCCCTCCTACCTCAGCTCGTTCCTCTCCTACTACAACCCAGCCCTCACACCTCTCTCCTATAACATCAACTTACTCACTGTACCTTGATTTCACCTATTTGCGACAACCTCTCTCCCACATTCTGCCTCTGGCCTCCCTCTTCATATCTTACAATTATTCTCCCCCACTTCAAAGCCTTATTGAAGGCACATCTCCTCCAACAGGCCTTCCCCAACTGAGTCCTCTTTTTCTTTTTTTTTCCTCCCATTCCCTTCTGCATGACCCTGATTTGCTCCCTTTATTCATCACCCCCGCCCCACAGCACTTATGTACATATCAATACTTTACATTAATGTCTGTCTCCACCTCTAGACTATAAGCCCATTGTGTGCTGGGAATGTGTCTGTTACATTGTTACAGTAGACTCTCCCAAGCACTTTGTAGTGTCCTGCACACAGGAAGCACTCAATAAATACGACTGATGGACTGATTAATAAATACCACAATTATTATTATGATCAGCAAAGTTTCACCAGCCCAGCCTGTCCCTGGAAAGATGCTGCCTGAAAGTGGAGAGGATCTCAGGAGAAAGGCCCAGGATGGCTCTGCCTTGAGTGAAGACAATTCATTCAGTCAGTCATTCAATCGTATTTATTGAGTGCTTACTGTGTGCAGAGCACTGTACTAAGTGCTTGGGAAAGTACAATAAAACAATAAACAGTGATATTCCCTGCCCAAAATGAGCTTACAGTCTAGATGGAGGAGAAAGACATCAATACAAATAAATAAAACTAGTAATAATAATAATAATAGTATTTAAGTGCTTACTATGTGCAAAGCACTGTCCTAAGCGCTGGGGGGATACAAGGTGATCAGGTTATCCCACGTGGGGCTCACAGTCTTAATCCCCATTTTACAGATGAGGGAATTGAGGCACAGAGAAGTTAAGTGACTTGCCCAAAGTCACACAGCTGACAACTGGCGGAGCCAGGATTTGAACCCATGGCCTCTGACTCCAAAGCCCGTGCTCTTTCCACTCAGCCACGCTCTTTCCACTCAGCCACGCTCTTTCCACTCAGCCACGCTGCTTCTCTATTACAGATACATACATTACAGATGTACTACATAAATTAGATACATACATAAGTGCTGTGGGGCAGGGAGGGGGGAAGAGCAAAGGGAGCAAGTCAGGGTGAACCAGATGGGAGTGGGAGATGGGGAAAAGTGGGGCTTAGTCTGGGAAGGCCTCTTGGAGGAAATGGGTCTTCAATAAGGCTTTGAAGGTGGGGGAGAGTAATTGTCTGTTGGATTTGAGGAGGGAGGGAGCTCCAGGCCAGAGGCAGGATGTGGGCCAGGGTCCCACATTGAGATGGAGGCAGAGTGGGAAGTGACTACAGAACCCAAATACTGCTGTGGGGCTGAGAGAATACTTGGTCAGCAGCTGGAGCCTCTCTGGATCAAAGGTGCCTTGCTTAGGCCATTGAGCATGGTTGACTGGAGAAGAGTCAACCCCCTCCTTCCTCTCCCCCTCCCCACCACCCCCACCCTACCTCCTTCCCCTCCCCACAGCACCTGTATATATGTTTGTACGGATTTATTACTCTAACTTGTACATATTTACTATTCTATTTATTTTATTTTGTTAATGATGTGCATCTAGCTTTACTTCTATTTATTCTGCTGACTTGACACGTGTTCACATGTTTTGTTTTGTTGTCTGTCTCCCCCTTCTATCAATCAATCAATTGTATTTATTGAGTGCTTACTGTGTGCAGAGCACTGTACTAAGGGCTTGGGAAGTACAAGCTGGCAACAAAGACTGTGGCTCTAGACTGTGAGCCCGTTGTTGGGCAGGGATCGTCTCTATATGTTGCCAACTTGTACTTCCCAAGCGCTTGGTACAGTGCTCTGCACACAGTAAGCGCTCAATAAATTCGACTGAATAAGTGCCATGCTCTTTTGCCTCCAGCCCTCTATGCTTGCTGCTAGAGACTTTCTGCATGGGAAACTTGCTTCTTTCCAGCATTGCCGAGTGGAGAAAGCTTGGGCCTGGGAGTCAAGAGGATCTGGGTTCTAAATCTGGCTCTGTCACTTACCTGCTGTGTGAGCTGGGGTAAGTCCCCTAATCCGTCTCCTCCCATCAGCTGCCTTCTAAACTGTGACCCACCCCCTTCCCCTTGAAACATTAGCATCCAATCTTGGCTTCACTGACAGTGTTCTCCTCATCCTCTGACCACTCCTCAGTCTCTTTCACAGACTCCTCTTCTGTTTTCCGCCTGTTAACTGTGGGGGTCCCTTCAAGGCTCAGCTGTGGTTCTTTTGGAGAACTCATTCACTCCCAGGACATCAACTGCCATCTCTACGTGAATGATTCCCAAATCTAAATCCCCAGCCCTGATCTTTCTCCTCCTCTGTACTCTCAGATTTCCTCCAGCCTTCAGGACAATTCCACCTGACTGTCCCACCATCTAAATGCAATTGAAACAGAACTCCTCATCTTGCCATCCAAATCCAGTCCTCTGCCTTTCCCTTCACTGTAGACAATACCACCATCTCACAAGTCCTTGCATACAGTACATGATCAATAAATACCACTGAATGAATGAATCTCATTCAATAATAATAATGATGACATTTATTAAGTGTTTACTATGTGCAAAGCACTGTTCTAGGCGCTGGGGAGGTTACAAGGTGATCAGGTTGTCCCACTGGGGGCTCACAGTCTTAATCCCCATTTTACAGATGTGGTAACAGACACAGAGAAGTTAAGTGACTTGCCCAAAGTCACACAGCTGACAAGTGGAGGAGCCTGGATTTGAACCCATGACCTCTGACTCCAAAGCCTGTGCTCTTTCCACTGAGCCACACTGCTTCTCAACCCACACAGTCAATATGTCAACAGATTCTCTTGGTTCTACCTTCACAATATTGCTAAAATTTGCACTTTCCTCTCCATCCACACTGCTACTATGCCAATCCAGAGACCTATCCTAACCCACATTGGCTACTGCATCCGCCTCCTCATTGACCTCCCTGCCACTTATCTCTTCCCTACTCTTTTCCATACTTCAATCTGCTGCCTGGATCATTTTTCTAAGAAAACCTCAGTCTTGAACTTCCTCTCCCTTCATATCTGACACACAATCACACTCCCCACCTTCAAAGTCTTAAAAATCACATCTCCTCCAAACGGCCTTTCCCAACTAAGCCCTCATTTCCCCTTTTCCCACTCCCTTCTGTGTCACCCTTGTACTTGGATTTGCTCCTTTTATACACCCCATCCTCAACTCCTCAGTACTTATGTATATACCCTTTAAATTACATTAATGTTTGTCTCTCCCTCTAGACTGTAAGCATCTTGTGGGCAAAGAACATGTCTACCAACTCTGTTATATTGTAATCAATCAATTGTATTTAGCGAATGCTTACTGTGTGCAGATAACTGTACTAAGCACTTGGGAGAGGTAGAATGTAACAACGTACCAGTTTGTAGACACATTCCCTGTCCACAACAAGCTACTCTCCCAAGCACTTAGTACAGTGCTATGCACACAGTAAGCACTCAATAAATACTATTAATTGATTGATTCAATCTACACCTTCCCACTCCTCAAGAAGCCCCAATGGTTGCCCCTCCACCTCAAACAGGAGCTCCTTACCATGGGCTTTCAAGCACTCAATCAGCTTGCCCCCTCATCTTACTTCACTGACTTTCTACTACAACCCAGCCCACAGTTCACTCCTCTAATCATCATCATCAATCGTATTTATTGAGCGCTTACTGTGTGCAGAGCACTGTACTAAGCGCTTGGGAAGTACAAGTTTGCAACATATAGAGACAGTCCCTACACTTCGATCTCATCTAGCTCACCACCAACCCCTTGTCCACATCCTCCCTCTGGCTCTCCCTCCACCTCCATATTCAACCAAGCCCCACTCTCCACACCTTTAAAGGCTTATTTAGATCACATCTCCTCCAAGAGGCCTTCCCCGATTAAGCCCTCTTTTCCCCTATTCCCCTTCCCTTGTGTCACCTACGCACTTGGAGCTATACCCCTTAAGCATTTGATATTCACCCCACCCTTAGCCCATAGCACTATATGCCCAAAATTTATTTATATTAATGTCTGTCTCCCCCTCTACACTGTAATAATAATAATGGCATTTATTAAGTGCTTACTATGTGCAAAGCACTGTTCTAAGTGCTGGGGAGGTTACAAGGTGATCAGGTTGTCCCACAGGGGGCTCACAGTCAATCACCATTTTACAGATGAGGCAACTGAGGCACAGAGAAGTTAAGTGACTTGCCCAAAGTCACACAGCTAACAATTGGCAGAGCCAGGATTTGAACCCATGACCTCTGACTCCAAAACCTGTGCTCTTTCCACTGAGCCATGCTGCTTCTCTAAGCTCTGTATGTCTTCTGTAAGCTCCCTATGGGCAGGGCAGATGTCTACCAACTGTTATAGTGTACTCTACTAAACACTTAGTACAGTGTTCTGCAAACAGTAAGCACCTAATAAATACCACTGATTACTATTGTGCACCTTATGGGACCACCCTGTTAAACAAGGTCAACAACAAAAAATAACGAAAAAGAAAAGAACTTCTAGTCTTAGGTCTAGGACTAGACCTGGGGCAAGTGATTTAGCTCTTCTGTGCCTCAGTTTCCTCACCTGCAAAATGGGGATTTGTTACCTGTTCCCCTTCCTATTTAAACTTAGAGGCCCACATCAGGCAGGAGATGGGTCTGACATGATTAACTTGTATCTCTCCTTCAGTAAAGTATGTACGTAAGTGCTACTCATGCTTGCGTGAATATAAAATGTTTAGTTAGCAAAGAAGTACTGAGGTAATAATGATCATCATAATGGTATTAATCACTTTTTGCGCCAAACTTTTTGTGCTGAGTGATGGGGTTGATACAAGATAATCAAATTGGAAATAATCCCTGACTTCCTTGGGGCTCACAGACTAAGAAACAGGCTGTTTCATCCCCATTTTACAGATGAGGAGACTGAGGGAGGGGCTAAAAGACTTGCCCATGGCCTCAAAGCAGGAAAGTGAAGAAGCTGGGATTAGAATAATAATAATAATAATGTTGGTATTTATTAAGCACTTACTATGTGCAAAGCACTGTTCTAAGCGCTGGAGAAGTCACAAGGTGATCAGGTTGTCCCACAAGGGGCTCACAGTCTTAATCCCCATTTTACAGATGAGGTAACTGAGGCACAGAGAAGTTAAGTGACTTGTCCAAAGTCACACAGCTGACAACTAGTGGAGCTGGGACTTGAACCCATGACCTCTGACTCCAAAGCCCGTGCTCTTTCCACTGAGCCACATGGTCTTCGAACTCACTGTTCTATGTTCTTTCACTGGGCCATGCTGTCTAAAGTGGTTGAGAGGACATAGCCTAGGAAGAATAGATATTAATCACAAAAAACCTCCTGAAGCAGATGTGAAAATGTTACCAGGGTTCTGACTCAGCCTTTGCTGGGGGCTGGACCCTTGGGTCCTTGGGCCTCCTTGCCCAAAGCTACAAGAAAATGGCTTGGTTACATATGGTGGGAGCAGGTGAAACAATGAGGATATTAGTGGTGTGAATATACCAGAATGAGTGCACTGAATAAATAACTGAATGTACCCAAGCACTAAGAGTGGCTGTGGGTTGAGGCGATTAAGGTGTTGGGAATTAGGGAAGACTTTCTGGAGGAAAGGGACCGTAGCAGTGGGGCTTTGAAGATGGCAGAGCGCTAAAATCTGTAAGATTTAGCAGTAGAAAGAGTTCCACAAGGAGGAACAGTGAAAGTAAGGGATCATGGGTGAGAGTCAGGAGTAAGGTAGCTAGAAAGAGTTTGGAAGGAACAACTAAAGTGACGTGATATGCAAGAAGGGGGAAAGCTGGTGGCAGAGAGCCTTAAAACTAATGGTAAAGAATCAGAACTGAGGATCTGTCAGCAGAGACTCCCTTTCAATCCATCAATCCATGATATTTATTGAGCACTTAAATGAGGCCTGTACTAAGTGCTTGGTTGAATACAATAGAATATGCAGACTCAATCCCTGCCCACAAGAAGTTTACAGACTAAAGGGGGAGATAGGCATTAAAATAAACTACACTTAGGGAAAATGAGCGAGAATAGGGACCTATACATACTGGTATTTGTTAAGCACTTAGTATGTGCCAAACACTGGAGTGGATACAAGCAAGTCGGGTTGGACACAGTCCCACATGGGGCTCACAGTCTCAATCCCCATTTTACAGATGAAGTAAATGAGGCACCAAAGTCACACAGCAGACAAGTGGCAGAGTCACGATTAGAACCTTTAACCTTCTGACTCCCAAGCCTGTGCTCTATCCACTGAATCATGCTGTTTCTTATAAATGCATTAGGCGTGGGGTGCATATCCTTCAACTCAGTTGTGAATAACTTTATCCAAACTTGGCTTGCACTAAGGCTCAAAATTTTATATTTCATTCATTCATTCAATCGCATTTATTGAGGGCTTACTGTGTGCAGAGCACTGTACTAAGCGCTTGGGAAGTACAAGTTGGCAACATATGGAGACGGTCCCTACAAAACAGTGGGCTCACAGTCTAGAAGGGGGAGACAGACAACAAAACAAAACACAGTAACAAAATAAAATAAATAGAATAAATATGTACAAGTAAAATAGAGTAATAAATACGTACAAACATATATACAGGTGCTGTGGGGAGGGGAAGGAGGTAAGGCGGGGGGATGGGGAGGGGGACGGGGGACATTTCATTAATGTCTGTGTTCCTGTCTAAACTGTAAGCTCCTTGTGGGCCAGAAAGGTGCCTGCCAACTCCACTGCATTGTACTCTTCCAAGCACACACAAAAAACACTCAAATACCATTGATGATAATAATGATGATCTCCACATTTTAACACTGATAAGAGAGGAATACAACCAAAATTGGTTTTAAAGGAGTAACAAACAAAGCTAACCACACTGGATGATCAACAAAGCTCTAAAGGTTTATTTTCCGCTTAGAGGTATAATGACATTTGTTTGCTATTTCTAAACAGACACAGTTCATAGAATTTGCCATTCTAACAAGGAAATGACTTAAATGCTTCCTCAAAGATGACCCATTTATAAGGAATTAACAGCTCAGTACCATTGTATGCTTTTCTGTGAAAGCAGAGCTTAAAGTTTAGAACGGTACACACTCGAAGGAACATTTTGACTATTTTAAATCTCATTTGCTTTGCTAAGTACGGTTTAAGTTTTGAATACAACATACTGAGGGAAACTGGAGTGACAGTTTGCTCAGTCAGGGATGTTCTCATGGAGGTGCTGACAATTAAAAGTGGATTCAGCAAAAGAGTTTAAGACAAACTTCAATGCTATTACAACCTACACAGTCTTGGGGAACCATTCCACATCCTGCAGAAAGCCAGCAGGAGCTGATAACTAGTTCTAAAACTCCCTTCAGAAACCTGTTAGCTTGGTAAGGACTGCAAGGAGCTAGAGCTTCCTACCCAGAGCTTGCTAGCTTGAACCCATCAGTCAGTGGCATTTATGAAGCACTTACTATGTGCAGAGCACCATTCCGAGTGCTTGGGAGAGTACACTAAAACAGAGTTGCCAGACAAATTCCCTGCCCACAACGAACAACCCCTGGTACAAGATGCAAGGCTGGAGCATCAATGAGCTTAAGGTCCTTCAGTGTTTCCAAGAGATGCAACAGGCCTAGGTTGCAGGGCAGTCTGTCATCGTCACTCTCCTTAAGGAAGCTATTTGGTAGCTTCCTAGGGAAGCTTTAGGCAGCTCACAGTAGTGATAGATTCCAGCTCTTCATTCGATCATATTCCTTGAGCACTTACTGTGTGCAGAGCACTGTACTAAGCTATGTGTACCAGGGAGCCGCCTTAGTGGAAAGAGCTTGGGGCTGGGAGTCAGAGGACCTGGGTTCTAATTCCAGCTCCAGCACTTGTCTGCTGTGTGACCTTGGGCAAATCACTTCTCTGTGCCTCAATTCCCACAGGTGTAAAATGGGGATTAAGACTGTGAGCCCCATGTGGGGCACGGACTGTGTCCAACTTGAGGAACTTGGATCTACCCCAGGGCTTAGAACAGTGCCTGGCACATAGTATGTGCTTGATACTTTAAAAAAAAAAAAAAGGGTGTGGTTGGCACATAGTAAACTCTTAATAAAAACCATTAGAACAAAAAGGCAATGGCCCTCAGACACAACAGAGAGAGGAACTGGAGTTCTAGGGGGCAGGGCTAGGTATCCCACTAGACTGTAAACTCATCCTTCAGACTGTAAGCTCATTGTGGGCAGAGAATGTGTCTACCAACTCTGCTATATTTTACTCTTCCAAGCACGTAGTAAAGTGGTCTGCACACAGTAAGCACTCAATAAATACGACTGAATGAATGAATGTTACCTACCAGCCCTGAAGGCAAGGAACTCGTCACAGCCACAGAGAGTACCCACCCCAAACACCAAACCTAACAATAATAATGATGATGATAATGATAATAATATTTAAGGGCTTATTTTGTGCCAAGCACCAGAGTAGGGTACAACACAATCAGATGAAACAGAGTCTCAGTTCCACACAGTGTTCACAGTCTAAATGGGGAGTGGGGTGGGAAAGAGAACCAGTAATCCCCATTTTATAGATGGTGAAACTGAAGTACAGAGATGTTAAGCGACTTGCCCAAGGTCACAACTCAGACATGTGACAGGGCTGGCATTAGACTCCAGGTCTTTTGACTCCCGGTTCTATGTCCTGGGCCACGGCAGGGCAAGACAGAGACTTTGAGCCAATACAATGCTTTGTGGAAGAAGCTCAGACCTGGAGGAAATCATCCCCAACATCAGCAGCATGGCCTAGTAGAAAGAGCCCGGGCCTTGGGGGTCAGAGGACCTGGTTTCTAATCCTGTCTCTGACAACTGCTTGCTGTGTGACCTTGGGCAAATCACCTAAGTTTTCTGTGCCTCAGTTTCCTCAACTGTAAAATGGGGGTGCAATCCAACTCCCTCCTACTTAGACTGTGAGCCCCAGGTGGGACAGGGACTGTGTCCAACCTGGTAAACTTGTATTAACACAGCTGTTAGACCAGTGCTTGACACATAGTAAGTGCTTAAATACCATTTTTAAAAAAAACCAACACAACAAAAGTTCTTCTAAAATCTCACCTCTCCCAGAAAACTTTACCTGATTAATTTTTCTTCTCCCCAGGGTTACTTCCTCTCAAATATCTTCTCAGCACTTTTATTACACTCACAACCTCCAACTGCACTTTGGACATATCAAATACTCCAAGCACTTCCACCTATGTTTTTATGTCGCCCCCTTTAAACTGTATGTGCCATGTTTCCCCCAATGCTTGGTGCAGTTTTCTGCTCAAAGCAGGCACTCAACTACTACTGATTGGTTGAAATGCTCTAAAATTTTGACATCTATAGTCTTCTGAACCCAGGGTTGACACATTTTTGTTGGCACAGCTAACATACTACCCATTAGGTTTTACTGCTCCCCAAATTTACTCATTATATATGTAGCAAAAGTGCAGGGATAGGATCTACCAACTCTATTGTATCGTTCTTTCCCAAGGGCTTAGTTCAGTACTCTGCACACTGTTAGAGCTCAGTATAGACCACTGACTGATTCTTCTTATATCACTGAATCCACATCATTACTTTAATACCCCATTTTTCAAAAGTCACATTTATGTCTCATGTAAGAAGAAACTACTCAGAAGTCAGAACTAACTGTGAAACGACTAGCAGGTGTAACATTACATTCACGCACTTTCAAAATCGTTACTTTATAGAATATGCTGGAAGCCTTTGGCAATTTCATATCTTCATAAACCCGCCGATGGCCCCAGGGTAACAGGTGCTTTAGAGATGGAGAAAAAGGGATTGTTTTTATACTTTCCTTCCACACAGCTTAACTACCATTTCTTCCCAATTTCAGTTACTCACTAATAAATTATAACATTCCCTCTGCAAACCTCACTCTCACCGGATTTCCTAATACAGAACAGTCAGTTCCATAAAGATGCTTCAAGATTAAAAGATGTACTAGTACTTGGATTTTTTTCCACAGTAAGTCAAACAGGATTGCTGTCCAACTTTACAAAAAGCTTAGTAAACACCACCACATTTATCTAGCCCTTAATAGAAGGGGAATATTCTCCAATCACTAGATAAAAACAGCCAAGACTTTCAACCTATTATATTAGGACTGTATAGTAAATGCACAGGGCAATAGCTCAGCATCAGAACTACAAACAATTCCCCCATCTTTCCCCACTGACTATGGATCACTCTGCCACCTTGAATAATCAAATTTATTGAGCTCTTACTGTGTGCACAGCACTGTACTAAGCACTTGGGAGAGTACAATATGACACAGTTGGTAGACACACTAAGAATGCCACATTTTTAGTATCCCTGTTTCTCCATCAATACAGAGAGTAAATACTTGTCCGATTTATGGGAGACTGTGGAAATTACTGAACACATTTTGAAAAGCATTTTGCGATATTAAAATCAATCAATCAATCGTATTTATTGAGCGCTTACTGTGTGCAGAGCACTGGACTAAGCGCTTGGGAAGTACAAGTTGGCAACATATAGAGACAGTCCCTACCCAACAGTGGGCTCACAGTCTAGAAGGGGGAGACAGAGAACAAAACCAAACATATTAACAAAATAAAATAAATAGAATAGATATGTACAAGTAAAATAAATAGAGTAATTAGTATGTACAAACATATATACATATATACAGGTGCTGTCGGGAAGGGAAGGAGGTAAAACGGTGGGGATGGAGAGGGGGACAAGGGGGAGAGGAAGGAGGGGGCTCGGTCTGGGAAGGCCTCCAAAGGAGGATAGCTATCCGTAATGAAGGATGGCTATCCAAATTTTAACCCATTAACCTGCCTCCCATTAAGAACGAAGCTCAAACCTTGTGGAGCACTGCCACGGCAGAAAAGAAATTCCATTTCATCATTTATTTCTATCATCACACTCCCCCACTATCTTACAGAACTCATTCCTCTCCGCACTTGGCTCTGACAATCAGGCAAATTAAGATGATGTTTTGGAAACACAAGGTGCAGTGCTTATTATTCTTGTCAATAGCCAAGTACTCTGAGGAAACATCTAATTTGGATCCTAGTTCCATTCAATTCCAAAAAGAAGCCAACCACCCAGAAATAATTCTGGGAACGAATGAAGTTTCTGTCGGATATCATTAGCATAAGGGCAGGCAGGGACCTATACCCTGGCTGTGTATAGGTCTCATCGTATTCCATAAAGCCCTGGACCCCCAAGGGAGAGTGGTCAACTACATTTTTAAAGAAATGCTTGCCCCACAATAGGGAATGACCTTAGCCCTGGGTGAAGAAGTGATGAGGTTTGCAGTGGGCAGAGTAAATGAGGCGGGGAGAAGCAGCGTGCCTAATGGAAAGAGCATGGGAGTCAGAGAATCTGGGTTCCCATCCCAGCTGCCACTTATCTGCTGGGTGACCTTGGGCAAGTTACTTCATTTCTCTGTGCTTCTGTTACTTGATCTGTAAAATGAGGATCAAATCCTCCTCCCTCCAACTTAGACTGTGAGCCCCATGTGGGAAGGCACTGTGTATAACTGGCTTGTCTTTAATAATAATGATAGTATTTGTTAAGCGCTTAGTATGTGACAAGCACTGTTCTAAGTGCTGGGGTAGTAACAATAGTAGTGATGGCATTTTACTATGTGCCAAGCACTGTTTCTAAGCACTGGGGTAGATACAAGGTATTCAGGCGGTCCCACGTGGGGCTCACGGTCTTCATCCCCCTTTTACAGATGATGAAACTGAGGCCCAGACAAGTTAAGTGAATTGCCCAAAGTCACACATCTGACAAGTAGCAAAGCCAGGATTAGAACCAGTGCCCGGCACATAGTAAGTGCTTTACCAGTGCCATTAAAAAAAAAAAAGGGTGGGGAAAAAAAAAGTAAAGTGATTACCGACGGGATTTGTATTTTTTTCCACCGCCTCAAACCTTCCATAGCTAACCAGATGGGAAAGAGCAGGAGACGGCACGGGGGTGAAAATAGTAACAATAATGATATTTGTTCAGCACTTACTATGTGCCAAGCACTGTTCTAAGCTCTGGGGAGGATACAAGGTGATCAGGTTGTCCCACGCGGGGGGGCTCACAGTCTTCATCCCCATTTTCCAGATGAGGTAACTGAGACCCAGAGAAGTGAAGCGACTTGCCCAAAGTCACCCAGCAGACAATTGGCGGAGCCAGGATTCGAACCCATGACCTCTGACTCCCAAGCTCAGGCTCTTTCCACTGAGCCCTGCTGCTTCTCTAAGGGTGAGAAGGGGGTAGGTGCCCGGCAGGGGCGAGAAGCAGCCGGGAGAGGGAGGAGGAGGAGGAGGAGGAAGCAGCAAAAAGCCCCCAGACAAAGCAGCTCCATGAGCAAGGTGATGATGATATTTGGTAAGCGCTTACTATATGCCAAGTACTGTTCTAAGCGTGGCCCAGTGGAAAGAGCCTGGGCTTGGGACCCAGAGGTCGTTGGTTCTAATCCCAACTCTGCCACTTCTCAGCTCTGTGACCTTGGGCAAGTCATTTAACTTCTCTGTACCTCAGTGACCTCATCTGTGAAATGGGGATTAAGACTGTGAGCCCTACATGGAACAACCTTGATTACCTTGTATCCCCCCCAGCGCTTAGAACAATGCTTGGCACATAGTAAGCGCTTAACAAATACCAACATTATTATTACAAGATAATCAGGTTGTCCCACTTGGGGTTCACAGTCTTCATCCCCACTTTCCAGATGAGGGAACTGAGGCCCAGAGATGTGAAGCAACTTGCCCGAGGTCACACAGCAGACAAATGGCGGGGCCGGGATTAGAACCCATGACCTCTGACTCCCAAGCCCGGGCTCTTCATTCATTCCATTGTATTTATTGAGCGCTGACTGTGTGCAGAGCACTGGACTAAGCGCTTGGGAAGGACAAGTCAGTAACAGAGTGGGTCCCTCCCCTGGGCCACGCTGCTTCTCTAGGAGGTGGCTCCAGCTGCCCCCCACTCATTCAATCACATTTATTGAGCGCCCACTGTGTGCAGAGCACTGTACTAAGCGCTTGGGTAGTACAAGTTGGCAACATATAGGGACGGTCCCTACGCAACAACAGGCTCACAGTCTTCATCCCCACTTTCCAGATGAAGGAACTGAGACCCAGAGAAATAAAGCGACTTGCCCAAAGTCACACAGCAGACAAATGGCGGAGTCAGAATTAGAACCCATAACCTCTGACTCCCAAGCCCGGGCTCTTCATTCATTCATTCATTCATTCAATCGTATTTATCGAGCGCTGTGTGCAGAGCACTGGACTGAGCGCTTGGGAAGGACAAGTGGGCAACAGATAGAGCCGGTCCCTCCCCTGGGCCACGCTGCTTCTCTAGGTGGCTCCAGCTGCCCCCCATTCATTCATTCAATCGTATTTACTGAGCGCTGACTGTGCAGAGCACTGTACTAAGCGCTTGGGTAGCACAAGTTGGCAACATATAGGGACGGTCCCTACACAACAACAGGCTCACAGTCTTCATCCCCACTTTCCAGATGAAGGAACTTCATCCTTCCCCCTCCCGCTTCTAGACTGTGAGCCCGCTGCTGGGTAGGGACCATCTCTATATGTTGCCAACTTGTACTTCCCAAGCGCTTAGTACAGTGCTCTACACACAGTAAGCGCTCAATAAATACGATTGAATGAATGAAGGAAGGAACTGAGGCCCAGAGAAGTGAAGCGACTTGCCCAAGGTCACACAGCAGACAAATGGCGGGGCCGGGATTAGAACCCATAACCTCTGACTCCCAAGCCCGTGCTCTTCATTCATTCAATCGTATTTATTGAGCACTGACTGTGTGCAGAGCACTGGACTGAGCGCTTGGGAAGGACAAGTCAGCAACAGATAGGGCCGGTCCCTCCCCTGGGCCACACTGCTTCTCTAGGAGATGTCTCCTAGAGCTCTCATTCATTCAATCGTATTTACTGAGCGCTGTGTGCAGAGCACTGTACTAAGCGCTTGGGGAGTACAAGTTGGCAACATATAGGGACTGTCCCTACCCAACAACGGCCTCACGTCTTCACCCCCACTTTCCAGGTGAAGGCACTGAGGCCCAGAGAAGTGAAGTGACTTCTCCAAGGTCACACAGCAGACAAATGGCGGGGCTGGGATTAGAACCCATAACCTCTGACTCCCAAACCCGTGCTCTTCATTCATTCATTCAATCATATTTATTGGGCGCTGTGTGCAGAGCACTGGAGTAAGCACTTGGGAAGGACAAGTCGGCAACAGATAGAGCCCGTCCCTCCTTTGGGCCACGCTGCTTTTCATCCAATCGTACTTATTGAGCACTTACTGTGTGCAGAGCACTGTACTAAGCGCTTGGGAAGTAAAAGTTGGCAACATATAGAGACAGTCCCTACCCAACAGCGGTCCCTCCCTGGGCCACGCTGCTTCTCTAGGAGATGGCTCCTAGACCTCTCATTCATTCAATCGTATTTACTGAGCGCTGACTGTGTGCAGAGCACTGTACTAAGCGCTTGGGTAGTACAAGTTGGCAACATATAGGGACGGTCTCTACCCAACAACGGGCTCACAGTCTTCATCCCCACTTTCCTGATGAAGGAACTGAGGCCCAGAGAAGTGAAGCGACTTGCCCAAGGTCACACAGCAGACAAATGGCGGAGCCAGGATTAGAACCCATAACCTCTGACCCCCAAGCCCGTGCTCTTCATTCATTCAATCGTATTTATTGAGCGCTGTCTGTGTGCAGAGCACTGGACTAGGCGCTTGGGAAGGACAAGTCGGCAACAGATAGAACCAGTCCCTCCCTTGGGCCCCGCTGCTTTTCATTCAATCGTATTTACTGAGCGCTGACTGTGTGCAGAACACTGTACTAAGCGCTTGGGAAGTACAAGTTGGCAACAGATAGAGCCGGTCCCTCCCTTGGGCCACGCTGCTTTTCATCCAATCGTACTTATTGAGCGCTTACTGTGTGCAGAACACTGTACTAAGCGCTTGGGAAGTACAAGTTGGCAACATATAGAGACAGTCCCTACCCAACAGCGGTCCCTCCCTGGGCCACGCTGCTTCTCTAGGAGATGGCTCCTAGAGCTCTCATTCATTCAATCCTATTTACTGAGCGCTGACTGTGTGCAGGGCACTGTACTAAGCGCTTGGGTAGTACAAGTTGGCAACATATAGAGACGGTCCCTACTCAACACCTGTCTCTCCATGGGCCACGTTGCTTCTCTAGATGACTCCTAGAGCTCTCATTCATTCAATCCTACTTACTGAGCGCTGACTGTGTGCAGGGCACTGTACTAAGCCCTTGGGTAGAGAAGCAGCGTGGCTCAGTGGAAAGAGCCCGGGCTTTGGAGTCAGAGGTCATGGGTTCAAATCCCGGCTCCGCCAACTGCCAGCTGGGTGACTTTGGGCAAGTCACTTCTTCACTTCTCTGGGCCTCAGTTGCCTCATCTGTAAAATGGGGATTAATCAATCAATCAATCGTATTTATTGAGTGCTTACTGTGTGCAGAGCATTCACTCATTCATTCAATTGTATTTATTGAGCGCTTACTGTGTGCAGAGCACTGTACTAAGCGCTTGGGAAGTACAAGTTGGCAACATATAGAGACAGTCCCCTACCCAACAGTGGGCTCACAGTCTAGAAGATGAAGACTGTGAGCCCCCCGGGGGACAACCTGATCAATCAATCAATCAATCATATTTATTGAGCGCTTACTGTGTGCACAGCACTGGACTAAGCGCTTGGGAAGTCCAAGTTGGCAACATATAGAGACAGTCCCCTAGCCAACAGTGGGCTCCCAGTCTATAAGATGAAGCCTGTGAGCCCCCCGGGGGACAACCTGATCAATCAATCAATCGTATTTATTGAGCGCTTACTGTGTGCAGAGCACTGTACTAAGCACTTGGGAAGTACAAGTTGGCAACATATAGAGACAGTCCCTACCCAACAGTGGGCTCACAGTCTAGAAGATGAAGACTGTGAGCCCCCCGGGGGACAACCTAATCAATCAATTGTATTTATTGAGCGCTTACTGTGTGCAGAGCACTGTACTAAGCGCTTGGGAAGTACAAGTTGGCAACATATAGAGACAGTCCCTACCCAACAGTGGGCTCACAGTCTAGAAGATGAAGCCTGTGGGCCCCCCGGGGGACCACCTGATCAATCAATCGTATTTACTGAGTGCTTACTGTGTGCAGAGCACTGTACTAAGCGCTTGGGAAGTACAAGTTGGCAACATATAGAGACGGTCCCCTACCCATCAGTGGGCTCACAGTCTAGAAGATGAAGCCTGTGAGCCCCCCGGGGGACAACCTGATCAATCAATCGTATTTACTGAGTGCTTACTGTGTGCAGAGCACTGTACTAAGCGCTTGGGAAGTACAAGTTGGCAACATATAGAGACAGTCCCTACCCAACAGTGGGCTCACAGTCTAGAAGATGAAGCCTGTGAGCCCCCGGGGGGACAACCTGATCCCCTTGTAACCTCCCCACTTTTGCACGTGGTGCGCGCTTAATAAATGCCATCGTGATTGTTGCAAGTTGGCAGCATATAGGGCCGGTCCCTACCCAACAACGGGCTCCCAGTCTAGAAGGGGCACCCATCATCATCATCATCATCATCAATCGTACTTATTGAGCGCTTACTATGTGCAGAGCACTGTACTGAGCGCTTGGGAAGTACAAATTGGCAACATCGAGCCCACTGTTGGGTAGGGACCGTCTCTATATGTTGCCAACTTGTACTTCCCAAGCGCTTAGTACAGTGCTCTGCACACAGTAAGCGCTCAATAAATACGATTGATGATGATGATGATCTAGAGACAGTCCCTACCCAGCAGTGGGCTCGCAGTCTAAAAGGGGGAGACAAGAGAACAAAACCAAACACACTCCCAAAATAAAATAAATAGGATGGATATGTACAAGTACCTTAGGGCTGGCATGGCTTCCCCTGCTGGGCACGGCCAGGTAGCATGCAAAGCACCAAAAGGCGGGTGCAGGCAGTGCAGCACAGTGTTGCAGCACAGTGTTGCAGTTGCAGCAGCAGCAGCAGCCCCGCGCTCCGGCTCAGCCTCGCTCCGCCGGGCAGCGCTCGCGCGCGCGCGCGCTCACCCACACTCACACACACACACACGCTCTCACACACAGCCACGAGACCAGGGCAGCCCCGGCCCCGCCCCGCGCGCTGATTGGCTGCGGCCCGGAGTGGGCGGGCCCGCCTCGCGCCTCGGCCGGCAGGGAGACTCCGGCGGGCCGGCGGCCATCTTGGACGAGGGGAGAGGCCTCCCCTCACACCAGGCCCGACGGCCCCAAAGATGGCCACCCCGGCCGCCCCTTAACCCTGTTTTTTTTTTAAAAAAAAAGTTATATTTATATTATAAATAGTTATATAGTTGTATTTTTGTCACATGGTCGTCCTCTCGCCCTCCCCTCGGGCGACTGCTCCCTCCTTCCTCTCCCCCTCGCCTTACCTCCTTCCCTTCCCCACAGCACCTGTATATATGTATATATTACATGCATATGTATGTATATTATATTATATGTACATATTACTCTATTTATTTATTTTACTGTACATGTCTATGTCTTTGTACATATCTCGTCCCCCTCTCCATTCCCCCATCTTACCTCCTTCCCTTCCCCACAGCACCTGTATATATGTATATATTACATATGTACATATTATGTACATATGTATGTATATTATATTATATGTACATATTATGTACATATTACTCTATTTATTTTACTTGTACATATCTATGTCTTTGTACATGTCGTCCCCCTCTCCATTCCCCCATCATACCTCCTTCCATTCCCCACATCACCTGTATATATGTATATATTACATATGCACATATTATGTACATATGTATGTATATTATATTATGTGTACATATTATGTACATATTACTCTACTTATTTATTTATTTTACTTGTACATATCTATGTCTTTGTACGTATCTCGTCCCCCTCTCCATTCCCCCCATCTTACCTCCTTCCCTTCGCCACAGCACCTGTATATATGTATATATTACATATGTACATATGTACGTATTATGTACGTATGTATATTATATTATATGTACATATTATGTACACATTACTCTATTTATTTTACTTGTATATATCTATGTCTTTGTACATCTCGTCCCCCTCTCCATTCCCCCATCTTACCTCCTTCCCTTCCCCACAGCACCTGTATATATGTAGATATTACATATGTACATATGTACACATTATGCACATATGTATGTATATTATATGTACATATTACTCTATTTATTTATTTTACTTGTACATATCTATGTCTTTGTACATATCTCGTCCCCCTCTCCATTCCCCCCATCTTACCTCCTTCCCTTCCCCACAGCACCTGTATATATGTATGTATATTATATGTACATATTATGTACATATTACTCTATTTTACTTGTACATATCTATTCTTTGTACATATCTATGTCTTTGTACATATCTCATCCCCCTCTCCATCCCCCCATCTTACCTCCTTCCCTTCCCCACAGCACCTGTATATATGTATATATGTTTGTACATATTACTCTATTTATTTTACTTGTACATATCTATTCTTTGTACACATCTATGTCTTTGTACATATCTCGTCCCCCTCTCCATCCCCCCATCTTACCTCCTTCCCTTCCCCACAGCACCTGTATAGATGTTTGTACAGATTTATTATTCTATTTATTTATTTATTTTACTTGTACATATCTATTCTATTTATTTTATTTTGTTAGTATGTTTGGTTTTGTTCTCTGTCTCCCCCCTTTTAGACTGTGAGCCCACTGTTGGGTAGGGACTGTCTCTATATGTTGCCAACTTGTACTTCCCAAGCGCTTAGTACAGTGCTCTGCACACAGTAAACGCTCAATAAATATGACTGATTGATTGATTGATTCTATTTGGTGGGTCAGTGGAAAGAGCCCGGGCTTTGGAGTCAGAGGTCATGGGTTCAAATCCCCGCTCTGCCAATTGTCAGCTATGTGACTTTGGGCAAGTCCATTCACTTCTCTGTGAAGTTAACTCATCTGTAAAATGGGGATTAAAACTGTGAGCTCCATGTGGGATAACCTGATCACCTTGTAACCTCCCCAGCACTTAGTGCTTTGCACATAGTAAGCGCTTAATAAAAGTCATTATTTATTTTGTTAATATGTTTTGTTTTGTTTTGTTCTCTGTCTCCCCCTTCTAGACTGTGAGCCCACTATTGGGTAGGGACCGTCCCTATATGTTGCCAACTTGTACTTCCCAAGCACTTACTACAGTGCTCTGCACACAGTAAGCGCTCAATAAATATGATTGATTGATTCTCTGTCTCCCCCTTCTAGATTGTGAGCCCACTGTTGGGTAGGGACCATCTCTATATGTTGCCAACTTGTACTTCCCAAGTGCTTAGTAATAATAATAATAATAATAATAATGGCATTAATTAAGCACTTACTATGTGCAAGGCACTGTTCTAAGCGCTGGGGAGGTTACAAGGTGATCAGGTTGTCCCACGTGGGTGTCACAGCCTTCATCCCCATTTTGCAGATGAGGGAACTGAGGCTCAGAGAAGTGAAGTGACTTGCCCAAAGTCACATAGCTGACGAGTGGCGGAGCTGGGATTTGAACCCATGACCTCTGACTCCAAAGCCCGGGCTCTTTCCACTGAGCCACGCTGCTTCCCTTCCCCACAGCACCTGTATATATGTATATATGTTTGTACATTTTATTACTCTATTTATGTATTTATTTTACTTGTACATATCTATTCTTTGTACATATCTATTCTATTTATTTTGTTAATATGTTTGGTTTTGTTCTCTGTCTCCCCCTTCTAGACTGTGAGCCCACTGTTGGGTAGGGACCGTCTCTATATGTTGCCAACTTGTACTTCCCAAGTGCTTACTACAGTGCTCTGCACACAGTAAGCGCTCAATAAATATGATTGATTGATTCTCTGTCTCCCCCTTCTAGATTGTGAGCCCCCCACTGTTGGGTAGGGACCATCTCTATATGTTGCCAACTTGTACTTCCCAAGCTCTTAGTACAGTGCTCTGCACACAGTAAGCGCTCAATAAATACGATTGATTGATTGATTGATTGATTCTCTGTCTCCCCCTTCTAGACTGTGAGCCCACTGTTGGGTAGGGACCATCTCTATATGTTGCCAACTTGTACTTCCCAAACGCTTAGTACAGTGCTCTGCACACAGTAAGCGCTCAATAAATACGATTGATTTATTTATTAAGCGCTTACTATGGGCAAAGCACTGTTCTAAGCGCTGGAGAGTAAGCGCTCAATAAATACGATTGATTGATTGAGTCTCTGTCTCCCCCTTCTAGACTGTGAGCCCACTGTTGGGTAGGGACCGTCTCTATATGTTGCCAACTTGTACTTCCCAAGCGCTTAGTACAGTGCTCTGCACACAGTAAGTGCTCAATAAATACGATTGATTGACTGGCACTCCTCGTTTTGGCAGCTACCCACCGACGGTGGCGAAGGGCAGTCTGACGCAGCTGGCGACCTGGAGGGCAACCATCCTGCCCTCGGCTACTTAACTATTTGGGACGCTCGAAAGGGTCCGACCTGACACAACCACGGGGAGAAACGAGCAGGCTTCGTCCTTCACAGCTTTGAAAGGTCGTAATAATAATAACGATGGCATTTATTAGACTTCTAGACAGTGAGCCCACTGTTGGGTAGGGATCGTCTCTATATGTCGCCAACTTGTACTTCCCAAGCGCTTAGTACAGTGCTCTGCACACAGTAAGCTCTCAATAAATACGATTAATTGATTGATTAAGGGCTTACTATGGGCAAAGCACTGTTCTAAGCGCTGGGGAGGTTACAAGGTGATCAGGTTGTCCCATGGGGGGCTCAGAGGCTTAATCCCCATTTTACAGATGAGAGAACTGAGGCTCAGAGAAGTTAAGTGACTTGCCCAAAGTCACACAGCTGACAATTGGCGGAGTCGGGATTTGAACCCATGACCTCTGACTCCAAAGCCAGTGCTCTTTCCACTGAGCCACGCTGCTCCTCAGCCACCCTCTCGCCCCCAGGCAGTGTGGGGGGGTCCCTGGTCTCTCCCAGCCTGATTATTGCCTTTTAATTTAAATTTCTTTTTACAGTGGGATGACCCATCCTGAGTGATATTAACTGTGCTATATTAGGTGCCAAGTACTGAGTAGATCCAAGATAATAGATCCTTCCAGACTGTGAGCCCACTGTTGGGTAGAGACCATCTCTATATGTTGCCAACTTGTACTTCCCAAGCGCTTAGTACAGTGCTCTGCACACAGTAAGCGTTCAATAAATACCATTGAATGAATGAAGATAATCAGGCCCCAAGGGTTGGGGGGGCTCACAGTCTAAAGAGGAGAGCAGCTCTAGGATCACCATTTTGCTGATGAGGGAACTGAGGCACAGAGAAGTTAAGTGGTGGTGGTGATGGTATTTGTTAAGCGCTTACTATGTGCCATGCACTATTCTAAGAGCTGGGGTAGATACAGGGTAATCAGGTTGTCCCACGTGGAGCTCACAGGCTAAAGAGAAGCTGAGAAGCAGCATGGCTTTGGAGTCAGAAGTCATGGGTTCAAATCCCAGCTCTACCAGTTGTCAGCTGTGTGACTTTGGGCAAGTCACTTCACTTCTCTGAGCCTGTTACCTCATCCGTAATATGCGGATTAAGTCTGTGAGCCCCCTGTGGGACAACCTGATCACCTTCTAACCCCCCCAGCGCTTAGAACAGTGCTTTGCCCATAGTAAGTGCTTAATAAATGCCATTATTATTATTATTATTAATCCCCATTTTACAGATGAGGTAACTGAGGCACAGAGAAGTGACTTGCCCAAAGTCACACAGCTGATCAGGGGCAGAGCCGGGATTAGAACCCTCGACCTCTGACTCCCAAGCCCGTGCTCTTTCCACTAAGCCACGCTGCTTTTCTAAGTGAAGTGACTTGTCCAAGGTCACGCTGGAGGGAAATGGTGAAGGTGGGATTAGGACACAGGGTCTCCGACTCCCAGGCCTGTGTTCCTTCCACTAGGAGAGGGAACGGTCTGTGGGTCTCTCTTCCTCCCTTCAAGGCCCTACTGAGAGCTCACCTCCTCCAGGAGGCCTTCCCAGACTGAGCCCCTTCCTTCCTCTCCCCCTCGTCCCCCTCTCCATCCCCCCATCTTACCTCCTTCCCTTCCCCACAGCACCTGTATATATGTTTGTATATATTTCTTATTCTATTTATTTATTTATTTTACTTGTACATATCTATTCTATTTATTTTATTTTGTTAGTATGTTTGGTTTTGTTCTCTGTCTCCCCCTTTTTGACTGTGATGTGAGCCCACTGTTGGGTAGGGACTGTCTCTATCTGTTGCCAACTTGTACTTCCCAAGCATTTAGTACAGTGCTCTGCACACAATAAGTGCTCAATAAATACAATTGATTGATTGATTGTGGGCAGATTAGACTGAACCCTGAAAATCTGGGGCTTGCACAAATAGAATAAACAGTAACAGAATTAAGTGCTTATTGTGTGCAAAACACTGTGCTAAGCTCTGGGAGAAAATACACAGGTGGGGATTAAGGCCCCTGTCCCTCACAGGCTCACAATCAATCCTATTTATTGAGCTTCTAGACTGTGAGCCCGCTGTTGGATAGGGACCGTCTCTATATGTTGCCAACTTGTACTTCCCAAGCGCTTAGTACAGTGCTCTGCACACAGTAAGCGCTCAATAAATATGATTGAATGAATGAGCACTTACTGTGTGCAGAGCACTGAACTAAGTGCTGGGAAGCGTGCGTCATCATCATCAATCGTATTTATTCAGCACTTACTATGTGCAGAGCACTGTACTAAGCGCTTGGGAAGTACAAATTGGCAACATATAGAGACAGTCCCTACCCAACAGTGGGCTCATAGTCTAAAAGGGGGAGAAAGAGAACAAAACCAAACATACTAACAAAATAAAATAAAATAAAATAACAACAGTACATATAACAGACACATTCCCTACCCACAACGAGGTTACTATTTAGAGGCAGTAAAACCAGTTCCCAGAGGGCCTAGATACTACAGGTGAGGAGCTAAAATGATTGTGAACTGATTAGAATACAAAACAGGATACCAGGGTTCTAATGTCTTGAGGGAAAATAAATACTGAGGAAACAAACTAATCTAGAAACAATGCCTGAGTTATTAAAATTAAGGTGATTGGAACTTGACTTGATCTGATGACTTTTTCAAGAAGACGGGTAAGGATAATGGCAATTGGAAATGTGAAAATACTAATTTTGTTGCCTTGAATTTTTGCAAAGCCCAGTGCAAAATAAATTGTCTAAAAACTCCATAATAAATAAGATCCTCCAACTAGTTAGGGAATATACATTATTTTTTTAAATAATAGCCAATGACAACGTGGAACCAAATACGTGAGGCTCCTGGGCTGCAAGAAGCAGGGTGGCATGTTGTTGTCCAATTTGAGTTCCTTAACCCTAAAGCACAGCTTCTAAGGTTCCAAGTTTAAAGTTTCCTCGAAGGGTATTTAGACATGGTTATCTTTTACCCTAACAAGTGCCCAGAATGATGCCCATTGTCAAAACCCTAAGGTTTAAAGCCTATCATCGTGTCGGAAAGGATAAAGTTACAACATCATCCTCATCATCATCAATCATATTTATTGAGCGCTTACTATGTGCAGAGCACTGTACTAAGTGCTTGGGAAGTACAAATTGGCAACATATAGAGACAGTCCCTACCCAACAGTGGGCTCACAGTCTAAAACATACTCCATCCTCTGCCTGCCACCCGCACCTCCGCCAAAAAAAGGTTAAAGATGTTCCTTAATAGCAAAAGTGTACGGTTTTCTTTCGGATGAGGTAATTGGCAAAGAGTAAACTTGGTCATATTTGAATCAGCAGTTTCCGTGGTTAAACTGTAAACTCCTTAAGGGCATGACTGGTGTCCTTTACCTCTAGTGAACTCTCCCAAGTGCTTAAAACAGTGTTCTAAACATTGGAAGCAATAAATAACATCGAATGTCACTCAAATGAGGTCTACTGCCCTGGAGCAATGGAGGTAGGCTGCAATCAATCAGCGGTATTTATTAAGCATTGACTATAAGCACAGCACTGTAGGCAGCAATGTGGAGGATCAAGGGTGGAGGCTGAAAAAGCCCAAACTGCTCTCTAAGTGAGCAAACATGTTGGCATCATGGTTTCCTGGCTAGGTTGTGGAGCAGGGTTAGAAATACATGGTTTTAAAGACATCTCCACTGTCTGCACAGTGTCTTACCACAAGTGCTGGGTTGACTTAAAGTGTAGATTACAGCTGGGAGAGGAATTTTCCACTAGGACCAGGCTTAAAATATACTCTCCCCCAGGCAGATCCAGCCACTCAATAGTTTCAGTTGGTGTGAGCTTGGCTTGGCAATTGAAATATTTAGTTGTTCCTCCACAGGAAATATGAACTGAGTCAAACTGCCTGACAGGTTGAAATGGAGAGAGAAATGTCCACTTTGATTAGGTTTTTTTGCCTCCCTCTAGATTTTTAAATTATAAAAAACAGTCCACACTAAAAAAAGTTATGTCTTGGAATAATCTTTGGAAACCAAATGTTTCAATATCCTGTTTTAATCATTCTAGGAAAAAATACTTGATTAACGAGAAACGTATTTCTCTTATCAAGAAACTAACGTGTGTTCAGCCCAGAGAAAAATAGAACAAGTATTTGAGTAATCGTGTATGTACACAGCCCAGTATTTCCTGAACACATTTGGAGATTGTAACAGTAATAAGACATGCCTTTCCACTTGGAAATAGGGCAGACATTTTATTTTTTTAATGATTTTTAACAGTACAGCCCAAAGTATTGTTATCATTAATACTTCTCTTTTCAAGCTGAGGAAGGAATAGGCCATGATGATGTTCTGTGGCTGGTGTCACTTTCTTCTCTGGTTTGCATATGACATACATTTTTATTATTGCACTGTCAAGGGCAAAGATTCATTTATTTTCCAGGTAAAAAGATTTTTCTTTCTCCACATCCAGAAACATCATCTGCCATTAGATGGCAAGCCAAAATGAACTCAAATAAAACCTTTGGTCAACAATCAACAATTCATGAATTTTCACCTTCATCTTTCAAGCTGAAATTGAGGGCCTTTAATAAGAAGATAAAAGTATACGGAAAAATCAGTAACTAGACAACCCCAACCTTGACTCCTGTTTATTCAGTCAGTATTATCAGGAACAAACTGTGAACTTCCCAGGGCTGTTCTGTCAAGCATTACTGAAGCTGTACCCTAACCCCTTGGCAGCTGAACCTTATGACATTTTAGAGGTTGGCAAAAGTTAGGATGTGGAAGCGCAAGCATAATTTCAAATGGAGGTCTTGCTAGTGGTGATGGAAAATGTGATCAGTCACTAATCAATATTTTGTGTCAAATTCTTAAAATATGCCTACTGGCCTCCATTTTTCTTAACCTAATTTTTCAAAGGTGCAGTCAATCATTCAATGTCAGTCCCCCAAAATACGCTGGCTGAAATAGCGACTACAAAAAACCTTTGAGAAACACTGTTATAGGTTTTACAGTACAGTGTGTTTTATTTAGTTGACTGAATTTACCTTTGTGAGGAAAAAGCAATGGAGATCTTTAGGAGAGCTTATGTTTCTGAAGTTCCTTAAGTCTTTTTTCTTGGGATACTTATTTTAACTCTCAAAGAACAGGCAATCTGTTTGTGCATCACTTTTTTTTTTGGTGGGCCTGTTGGAATTAGTGCTCTTTCAGCATGTGCAAAGTTAATTAAGATTCTTTGCTGTAATTACCTTTGGCAAAGATTTAGCTATAATTCTATTATCTTGATTTGACTTTTAATTGGGTGTGTGTGCATTCCTAATAGTACCTTTCCCTGGTAATGAGGGGCTCAAACAGGGAAAGCAATCAGTATGTGAAATCTGGTGGATTTTTGTTTCCAAAGAGGATTTAAAATGTGTAACAGTATTTGAGCTGGGCAGGGTGGACCCTGTGTTTCCTGGAAAGAAAACTGATGACAATTTTCTCTTCCCTGATTGATGGGAGTTTCCCACTGACAACAACAGATGAGCCTCAGCGCTGAGACTTCGGGACCAAGAACCTCCGCGGAGGAATTCATTATAGTACTAGTGGTTTGTGCCAATTAAGCATAGTTGGGAGTGCAAAGTGTTATCACCGCCCTCACCTCTATGACACAGATTAGGAAAGAGGATTTGTGGCTTGGGTGGTGGGAAAGGATCAGTTTTAACACTAGGAGAAAAGCCTTAAGTGAGTTATATCCCACCCTCATTCCCTGGCTGAGGGCATGGCAATTCTAATCCAAGGGGCCATACCTCACGTTGTTCAGTTGCCCCTGAGGGTTTATAAGAGTTGAGTCCTAGCATGCCACAAGACTTCTAGGCATAAACAAAATGAACTCACATGCTCAGAAGCATCCTTTGAAAGATTAACTCAAGTCAGCTTCCAAGCTTTTACCCTTCCCAGACCAAACATGCAGGAGGAGGTAAGGTGTGCGGAAGGGGGCTAGAGAGACAATAGAAGAGCACTCAAGCCTGGCCTGAACCCAACTAGATTTTGACTTTGGGCCACCCACCTCCTCATCAAATAAAAAACACCTCACTTTTGGCTTTAAAGCACTCAATCACCTTGCCCTCTCCTACCTCATCTCGCTATTTACTCCTACAACCAGCCCGCACACTTAGCTCCTCTAATGCTAACCTTCTCACTGTGCCTCCATCTCACCTCAGACCCTTCACCCAAATCCTGCCTCTGGCGTGGAACACCCTCCCTCCCAAAATCTGACAATTATTCTCCCCACCTTCAAAGCCTCACTGAAGGCACATGTCCTCCAACAGGCCTTCCGACTAACCCCCTGCCCCATCCTCTTCTCCCACTCCCTTCTGTGTCTCCTTGACTTCCTTCCTTTGTTCTTCCCCAACCCACCGCACAGCACTTATGTTTGTATCTGCAATTTATTTACATATATTAATGTCTGTCTCCCTCCTCCAAACTGAAAGCTTGTTGTGGGTAGGAAATGTGTCTGTTCGTTGTTCTATTTTACTCTCCCAAGTGCTTAGAACAGTGCTTTGCACATAGTAAGCGCTTTATAAATGCCATTATTATTAAATAATAATAAATTATTATTAAGTAATAATAACAAACACGATTGAATGAATGAATTAATGAACTAAATACGACTGGATGAATGAATGACTCCAAGTCTGGCCTGGGACAGCAGGACATGGGAAGAGCTCATGCTCTGAACCTTGGACAGATGTGGGGAAGATTCAGGAAGGATCTAGACTGTGAGCCCACTGTTGGGTAGGGACCATCTCTATATGTTGCCAACTTGTACTTCCCAAGTGCTTAGTACAGTGCTCTGCACACAGTAAGGGCTCAATAAATATGATTGATTGATTGATTGATTGATCCTTGAAAGTTCCAAGTCCAGTGACTGGGGCTCTGGAAGGGCAAGAGGGCGAGCAGTACCAGGGCACAGACAGAGAAGTACAGAGGGTCCTGGAGAGGGAGAGATCCAGGGAAAGACTGTTTGAACTGGATATGTTTCCAATTGTTACCATATTAAGAACGTATTAAATATTGTTCAGATCTCAGATCTTGGTGTCTGCCTATGGTAGGGCCTGGAGGAGAAGATCCAGGAGCCAGGGAGACACATGGACTTAAGAAATTGTGGGAAGGAATACTTTGTGAGCTTCCAGCAGCTAACCCTGGGGATGGTGGCGAGGAATAATAATAATAATAATAATAATAATGATGTCATTTCTTAAGCGCTTACTATGTGCAAAGCACTGTTCTAAGCACTGGGGAGGAACACTTTGTGAGCTTCCTGCAGCTAGCCCTGGGGATGGTGGCGGGGAATAATAATAATAACAATAATGATGTCATTTGTTAAGCGCTTACTATGTGCAAAGCACTGTTCTAAGCACTGGGGAGGAACACTTTGTGAGCTTCCTGCAGCTAGCCCTGGGGATGGTGGCGGGGAATAATAATAATAACAATAATGATGTCATTTGTTAAGCGCTTACTATGTGCAAAGCACTGTTCTAAGCACTGGGGAGGAACACTTTGTGAGCTTCCTGCAGCTAGCCCTGGGGATGGTGGCGGGGAATAATAATAATAACAGTAATGATGTCATTTGTTAAGCGCTTACCATGTGCAAAGCACTGTTCTCAGCACTGGGGAGGAAACAAGTGATCAGATTGTCCCACGTGGGGCTCACAGTCTTCATCCCCATTTTACAGAAGAGGTAGCTGAGGCACAGAGAAGTCAAGTGACTTGCCCAAAATCACACAGCTGACAATTGGCAGCGTTGGAATTTGAACCCACGACCACTGACTCCCAAGCCCCGGCTCTTTCCATTGAGCCACGCTGCTTCCCTTATATACAGAAGTGCCATGGGTCAGGGAGAGGGGGCTAGAGCAAAGAGGGTGAGTCGGGGCGATGCTGAGGAAGAGGGGGGCTTCGTCTGGAAAGGGCTCTTGGAGGAGGCAAGCCTTCAATAGGGATTTGAAGGTGGGGGAAGTGTGATTGAAGGATTTGCGGGAGGGAGGGCATTTCAGTCCACCAGTATAAGATGGACGGGGGTCAATATTGGGACAGGAGAGAATGAGTCACTGCGAAGAGGTTAGCACCAGACGGCAAGGATGACGAGGGGGCGGAGGGCGATGAGGACAAGGGGGTGGAGGGCAACAAGCAGGCTGGTTCCAGATGACTTGTGCTCATTTGGGGAGGCACCTGGGCTTCAGCCATAGAGTGGTGGCAGTTATAGGGGTGCATGGACTTGGGGAGCAGTGAGGTAAAACACCCCCAAAATCTACTTTAGAAGAGTATGGGAAAACTTAGGGGCATCAGGACCCAGTGGAAGCTGACCAGAGTCCCAGTGCTCCTTCAGCGGCTCCAGGGGCTTTTTCAGCCAGGATTTGGGGATGAAAACTGGGAAAAATAATAATTAAGGTATTTAAGTACTTACTATGTGCCAAGCACTGTACTAAGTGCAAGGGGTCTCCCCTTCTAGAGACCCTTCTAGACTGTGAGCCCGTTGTTGGGTAGGGACGGTCTCTTTATGTTGCCAACTTGTACTTCCCAAGCGCCTTAGTACAGTGCTCTGCACACAGTAAGCACTCAAGAAATACAATTGAATGAATGAATGAAAGGGGTTCAACTGCTAGGACAGGAGGGATGTGGGAGGATCTTTATGATAGCGCTTAGAACAGTGCTTTGCTCATAGTAAACGCTTTATAAATACCATTATTATTATTATGATTATTATGCTAAGAGGGCAGGGATTGTGTCTACCTACTTTTTTGAACTCTCCCAAGGACTTAGTACAGTGTATTGCACACAGTCAGCACTCAGTAAATACTACTGATTGACTGGTATGCTGCTGGGTGGGAAGGACTGGAGGCGCTAAGTGTAGGGAGCTAGGAAATGATTGAGAAATTTATTTATCTATCTATTTATTTATTTATTTTACTTGTACATATCTATTCTATTTTGTAGTATGTTTGGTTTTGTCTCCCCCTTTTAGACTGTGAGCCCACTGTTGGGTAGGGACTGTCTCTATATGTTGCCAATTTGTACTTCCCAAACGCTTAGTACAGTGCTCTGCACACAGTAAGCGCTCAATAAATATGATTGATGATGATGATGATGATGATGCTGATCTGAATAATCTGGATAGGCACTGCTGGACATAATAGGCTAAAGAAATTCTCTGAGGATGGGCAGCTAGACTGGAGAAGCAGGCCAGGATTGGGAGACACGCCACAGCAGAGAAAAGAATTCTGTACAATGAGTCAGACATACTTGCATTTCTTCATTTGTCTGAGTTTACAACATGTGTTACTGAGTTACTTGCATTGAATGTTGCAAACTCTTTTTTTGGAGGGGAGGGGCATGCACAATGAAGGGTTTGGGGGGATCTTCCTCATCTTACCCCCTAACTAAAGTTTGTCCCTCCAAGCTCTCTGTTTTGGGTCCCCCGGTCTTCTCATTTTGTGCTCACCCCCTCAAGGAACTCATTTGATCCCAAAGACCACCTGTATTCAGAGGACTCTCACATCTATCTTGAAGCAAGGCCCTACTTCTCTTCTGCCGGCACCTCAGGATCCCATTCACTCCCATGGCTTCAACTACCATCGCTACACGGATAATTCCCCAATCTACCTCTCCAGCCATGAACTCTCCTTCTTTGCAGTCTTGCATTTCCTCCTGGCATCAGCACATCTGTTCTTGGATGGCCCACTGGACACCTGAAACTTAACGTTTTGAAAAACAGGATTCCTCATCTTCCCACCTAACCCTGTCCTCCCCAAGACTTTCCCATAACTGTCTCAATGGCATTTACTGAGTGTTGTGTGTCAAGGTGGGATATAAGAGCTTAGATCAGCCTGGTACACTGCAGACACCATCACCATCCTCCCTGTTTCACAAGCCCATAAATCTGGGATTATCTTTGATTCATCTCTCTCATTCAACTCACACATTCAGTCTATCACCAAATTCTGTCAGTTTTACCTTCACAGCATCTCTAGAAGCTGCCCCTTCTCCATCCAAACTGCTACCATGCAGATGCAAGCCCTCAACATCTCCCACCTTGACTGCTGCATCAGCCTCCTCACTGACCTCCTAGCCTCCTGTCTCTGCTCTCTCTAACCCAAACTTCACTCTGATGCCCAGAACATTTTTCTAATATACCACCCCGTCCACATCTCCTGTCTTCGCAAAAACATCCAACAGTTGCCCATTCACGCCTACATCAAATTCCTTTCCACAAGCTTTAAGGCACTTAATTAGCTCCCCCCTACTTTATGTGCTGATCACCTACTACAACCCAACCCACACACTTCACTCCTTTAACACCAACCTACTCACTGGACCATGATCTCATCTTTCTCACGGTGGACCCCTTGCCACATCCTCCCCACTGAGCACTTAGGTATTCAGTCATTCTTCTCCCCATTGCAACACTTCCGTACATATCTTAAACTCTGTTGACTTATCCCTTCTTGTAATGCATTTTAGTGTCTGTCTTTCCTTCCTAAACTAAGGGCAAGGATCTTGTCTAACTCTATTATACTTTCCCAAGTGTTCACTGCTCTGCACAAAGGAAGTGCTCAGTAAATACTATTGATTGACCGATATTTCCAATCACTTATTTTTCCTCTCACATTCCTCGCTTACATTTATCCATTCCTCCCCAGCTCCCCTTCTCATTGCACCTCATTCTTGACTCTCCCACCAGTTACCCCTGGCTCATGTCCTTTTTCCTACCTGGAATCCCCTCCCCATTCATATACCCTAGACTTCAGTTCTATGCATCTTCAAGGTCCTTTTGAAGTCCCACTTCTACGAGGAGGCTTTCTTCAATTCCATTTTCTTTTCTTCGTGTCATATCCTTCCAACTATTAGCTCAGCACTTTTGCACCACCGGACCAATTATAAACTTGCAACTTTCTGAAACACTTTTGATTTGCATACTCTACTATTTAAGCATTTCTGTCTCCTAATTGTAAATTACTTTTGTTTCGGTCTCTCCTGTTAACCTGTAAGATACTTAAAGGCAGGCTTCACATCTTCGACCCCTCCCTATTGTACTTTCCCAAATACTTAGTCCAATGATCTGCATGCACACTTTACCTCATTTTCCTACCTTATTCTCCCTCTGAGTCACCAATGGAGTTTGGTCTTTACCCACTAAGCACTCTGACACCCCCCCCAATCTCCATGGCAGAGCACGTATGTACTTGTCTTTATACTCAGTTGCTTCCCTTATGTGTCCAACCTGATTAGCTTGAATCTACCCCAGTGCTTAGAACAGTGCTTGACACACAGTAAGTGCTTAACAAATACCATCATCAATCGTATTTACAATGTGCAGAGCACCATACTAAGATTTGGAAGAGTACAATGTAACAGAGTTGGCAATGTGTTCCCTGCCCACGAGGAGCTTACAATCAAAAGGGGGGGACAGACAATAAAATAAATTACAGATATGTGCATAAGTGCTGTGGGCCTGAGACTGGGGTGAATAAAAGGTACAAATCCAAGTGCAAAAGATTGTAAACGCCTTGAGGACGGGCTCAGGTTTACCAACTCTATTGGACTGTACTCTCGTAAGAGCTGAGTACAGCGCTCTACACCTAGTAAGCACTCGATAAATATATAGCATGTACTAAATGTTTGAGAAGATACAACAGAAGTAAGAGATACACATTCCTTGCCCACAAGGACCTTACCCTCTAATTCGGAAGACAAACATAAAAATAGTAACAAAATAAGATAATCAAAATAAATAATGTACAAGTGAAATAAAATATACAGGTGTTAAAAATGGAGACGTGGCTGTTGGGCTGATACAGCTTGGGGTGTTGGGAGTTAATCAAAGAAGGTTTTTGGAGGAAGTGGGATTTTGAGAGGATGGAGGAGCTAGATGGAGGATATGACAAGAGCCAAGCATTTTTTTAAACATTTCATTTTGGCTACACATTTTCTTTGGAATTTACACATTTAGTAAGATTTAGGAGTTCTGGTGCAAATTTTTTAACGGAAGACGAATTTCAAGGTCCCGCAGGAAATTTGCAGTTTTCTTCAAACTTCTGTCTTCGTCAAAGATCTAACCGGAAAACACTTAAACTCTTATAGGAACTAACCCAGTTGAAAGTCCAGTTTGGGCAAGGATTGTCGCTCTTTATTTCTGAATTGTACTTTCCAAGCGCTTAGTACATTGCTCTGCACACAGTAAGTGCTCAATAAATACGATTGAATGAATGAATGACATTTTAAAAGACTGAACCATTCTCATTTCAGAAATAGGGCTGGGACTGGGACAAGATAAAGGGTTAAATTTAAAGTGAAGAGGAAGCTTTTGTCTTTGGTTCAGCATGGTTTGCTAAAGAACTGGGTACTTACCACAGAAATATCTGGAAAAATGTGTGGAGACTGAATTATGGAAAACATAGAAAACATTCCATGGCTCAGTGGAAAGAGCACGGGGTTCAAATCCAGGCTCCACCACTTGTCAGCTGTGTGACTTTGGGCAAGTCACTTCACTTCTCTGTGCCTCATTTCCCTCATCTGCAAAATGGGGATTAAGACTGTGAGCCCCACGTGGGACAACCTGATCACCTTGTAACCTCCCCAGTGCTTAGAACAGTGCTTTGCACATAGTAAATGCTTAATAAATGCCATCATTATTATTATTATGGAACATGATTAAGAAAGAATCGTCACTGGACTTGGACGGGCTAAGTAAACTTTTCTAGAGTTTTATGGCTCAAACTAAAGTTTAGGGGAAAGTCTGGAGAAGGGAAAGATTGTGCTTTTAAGCAGGATTTTATTTTGTGCTCTTTGTGCCCAGAACTGATACTCTGCAGAATTATAAGGCCAGAACTTGCTTCAGGTCAATGACTTTCTTTTTTGTTACTTAATGTTCATATCTACATATCCACCTTTGCTTTAAACTATTTTTTTATAGATTTAAGGTGAAATTCCTCCACATTTGGGGTTCTGGGTAGCCAAAACCTTTTTCTAATCACTAGACTAGAAAGTCAGCTACAGAGTTAACATTGAACCACAGTTGTTTCCTCTGCTAGTTTGGAGGGGTGGGGGGGGTCATTTTTTCAAGTCACTGGATGGTAATGGGGAATACCATGCCATCTTGGGATACTCTAACTGGGTAATGCTCCCTAACTAGAGTAGAAGGCTGAGGATAGTGCATGACAAAAACTTCGAACATGCTCAGATGAAATGAAGAAAGTCTTGGGATTTGCAGGTTAAGGTCAGGTCAGTCCTGATGAATCTTCCAAGGGCTTCATTTGGAGAATTCCCTGAAGTACAATGTGCCTAATCATCCAAAGGTTAAGCTACAACAAAGATCCTTAACAGGGGCTCAGTGATGACCCAGCAGCAGAGTTCATGCCCTGTTGATTTACGTTTAGGCCTTTCAGCCATAATTGCACATAGATAGCAAACAATTAGTGCAAATTGTTATTTACCTCCACCTTACTTAGCAGATTTCTTACCCAACCCAAACAGGTTTAACTCCCCTCCTCAAACTGCCTGTCTCCCCCACCATTTCCCCCATCCCTTTTCCCTAATGACCTGCCTACCTACTATATTGAGAAAACTGAAACTATCCGGCATGATCTCCTTAAAATCTCTCCTGCTCCTCTCCAGTCCCTCCATCCTCCTGCCCCATCCTGCCCAGGAGCATCTCAAGAGATCTCTTACCTCCTCTCAAAATCCACCCCTTTCACCTGAGCATCTGCCCCCATCCCTTCACACCTAGCAAAGCACCTGCCCTTTCCCTTTCTTCTCTCCCTGTCATCTTCAACTGTTCCTTCTCTAATGGCTTCTTCACTGCTTTCAAACACGCTCATGTCTCCCCTACCCTAAAAAAACCCCTCCCTTGACCCCACAGCTCCCTCCAGTTATCGCCCTATCTTCATCCTACCATTCCTCTTCAAACTCCTTGAGCAAGTTGTCTGGCACAGTGGATAGAACACAGGCCTGGGAATCAGAAGATCATTCATTCATTCAACCATATTTATTGAGCACTTACTGTGTATAGAGCACTGTACTAAGTGCTTGGAAGGTACAATACAGCAATAAAGAGAGACAATCCCTGCCCACAACAGGCGTACACTAATCCAGGCTCCACCACTTGTCTGCTGGGTGAGCCTGGGCAAATCACTTCACTTCTCTGTGCCTCAGGTACCTCATCTGTAAAATGGGGATTGAGACACTGAGCCCCATGTGGAGCAGGGATTGTGTCCAATCCAATTTGTTTGTATCCACCCCAGGGCTTAGTACAGTGCCTGGCACATGGCAAGTGCTTAACGAATACCAGAATTATTATTATTATTATACCCACTGTCTCAAGTTCCTCTCCTCCAATTCTATCCTTGATCCCCTCCAATTTGGTTTATGTGCCCTTTGCTCCACAGAAACCACCCTCTCAAAGCTCACAAATGATCTACTTCTTGCCAAATCCAACAGCCTCTATTGCACTCTAACCTTCCTCGACCTCTCAGCTGCCTTCGACAATGCCGACCATCCACTTCTCCGGGAAACATTACCCAACTTTGGCTTCATTGACACTACCCCCTCCCAGTTCTCCTCCTATCTCTCTGCCCACTCATTCACAGTCGCTTTTGTGGGCACCTCCTCTGCCTCCCACCCCCAAACTGTGGTGATCTCTCAAGGCTCAATTTTGGGTCCCCTTCTATTCTCCATCTACACCCACTCCCTTGGAGAACTCATTCGCTCACACGGCTTCAACTACGAACAGTGCTTGGCACATAGTAAGCGCTTAAAAAATACCATCATTATTATTACCACCTCTATGCGGATGATTCCCAAATCTGTATCTCCAGCCCTGATGACTCTCCCTCTCTGTACTGTAGCATTTCCTCTTGCCTTCAAGACATCTCTACTTGGATTCATTCATTCATTTGTGCTTATTGAGAGCTTACTGTGTGCAAAGCAATGTACTAAGTGCTTGGGAGAGTACAGTACAACAGTAAACTGACACATTCCCTGCCCACAATGAGCTCACAATCTAGAGAGGGAGACAGACATTAATATAAATAATTATATTATGGATATGTATATAAATGCTGTGGGGCTGGGAGGGGGGATGAATAAAGGGAGCAAGGCAGGGCGATGCAGAAGGAAGTGGGAGAAGAAGAAAAGGGGGCTTAGTCAGGGAAGGCCTCTTGGAGAAGATGTGCTTTCTCTAAGATGTGCCTTCGAGAAGCAGTGTGGCTTAATGAAAAAAGCCCGGGCTTGGGAGTCAGAGGTCATGGGTTCTAATCCCAGCTCTAACACTTGTCAGCTGTGTGACTTTTGGCAAGTCACTTAACATCTCTCGGCCTCAGTCACCTCATCTGTAAAGTGGGGATTAAGACTGTGAGCCCCACGTGGGACAACCTGATTACCCTGTATCTACCCCAGTGCTTAGAATAGTGCTTGGCACATAGTAAGCATTTAACAAACACCTTCATTACTAAGGCTTTGAAGTAGGGAAGAGTAACTGTCAGATTTGAGGAGGGAGGACGTTCCAGGCCAGAGGCAGGATGTGGGCTAGGGCTCGGCGAGATAAATGAGATCGAGGGACAGTGAGTAGGTTGAGTAGGTTAGCATTAGAGGAACGAAGTATGCGGGCTGGGTTGTAGTTGGACAGTAGTGAGGTGAGGAAGGATGGGGCAAGGTGATTGAGTGCTTTAAAGCCAATGGTAAGGAGTTTTTGTTTGATGCGGAGGTGGATGGGCAACCACTGGAGTTTCTTGAGCGGGGAAACATGTCCTGAATGTTTTCGTAGAAAAATGATCTGAGCAGCAGAGTGAAGTATGGACTGGAGTGGGGAGAGACAGGAGGCAGGGAGGTCAGCAAGGAGGCTGATACGGTAATCAAGGCAGGATAGGTTAAGTGATTGGATTAATGTGGGGACTTGTGAGATAGGAAGGAGTATGGTGCCATCTACAGTGATGGGAAAGTCAGAGGGAGGACAGGGAAGGATGTCCTGCCATCTCCTTAAACTTAACATGTCCAAAACAGAACTCCTTACCTTCCCACCCATCCTGCCCTCCCTCTGACTTTCCTATCACTGTAATCAGCACCACCATCCTTCCTATAATAATAATAATAATAATGATGGCATTTATTAAGCACTTACTATGTGCAAAGCACTGTTCTAAGCGCTGGGGAGGTTACAAGGTGATCAGGTTGTCCCACGGGGGGGCTCACAGTCTTAATCCCCATTTTCCAGATGAGGTAACTGAGGCACAGAGAAGTGAAGTGACTTGCCCAAAGTCACACAGCTGACAATTGGCGGAGCCAGGATTTGAACCCATCCTATCTCACAAGCCTGTAACCTGGACATTATCCTTGACTCCTCTCTCTCATTCAAAGGTGACATAGCAGACAAGTGGCGGAGCAGGAATTACAACCCATGACCTTCTGACTTCCACTATGCCTTGCTTCTAGACAGTGCCCTTGCCTGTGTATCTGTCTATATTTTTTAAGCTTCTTCTAATGAAGAAGGTTCTTTTTAACCTCTCCTACTGAGAGCTCACCTCCTACCTCTCCCCCCCCACCCCTCGCCTTACCTCCTTCCCCTCCCCACAGCACCTGTATATATGTATATATGTTTGTACGTATTTATTACTCTATTTATTGATTTATTTTACTTGTACATATTTATTCTATTTGTTTTATTTTGTTAATATGTTTTGTTTTATTGTCTGTCTCCCCCTTCTAGACTGTAAGCCCACTGTTGGGTAGGGACCGTCTCCATATGTTGCCAACTTGTACTTCCCAAGCGCTTAGTACAGTGCTGTGCACACAGTAAGCGCTCAATAAATATGATTGAATGAATGAATGAATTCAACCCATATATTCAATCTATCACTAAATCCTGTCGGTTCAACAACATCGCTAAAACCCGTGCTTTCCTCTTTAACCACGTTAATCCAAGCACTTGATTACTGTATCAGCCTCCTTGCTGGCCTCCCAGCCTCCTGTCTCTCCCCTCTCCTGTGCATACTTCACTCTGCTGCCCGGATCATTTTTCTAAAAAACGTTCAGTCCATGTTTCCCCACTCAAGAACCTCCAGTGTTTTCCCATCCACCTCCACATCAAACTCCTCACCATTGACTCTTCTACCTCACCTCACTACTCTTATCATCATCATCATCAATCGTATTTATTGAGCGCTTACTGTGTGCAGAGCACTGTACTAAGCGCTTGGAAAGTACAAATTGGTAACATATAGAGACAGTCCCTACACACTTCATTCCTCTGATGCCAACCTACTCACTGTACCTCGATCTTTTCTATCTCACCACCAACAACATTCATTCATTCAATTGTATTTATTGAGCACTTATTGTGCACAAAGCACTGTACTAAGCACTTATGAAAGTACAGCACAGTAATAAACAGTGACATTTCCTGCCCATAACGAATTTACAGTCTGGGGAGATAATAATAATAATAATGATGGCATTTATTAAGCGCTTACTATGTGCAAAGCACTGTTCTAAGTGCTGGAGAGGTTACAAGGTGATCAGGTTGTCCCACGGGGGGCTCACAGTCTTAATCCCCATTTTCCAGATGAGGTAACTGAGGCACAGAGAAGTTAAGAAGTTAAGAGAAGCAGCGTGGCTCAGTGGAAAGAGCATGGTCTTGGGAGCCAGAGGTCATGGGTTCTAATCCCGGCTCCGCCACTTGTCAGCTGTGTGATTTTGGGCAAGTCACTTAACTTCTCTGGGCCTCAGTTTCCTCATCTGTAAAATGGGGATTAAGACTGTGAGCCCCATGTGGGACAACCTGATCACCTTGTCTCCCCCCAGCACTTAGAACAGTGCTTTGCACATAGTAAGCGCTTAACAAATGCCATCATTATTATTGTTATTATTAAGTGACTTGCCCAGTCACACAGCTGACAATTGGCGGAGCCGGGATTTGAACCCATGACCTCTGACTCCAAAGCTCGGGCTCTTTCCAGATAGACTTCAATACATATGAATACAATTACAGATATGTACATTAAGTGCTGTGGGGCTGGGACCGGAGAACAGCAAAGAGAGCAAGTCAGGATGACACAGAAGGGAGTGAAAGGTGAGGAAAAGTGGGGCTTAATCTGGGAAGGCATCTTGGAGATGTACCTCCCATAAGGCTATCATCATCATTAGTATTTATTGAGCACTTACTGTGTGCAGAGCACTGTACTAAGTGCTTGGGAAGTACAAATTTGCAACATATAGAGAGAAATTGTCAGGTTTGTGGAGGCAGGGCGTGAGCTAGGGGATGAGACAGAGATCATCAAGCCTCTGGCCTGGAACACCCTACCTTTTCATATCTGACAGAAAATTACTCTCCTCTCCTTCAAAGCCTTATTGAAGGCACATCTTCAAGAGGCTTTTCCTAACTAAGCCCTCATTTCCTCTTTTCCCACTCCCTTCTGTGTCGCCCTGACTTGCTCCCTTTATTCACCAGCCCCACAGCACTTATGTACATATTCTAATTTATTTACATTAATATCTTTCTTTTAGACTGTGGGCAGGGAATGTATATTTTGCATTGTACTCTCCCAAGCGCTTTGTACAGTGCTTTGCACACAGTAAGCACTCAAGCAAAGACTCCTCACTCTCAGCTTCAAGGCTGTCCATCACCTCGCCCCCTCCTACCTCACCTCCCTTCTGTCCTTCTCCAGCCCAGCCCGCACCCTCCGCTCCTCTGCCGCTAACCTCCTCACTGTGCCTCGTTCTCGCCTGTCCCACCGTCGACTCCCTCCCCCTGGCACGGAATGCCCTCCCTCTGCACATCCGCCAAGCTAGCTCTCTTCCTCCCTTCAAAGCCCTACAGAGAGCTCACCCCCTTCCCAGACTGAGCCCCCTTTATCCTCTCCCCCTCCTCCTTCCCCTCCCCACAGCACCTGTATATATGTTTGTACAGATTTATTACTCTATTTTATTTGTACATATTTACTATTTATTTTGTCAATGATGTGCTTCTAGCTTTACTTCTGTTTATTCTAATGACGTGACACCTGACCACATGTTTCGTTTTGTTGTCTGTCTCCCCCTTCTAGACTGTGAGCCCGTTGTTGGATAGGGATCGGCTCTATATGTTGCCAACTTGTACTTCCCAAGCACTTAGTACAGTGTTCTGCACACAGTAAGCGCTCAATAAATATGACAATGAATGAATAAATACGATTGATTGATCGCTCACTTCAGTCCTCTAACACCAACCTGATCACTGTACCTCCGTCTCACCTGTCTCACCGCCAGCCCCTTGCCACATGGACCTCCCTCTGGCCTGAAACTCACACTCCCTTATACCTAAAACAGACTACCTCTCTCCCCTCCTTCAAAGTCATCCTAAAATCACTCCTCCTCCAAGAGGCCTTCCCCAACGAGGCCCTCATTGCTCCAATTCACCCTCGATTCTGTGTCACCTATGGCCTTGGATCAGTATCCCTTAGAGCACTTGAGAGTCACCCCATCCCCAGCCTCACAATACTTAAATACATATCCTTATTATAATAATAGTAATGATGATAATGGTATTTGTTAAGCACTATGTGCCAAGCACCATTCCCCTATCAGAAATTTATTCTAATATCTGTCTCTCCCTGTAGACTGTAAGCTCCTTCTCAGCAGGGAACATGTCTATCAACTCTACTGTACAGTTTTCTCCCAAGCACTGAGTACGGTGCTCAGCACTCAGTAAGCTCTCTAATACCACTGACTGATTGAAAGGCTGCTAAAAAGGACAAATAAGAAAATGTCCTTCTATTTCAACTGTAAGCATTAACCAGGTACTTTTAGGGCTTTGCATGATAGCTTTGATGCTGCATAATCTCAAACAAGAATAGACACCAAACAGGCTGGACTTAACAGTGTCTGTCACTTGAAACAAGCCCTCTATTCCCTCACTCGCTCTCCCTCTGTGTGGTCTATGCCCTTGGATCTGTATCCTTTGGGCATCCAATCTGGCTTCCGTCCCCTACATTCCACGGAAACTGCCCTCTCAAAGGTCACCAATGACCTCCTGCTTGCCAAATCCAACGGCTCATACTCTATCCTAATCCTCCTCGACCTCTCAGCTGCCTTCGACACTGTGGACCACCCCCTTCTCCTCAAAACGCTATCCGACCTTGGCTTCACAGACTCTGTCCTCTCCTGGTTCTCCTCTTATCTCTCCGGTCGTTCATTCTCAGTCTCTTTTGCAGGCTCCTCCTCCCCCTCCCATCCCCTTACTGTAGGGGTTCCTCAAGGTTCAGTTCTTGGTCCCTTTCTGTTCTCAATCTACACTCACTCCCTTGGTGACCTCATTCGCTCCCACGGCTTCAACTATCATCTCTACGCAGATGACACCCAAATCTACATCTCTGCCCCGCTCTCTCCCCCTCCCTCCAGGCTCGCATCTCCTCCTGCCTTCAGGACATCTCCACCTGGATGTCTGCCCACCACCTAAAACTCAACATGTTGAAGACTGAACTCCTTGTCTTCCCTCCCAAACCCTGCCCTCTCCCTGACTTTCCCATCTCTGTTGACAGCACTACCATCCTTCCCGTTTCACAAGCCCGTAACCTTGGTGTCATCCTCGAATCCGCTCTCTCGTTCACCCCTCACATCCAAGCCGTCACCAAAACCTGCCGGTCGCAGCTCTGCAACATTGCCAAGCTCCGCCCTTTCCTGTCCATCCAAACCGCTACCCTGCTCGTTCAAGCTCTCATCCTATCCCATCTGGATTACTGTATCAGCCTCCTCTCCGATCTCCCATCCTCCTGTCTCTCCCCTCTTCAATCCATACTTCACGCCGCTGCCCGGGTTGTCTTTGTCCAGAAACACTCTGGGCATGTTACTCCCCTCCTCAAAAATCTCCAGTGGCTACCAATCAACCTATACATCAGGCAAAAACTCCTCACCCTGGGCTTCCAGGCTGTCCATCACCTCGCCCCCTCCTACCTCACCTCCCTTCTCTCCTTCTCCAGCCCAGCCCACACCCTCCACTTCTCCGCCGCTAATCTCCTCACCTCACCGTGACTCCTTCTCGCCTGTCCTGCAGTCGACCCCTGGCCCACGTCATCCCCCGGGCCTGGAATACCCTCCCTCTGCCCATCCGCCATGCTAGCTCTCTTCCTCCCTTCAAGGCCCTACTGAGAGCTCACCTCCTCCAGGAGGCCTTCCCAGACTGAGCCCCCTCCTTCCTCTCCCCCTCCTCCCCCTTTCCCTCCCCCTGCCTTACCTCCTTCCCCTCCCCACAGCATCTGTATATATGTATGTTTGTATGTATTTATTACTCTATTTATTTATTTATTTTATTTGTACATATTTATTCTATTTATTTTATTTTGTTAACATGTTTTGTTTTGTTCTCTGTCTCCCCCTTCTAGACTGTGAGCCCACTGTTGGGTAAGAACTGTCTCTATTTGTTGCCCACTTGTACTTCCCAAGCACTTAGTACAGTGCTCTGCACACAGTAAGCGCTCAATAAATACAATTGAATGAATGAATTTGATATTCACACCACTCTCAGCCCCACGGCACTTTATGTACATCACTATAAATGATTCTTTTATATTAAAGTCTGTCTCCCCCACTAGACTGTAAGGTCGCTGTGAGCGGGGAACGGGTCTACCAACTCTCTTGTATTCTACTCTCCCAAGCGCTTGGTACAGTGCTGTGCACACAGTAAGCACTCAATAAATACTCCTTGTAACCTCCCCAGCGCTTAGAACAGTGCTTTGCACATAGTAAGTGCTTAATAAATGCCATTACAATAAATACCATTGATTGATCCTCCGTCCTGACACTTCGGGACCAAGACCCTGCACGGGGGAACTGTCTCTAGTGCTAACGGCTTGCACAGCTCCACACATGCTCTCTCATCCATAATAATAATGTTATATTTGTTAAGTGCTTGAGTCGGACTGCAGGACGTGAGACTTTTGCACAACAATGGAGGTTGGGGATGCTAAACTTCAAGGCCCTACTGAGAGCTCACCTCCTCCAGGAGGCCTTCCCAGACTGAGCCCCTTTCTTCCTCTCCCCCTCGTCCCCCTCTCCATCCCCCCATCTTACCTCCTTCCCTTCCCCACAGCACCTGTATATATGTATATATGTTTGTACATATTTATTACTCTATTTATTTATTTTACTTGTACATATCTATTCTATTTATTTTATTTTGTTAGTATGTTTGGTTTTATCTCCCCCTTTTAGACTGTGAGCCCACTGTTGGGTAGGGACTGTCTCTATATGTTGCCAATTTGTACTTCCCAAGCGCTTAGTACAGTGCTCTGCACACAGTAAGCGCTCAATAAATACGATTGATGATGACGATGATGATGTACCACGCACTGTAGTAAGCGCTGAGGTAGTGTCAAGATAATGAGGTCCCACATGGGGCTCCTCTTTTTATTCAAGTACAATCAGTTCAGCAAGAAGCAGCACAGTCTACTTAAAAGGGCATGTCAGGGGACTGGGTTCTAATCCTGCCTCCGTCACTTGCCTGCTGTGTGACTTAACTTCTCTGAGCCTTTTGGGCAAGTCACTTCACTTCTCTGTGCCTCAGTGACCTCATCTGTAAAACGGGGATGAAGACAGTCCATGCGGGATTGAAAACAAGTCTTGAATCCCCATTCTGCAGAAGATCAGACTGAAGCCCAGAGAAGCGACATGGCAAGTAAGTGATGGAGAGGGGATTGGAACCCAGGTCCTCGGACTCCTAGGCCTGTGCTCCTTTTTTGTGGGCCACGCTGCTTCTGGACCAGATATGTTCCTAGGATACTAGTGGTACACAAAGTGCAGTGAGGGGGTGGGCAGAAATGGAGCATGTGGGAAAGTGCCAGGGTGGTCTTTGTCCAAATTCGCCAGCTACAGCAGAGCCAGGGGCTTGTGACTCCCAAATCACTTCTCCCCTCACTAAAGTAGAAGCCTAGGTGGGCTGGGTTAATAATGCTCAAAGCAAACACGGTAACCTCAAACCAAATAAAACACACCAACCATCTGATTTCTGATAGAAATGTCTTAAAGTCCCACGAAGGATATGCCCAACTGGCTTTCCCAAGAGTGTTTACATTTATACAAAACGATCTGCTTAACATTCAACCTCCTAGCAATCAGTCATTCCTTTTACAAGATGCAAAGCACCACAGTCTTTATACACGATAGTAATAGTCTCACAGAAAGAAATTGCACGCATACTTCAAGGAAAGAAAACTATGTCATCCTGTTCCCGATCCAAAGTATTATGTCATCTGAAGACATTCATTTGCTTTTTAGAAGGTTTAATAAGACTAAACTCAAAAGAAGCTTAACCTCTTTAAGAGGTGTGAAAAGCATTAAAGGGAATTTATTTCTAGCTTGGCATCTTGAGTCCCTGAGCCAAAAATATATCCTTATGCAAGAAGTTCACAAGTTCTAGTCTACTGTAAGCAGCAGTGAATGTCATAAACTAAGCTGAACTTAACAAAATGAAAGATGACAAATAGTCTCAATGTAATTGATAGTGCAAATACATGCTATAAAAACCTCTTTTTATTCAAGTACAATCAGTTCAGCAAGAGGCAGCACAGTCTACTAAAAAGGGCATGTCAGGGGACTGGGTTCTAATCCTGCCTCCGTCACTTGCCTGCTGTGTGACTTAACTTCTCTGAGCCTTTTGGGCAAGTCACTTCACTTCTCTGTGCCTCAGTGACCTCATCTGTAAAATGGGGATGAAGACTGTGAGCCACCCGTAGGACAATCTGTTCACCTTGTAACCTCCCCAGCGCTTAGAACAGTGCTTTGCACATAGTAAGCGCTTTATAAATGCCATGGTTATTATCTCCATCCTACATGGACTATGAGTCCTATATGCAGCTGGGACCGTCTGACCTTTCATTCATTCATTCAGTTGTATTTCTTGAGCGTTTACTGTGTGCAGAGCACTGTACTAAGCCCTTGGGAGAGTACAATGCAACAATAAACCTTGTGTCTACCTCAGGGCTTAGTACAGGGCTTGACACAAAGTAAGCACTTAAATATTACTCTATTTATTTTACTTGTACATATTTACTACTCTATTTTATTCAAGATGTGCATATAACTATAATTCTAATTATTCTGATGGTTTTGACACCTGTCTACATGTTTTGTTTTGTTGTCCATCTCCCACTTCTAGACTGTGATCCCATTGTTGGGTAGGGACCGTCTATATATGCTGCCGACTTGTACTTCCCAAGTGCTTAGTACATTGCTCTGCACACAGTAAGTGCTCAATAAATACAATTGAATGAATGAATGAAATATCAGTCAATTGTATTTATTGATCATTAACTGTGTGCCATGCACTGTACTAGGTGCTTAGGAGAGAACAGTAAAGTTGACTGACATGTTCCCTGCCCACAAGATGCTTACAGTGTATATCACAGGTTTTATTACTACCACATAATTATTAATAAATATTATAATTAGGTCATCCCATAATACACATTTGCACTAGATGTTTTGGATGAAACACTTCGCCATGTCGTGAATGGCATAAATTTAAATGAATTTTCCATAACATGAGGAAATCCAAATCCAAAAGGTGAGTCTCTGACTTGATTCTCCTTGAACTCTTAACTGCTTTTCAAAGTTCATCTTTGAAACATCTCAAGCCTCAATTTTGCTGACAGGGTACTACTACTGGCCACGTCTCAGTTTCACTGACTGGCTCTTCTTCCTATGGGCACTGTGTAAGGCTATGACTCCTCCTGGACCTTCTCATCCACTCTGTTCCTTCCCTGTCAGCTCTCTAAGGAGATCTCCATTTCAAAATCCACCTCCATCTGTGCCTCCGACCCCATTCCTTCACACTTCAAACATTTGCATCCGCCCTTCTTCCTTCCACTACCACCTCTTTAACCACTCTCTCTTCAATGGTTCCTTCCCCTCCACTTTCAAACATCACCTCACATCTTTTAGCCTAACAAAACCCTCCCTCATCCCTACTACACCCTCCAGCTACTGCCCCATCTCCTTCCCACCACTCCTGCCCAAAGTCCTCGAATGGGTGAGTTACTCCCACTGCCTCCACTTACTCTTCTGCAACTCCCTCCCTGACCCCCTGCTTTTCCCCCTCCACTCCACTGAAACTGCTTTCTCCAAAGTCCTTCTTCTTGCCAAATCTTATGCAATATCGCCAAGATCCACCCTTTCCTCTCCACCCAAACCGCTACCTTGCTGGTTCAATCTCTCATCCTACCCCGACTGGATTACTGCATCAGCCTCCTCTCTGATCTCCCATCCTCCTGTCTCTCCCCACTTCAATCTACAATTCACGCTGCTGTCCAGATCATCTTTGTGCAGAAACGCTCTGGGCATGTTACTCCCCTCCTCCAAAATCTCCAACGGCTGCCAGTCAACCTATGCATCAGGCAAAAACTCCTTACCCTGGGCTTCAAGCTCTCCATCACCTCGCCCCCTCCTACCTCCCCTCCCTCCTCTCTTTCTCCAGCCCAGCCCGCACCCTCCGCTCCTCTGCCACTAACCTCCTCACCGTTCCTCGTTCTCACCTGTCCCACCGTCGACCCCCGGCCCACGTCCTCCCCCAGCCTGGAATGCTCTCCCTCCGCACATCCGCCAAGCTAGCTCTCCTCCTCCCTAAGCCCTACTGAGAGCTCACCTCCTCCAGGAGGCCTTCCCAGACTGAGCCCCCTTTTTCCTCTCCTCCTCCCCATCCCCCTGCTCTACCTCCTTCCCCTCCCCATAGCACCTGTATATATGTTTGTACAGATTTATTACTCTATTTATTTTACTTGTACATATTTACTATTCTATTTATTTTGTTAATGATGTGCATCTAGCTTTATTTCTATTTATTCTGATGACTTGACACCTGTCCACATGCTTTGTTTTGTTGTCTGTCTCCCCCTTCTAGACTGTGAGCCCACTGTTGGGTAGGGACCATCTCTCTATGTTGCCAACTTGTACTTCCCAAGTGTTTAGTCCAGTGCTCTGCACACAGTAAGCGCTCAATAAATACAATTGAATGAATGAATGAATCTACTCCATGCTAATCCTCCTTGACCTTTCAGCAGGTTTTGACACTGTGGAACCCCCCTTTCTCCTGGAAACACTATCAAACCTTGATTTCTCTGACTCTGTCTCGCCCTGGTTCACCTCCAACCTCTTTGGCCTCTGCTTCTTGGTCTCTTCAGCCAACTCCTCCTCTGCCTCCCACCCCCTAACTGTCGGGCATCCCAGGGGTACAATTCCAAGTCCCCATCTATTTACACCCACTCCCACTCCTTCAACTACCACCTCTACATGACAGACTCCCAAATCTTCCACTCCATTCCAGACCTTGCTCCTTCTCGGTAATTTTGCATTCCTTCCTGCCTTCAAATAATCTCTACCTGAATGTTCTGCCAACACCTCAGTCTTAGCATGTCTAAAATGAACCCCCTCACTCAACCCTCCCACTTCCAAACACTGATCCTGCCATTCGGCCCAGCTGGACCGTCTTCACCAAACCACACCCCTGGAATCCCCTCTTTCAATGTTTTTCTGAAACACCACCTCCTTTAAGAAGCTCTTCCTGATCAATCTTTCAATTATCAATCAATAGTGTTTATTAAGTCTTTACCACGTGGAGAGCACTGTAGTCAGTGCTTGGAAAAGTGCAAAATACAAATACCCATTATAATAATAATAATGATGATGACGGCATTTGTTAAGCGCTTACTATATGCAAAGCACTGTTCTAAGCGCTGGGGAGGATACAAGGTGATCAGGTGGTCCCACGTGGGGCTCACAGTCTTCATCCCCTTTTCCAGATGAGGGAACTGAGGTCCAGAAAAGTGAAGTGACTTGTCCAAAATCAGCCAGCGGACAAGTGGCAAAGCGGGGATTTGAACCCACGACCTCTGACTCCCAAGCCCGAGCTCTTTTCCCTGAGCCCCGCTACTTCTCTAAAGGTGAGAGGGGGTAGGTGCCCGGCAGCGGTGACAAGCAGCCGGGTCCAGGAGGAGGAGGAAGCAAGAAGCCCCGAGACAGAGCAGCTCAAGGAGGGAGGTGACGATGATGACTACAGTATTTGGTAAGTGCTTACTATGCCCACCATCTAAAACTCAACATGTCCACGACTGAGCTCCTTATCTTCCCTCCCACACCCTGTCCTCTCCCTGACTTTCCCGTCACTGTGGACTGCAAAGCAGCGTGGCTCAGCGGGAAGAGCACAGGCTTGGGAATCCGAGGTCATGGGTTCTAATACCAGCTCCGCCAGTTTTCAGCTGTGTGACCTTGGGAAAGTCACTTCACTTCTCTGTGCCTCAGTTACCTCATCTGTAAAACGGGGATTGATGCTGTGAGCCCCGAGTGGGAAAACCTGATCACCCTGTAACCCCCCCATCGCTTAGAACAGTGCTTCGCATATAGTAAGCACAACAAATACTATCATTATTACCATCCTTCCCATCTCACAAGCCCGCAACCTTGCTGTCATCCTTGACTCCACTCTCTCCTTCACCCCACACATCCAATCCGTCACCAAAACCTGCCGGTCTCATCTCCACAACGTCACCAAGATCCGCCCTTTCCTCTCCATCCAAACCGCTATCTTGCTGGCTCAATCTCTCATCCTATGCCGACTGGATTACTGCATCAGCCTCTTCTCTGATCTCCCATCCTCCTTTCTCTCCCCACTTCAGTCTATACTTCACTCTGCTACCCGAACTATCTTTGTACAGAAACGCTCTGGGCATGTCACTCCCCTCCTCAAAAATCTCCAGTGGTTGCCTATCAACCTTCGAATCAAGCAAAAACTCCTCTCAGCTTCAAGGCTCTTCATCCCCTCGCCCCCTCCTACCTCACCTCCCTTCTCTCTTTCTCCAGCCCAGCCCGCACCCTCCGCTCCTCTGCCGCTAACCTCCTCACTGTGCCTCGTTCTTGCCTGTCCCACCGTCAACCCCTGGCCCACGTCCTACCTCTGGCCTGAAATGCCCTCCCTCCACACATCTGCCAAACTGGCTCTCTTCCTCCCTTCAAAGCCCCTTCCTGAGAGCTCACCTCCTCCAGGAGGCCTTCCCAGACTGAGCCCCTTTTCCTCTCCTCCTCCCCTCATCGCCCTTTCGCTCCCTACAGCACTTGTGTATATCTGTACATATTTATTACTATATTTATTTTATTAATAATGTGTATATTATTCTATTCTAATAATAATTCTATTTATAATAGAATTATATATTATCTATTGATAATAGAATTTAAAATTCTATTTATTCTGTTGGTATTGACACCTGTCTACTTGCTTTGTTTTGCTGTCTGTCTCCCCCTTCTAGACTGTGGACCCGTTGTTGGGTAGGGACCACATCTATATGTTGCCAACTTGTACTTCCCAAGCACTTAGTACAGTGCTCTGCACACAGTAGGTGCTCAATAAATACGACTGACTGAATGAATGACTACTAAGTGCAATACAACAGAGTGCACAGTAAGTGCTCAGGATATGTACAAAAGTGCGCTGGGGCGAGTACGAGTTTGCATAAGGGAGAAGCAGCATGGGACTGCGAGTCATAAGGTCATGGGTTCTAATCCCCATTCAGTCACTTGTCTGCTATGTGACCTTGGACAAGTCATTTCACTTCTCCCTGCCTGTTATGTCATCTGTGAAATGGGGATTGAAATTGTGAGCCCATGTGGGACAGGGACTGTGTCCAACCTGATCTGCTTATATTCACCCCAGCACTTAGTAGTCTAGTGCCTGGTGCATAAAACCAATACCACAATTAGTACTATCATTATTTTTATTATAAGGGGTCCCTCACGCAAGTGTCTGGTCGCAGCAGAGGGGAGAGCTGATGGGGAAATGAGGGCTTAGTTAGGGAAGGCCTCTTGGAGATGATTATTTCTAGGAGGGTCTTGAAAACAAACCTTAAATTAAGAAAGCGAGGTGGCCGGGGTCTGCCCTGGACCGAGGGCCTCCGACAATGAGGACTTTCAAGGCACACTCTGAAGCGACCCTGGGCCACGGCCGGGTGGCACGACTCGTTGGCTGTGTGACTCTGGGCAAGTCACTTCACTTCTCTGTGCCTCAGTTCCCTCATCTGTAAAACAGGGATTAAAACTGTGAGCCCCACGTGGGACAACCTGATCACCTTGCGTTTAGAACAATGCACAGTGCTTGGCATATAGTAAACTAGACTGTGAGCCTGCTGTTGGGTAGGGACCGTCTCTACATGTTGCCAGCTTGTACTTCCCAAGCGCTTAGTACAGTGCTCTGCACACAGTAAGCGTTCAATACGATTGAATGAATGAATGAACTAATGCACTAACTCTCCCCCTCCCCATCCGCCTTACCTCCTTCCCCTCCCCACAGCACCTGTATATATGTTTGTACATATTTATTACTCTATTTTACTTTTACATATTTACTACTCTATTGATTTTATTTTGTTAATATGTTTTGTTTTGTTGTCTATCTCCCCCTTCTAGACTGTGAGCCTGCTGTTGGGTAGGGACCGTCTCTATATGTTGACAACTTGTACTTCATTCATTCATTCATTCAATCGTATTTATTGAGCGCTTCCCAAGCACTTAGTACAGTGTTCTGCACACCGTAAGCGCTAAATAAATACGATTGAATGAATGAACTAATGCCGCCATAATTATTATTATTATATCCCCCCAGTGCTTAGAACAGTGCTTGGCACATAGTAGGCGCTTAACAAATGCCATCATTATTACTATGTCCTTTCTTGTCACCTTTCCCGACGACCCCGACTCCTCACCCTTGGCTTCAAGGCTGTCCATCACCTCGCCCCCTCCTACCTCACCTCCCTTCTGTCCTTCAGCCCACCCTACACCCTCCGCTCCTCTGCCACTGCTAACCTCCTCACCGTGCCTCGTTCTCGCCTGTCCCGCCATCGACCCCCCGCCCACGTCATCCCCGGGGCCTGGAATGCCCTCCCTCTGCCCATCCGCCAAGCTAGCTCTCTTCCTCCCTTCAAGGCCCTACTGAGAGCTCACCTCTTCCAGGAGGCCTTCCCAGACTGAGCCCCCTCCTTCCTCACCCCCTCGTCCCCCTCTCCATCCCCCCGTCTTACTTCCTTCCCTTCCCCACAGCACCTGCATATATATATATATAGATATATATCTGTTTGTACATATATACATATATATGTATATATATACATATATGTGTGTGCACACATACACATACATATACACACACATATATATATGTGCATATATATACATATATATGTGTATATACATATATGTGTATATATATATATACAAACTATATGCATATATCGGGGAAGCAGCATAGCTCATGGGGAAGCAGCGTGGCTCATTGGAAAGACCACGGGCTTTGGAGTCAGAGGTCATGGGTTCAAATCCCGGCTCCACCAATTGTCAGCTGTGTGACTTTGGGCAAGTCACTTCACTTCTCTGGGCCTCAGTTACCTCATCTGTAAAATGGGGATTAAGACTGTGAGCCCCAAGTGGGACAACCTGATCACCTTGTATCCCGCCAGTGCTTATAACAGTGCTTTGCACATAGTAAGCACTTAACAAATTCCATCATTATTATTATTATTATTATTTATTAAATTTATTTTACTTGTACATATCTATTCTATTTATTTTATTTTGTTAACATGTTTGGTTTTGTTCTGTCTCCCCCTTCTAGACTGTGAGCCCACTGTTGGGTAGGGACGGTCTCTATATGTTGCCAATTTGTACTTCCCAAGCGCTTAGAACAGTGCTTTGCACATAGTAAGCACTTAAATGCCATTATTATTATTATTATTATTTATTACTCTATTTATTCATTTATTTTACTTGTACATATCTATTCTATTTATTTTATTTTGCTAACATGTTTGGTTTTGCTCTGTCTCTCCCTTCTAGACTGTGAGCCCACTGTTGGGTAGGGACGGTCTCCCTAAGTTGCCAACCTGTACTTCCCAAGCGCTTGATCCAGTGCTCTGCACACAGTAAGCGCTCAATAAATACGATTGATTGATTGATTGATTGATTGACCCTCCACTTCTGTCCCTGCCCCGACCTGCGGGCGGGGGCCTGGGCTTTCCGTGTGAGGCATTTCTGGTCAAAGGTGCCCGCTCTCGTTACCTTGTTTCCCCTCCCCAGCGCTTAGAACAGTGCTTTGCACATAGTAAGCGCTTAACAAATGCTATTATTATTATTATTATTATTATTATTACTATTATTATTATTCCCAGGCGACCTAACCGTGGCGGTGATTGACCGCTAGGCCAGCCGAGGCTACCACGCTGGCCTTGGCGCGCAGCGCGCGCCTGCGCACGGGCCCGCCGGGGCGGCCCCCCTCGGACTGCGCCTGCGCGCGGGCCCCGCGGGGGGGGCGCCCGCGGCCCTTGGGGGCGCGCATGCGCGCAGCCTCCTGACTCATTCATTCATTCATTCACTCATTCCATCGTATTTATTGAGCGCTTACTGTGTGCAGGGCACTGTACTGAGCGCTTGGGAAGGACAAGTCGGCAACAGATTAGAGACGGTCCCGACCCAACCACGGGCTCACAGTGCTTGGCACGTAGTCAGCGCTTAAGAAAGGCTGTCATTATCATTATATTATTATCCTATTAATAATAATATTAATATTATGGCAACACTGTGATAATTATATTATCATGCTATATACTATCATATAATTATGATAATATTGATAGTGGTAGTATTAATAATCATTATTATCAATAATATTAATGTTAATGATAATTGACTATCAATCATATTGATGTTAAAGATAATATATATCATTATATTATGATATACTATTATATAATTATATAATGTTAAATTATCATACTAATTATAATAATATTAATAGCGGTAGTGTTAATAATGTTAATATTAATAATTGATTATCGATAGCATTAATGTTAATAATTAGTTATGGATATTATTCAATCATTCATTCGATCGTATTTATTAAGCGCTTACTGTGTGCAGGGCACTGGACTAAGCGCTTGGGAAGTACAAGTCGGCAACAGATTAGAGATGGTCCCGACCCAACTACGGGCTCACAGTGCTTGGCACGTGGTCAGTGCCTAAGAAAGGCTGTCATTATTATTATATTATTATCCTATTAATAATAATATTAATATTATGACAATATTGTGCTAATTATATCATATATTATTGCATTATATACTATTATATAATTATATAATGTGTTATTACACTAATTATAATATTATTAATAATGGTAGTAGAACAGTAATGTTAATAATTAATTATCGATAATATTAACGTTAATAGTGATTAATTATTAATATTGTGAATATTATTCATGCATTCAATCGTATTTATTGAGCGCTTACTGTGTGCAGAGCACTGTACTAAGCGCTTGGGAAGTACAAGTTGGCAACATCTAGAGACGGTCCCGACCCAACAGCGGGCTCACAGTCTAGAAGGGGGAGACAGACAACAAAACAAAACAGATTAACAAAATAAAATAAAATACTAATAATATATTATTATTATATACAAGTGGTGTGGTGAGAGGAAGGGGGTAGGGCAGGGGCGGGGAGGAGGAAAGGGAAAAGGGGACCCCTGGCCTCAGGCGGGCAGCTCAGAGAAGCAGCGTGGCTCAGTGGAAAGAGCCCGGGCTTGGGAGACAGAGGTCGTGGGTTCTACGTCCCCTTCATTCCACGGAAACTGCGCTCTCAAAGGTCACCAATGACCTCCTGCTTGCCAAATCCAACGGCTCATACTCTGTCCTAATCCTCCTCGACCTCTCAGCTGCCTTTGACACTGTGGACCACCCCCTTCTCCTCAACACGTTATCTGACCTTGGCTTCACAGACTCCGTCCTCTCCTGGTTCTCCTCTTATCTCTCCGGTCGTTCTTTCTCAGTCTCTTTTGCAGGCTCCTCCTCCCCCTCCCATCCTCTTACTGTGGGAGTTCCCCAAGGTTCAGTGCTTGGTCCCCTTCTGTTCTCAATCTACACTCACTCCCTTGGTGACCTCATTCGCTCCCACGGCTTCAACTATCACCTCTACGCTGATGACACCCAGATCTACATCTCTGCCCCTGCTCTCTCCCCCTCCCTCCAGGCTCGCATCTCCTCCTGCCTTCAGGACATCTCCATCTGGATGTCCGCCCGCCACCTAAAGCTCAACATGTCGAAGACTGAGCTCCTTGTCTTCCCTCCCAAACCTTGTCCTCTCCCTGACTTTCCCATCTCTGTTGACGGCACTACCATCCTTCCCGTCTCACAAGCCCGCAACCTTGGTGTCATCCTCGACTCCGCTCTCTCATTCACCCCTCACATCCAAGCCGTCACCAAAACCTGCCGGTCTCAGCTCCGCAACATTGCCAAGATCCGCCCTTTCCTCTCCATCCAAACCGCTACCCTGCTAATTCAAGCTCTCATCCTATCCCGTCTGGACTACTGCACTAGCCTTCTCTCTGATCTCCCATCCTCGTGTCTCTCTCCACTTCAATCCATACTTCATGCTGCTGCCCGGATTATCTTTGTCCAGAAACGCTCTGGACATATCACTCCCCTCCTCAAAAACCTCCAATGGCTACCGATCAATCTGCGCATCAGGCAGAAACTCCTCACCCTGGGCTTCAAGGCTCTCCATCACCTCGCCCCCTCCTACCTCACCGCCCTTCTCTCCTTCTACTGCCCAGCCCGCACCCTCCGCTCCTCCACCACTAATCTCCTCACTGTACCTCGCTCTCGCCTGTCCCGCCATCGACCCCCGGCCCACGTCATCCCCCGGGCCTGGAATGCCCTCCCTCTGCCCATCCGCCAAGCTAGCTCTCTTCCTCCCTTCAAGGCCCTCCTGAGAGCTCACCTCCTCCAGGAGGCCTTCCCAGATTGAGCCCCTTCTTTCCTCTCCCCCTCGTCCCCCTCTCCATCCCCCCCGCCTTACCGCCTTCCCCTCCCCACAGCACCTGTATATATGTATATATGGTTGTACATATTTATTACTCTGTTTATTTATTTATTTATTTATTTTACTTGTACATTTCTATCCTACTTATTTTATTTTGTTGGTATGTTTGGTTCTGTTCTCTGTCTCCCCCTTTTAGACTGTGAGCCCACTATCGGGTAGGGACTGTCTCTATGTGATGCCAATTTGTACTTCCCAAGCGCTTAGTACAGTGCTCTGCACATAGTAAGCGCTCAATAAATACGATTGATTGATTGATTGATTGATTGATTGATTCTAATTCTGACACTGCCAACTGTCAACCGGGTGACTTTGGGCAAGTCCCTTCACTTCTCTGGCCCTCAGTGACCTCATCTGTAAAAATGGGGATGAAGGCTGTGAGCCCGCCACCGTGGGACAACCTGATCACCTTGTAACCTCCCCAACGCTTAGAACCGTGCTTGGCACATTCATTCATTTCATTCATTCAATCGTATTTATTGAGCGCTTACTGTGTGCCGAGCACTGGACTAAGCGCTTGGGAAGTACAAGTCGGCAACCTATAGAGCCGGTCCCTACCCAATAATGGGCTCACAGTCTAGAAGGGGGAGATAGACAGCAAAACCAAACACATGGTAAGCGCTTAATAAATGCGATCATTATTAATCAATTAATCGTATTTATTGAGCACTTACTGTGTGCAGAGCACTGTACTAAGCGCTTGGGAAGTACTGTAAGCACTCAATCAATATGACTGAATGAATTCACTCATTCAATCGTATTGATTGAGCGCTTACTGTGTGCAGAGCACTGTACTAAGCGCTGGGAAGTACTGTAAGCACTCAATCAATACGACTGAATGAATTCACTCATTCAGTCAATCGTATTGATTGAGCGCTTACTGTGTGCAGAGCACTGGACTAAGCGCTTGGGAAGTACAAGTCGGCAACATATAAGGTCGGTCCCTACCCAATAATGGGCTCACAATCTAGAAGGGGGAGATAGATAGACAGCAAAACCAAACACATAGTAAGCGCTTTTCATTCATTCATTCATTCAGTCGTATTTATTGAGAGATTACTGTGTGCAGAGCACTGTATTAAGCGCTTGGGAAGTACAAGTTGGCAACATATAGAGACGGTCCCTACCCAACAGTGGGCTCACAGTCTAGAAGGGGGAGACAGACAACAAAACAAAACATATTAACAAAATAATAAATGCGATCGTTATTAAGCGGTTAGTCCAGTGCTCTGCACACTGTAAGCGCTCAATCAATACGATTGAATTCATTCATTCATTCAATCATTCATTCGATCGTATTTAGTGAGCGCTTACTGTGTGCAGAGCACTGGACTAGGCGCTTGGGAAGTACAAGTCGGCAACATATAGACAGTCCCTACCCAACAGCGGGCTCACAGTCTAGAAGAGGGAGATAGCAAAACCGAACACATAGTAAGCGCTTAATAAATGTGATCATTATTAAGCGGTTAGTCCAGTGCTCTGCACACTGTAAGCGCTCAATCAATACGATTGAATTCATTCATTCACTCATTCATTCACTCATTCATTCAATTGTATTGATTGAGCGCTTACAGTGTGCAGAGCACTGGACTAAGCGCTTGGGAAGGACAACTCAGCAACCTACAGAGCCGGTCCCTACCCAATAACGGGCTCACAGTCTAGAAGGGGGAGATAGACCGCAAAACCAAACACATAGTAAGCGCTTAATAAACACGATCGTTATTAAGCGGTTAGTCCAGTGCTCTGCACACTGTAAGCGCTCAATCAATACGATTGAAATGAATTCATTCATTCATTCAATCGTATTGATTGAGCGCTTACTGTGTGCAGAGCACTGTACTAAGCGCTTGGGAAGTACAAGTCGGCAACATATAGAGCCGGTCCCTACCCAACAGCGGGCTCACAGTCTAGAAGGGGGAGATAGACCGCAAAACCAAACACATAGAAAGCGCTTATTAAACGCGATCATTATTAAGCGGTTAGTACAGTGCTCTGCACACTGTAAGCGCTCAATCAATACGATTCAATCGTATTGATTGAGCGCTTACAGTGTGCAGAGCACTGGACTAAGCGCTTGGGAAGTACAAGTTGGCAACATATAGAGACGGTCCCTACCCAATAATGGGCTCACAGTCTAGAAGGGGGAGATAGCCAAACCAAACACATAGTAAGCGCTTAATAAATGCTATCATTATTATAGCGGTTAGTCCAGCGCTCTGCACACTGTAAGCACTCAATCAATACGATTTCATTCATTCATTCATTCAATCGTATTGATTGAGCACTTACTGTGTGAGGAGCACTGGACTAAGCGCTCGACAAGTACAATAATAATGACGGACCCGCTGCCCGGGGTAAGTCGCGGCCCGGCCCCGGCGGGCTCGGGGGTGGGTGGGTTTGGTTTAGTCCTCTGTCTCCCCCTTCTAGACTGTGAGCCCGTTGTTGAGCAGGGACCGTCTCTATATGTTGCCGACTTGTCCTTTCCAAGCGCTTAGTACAGAGCTCCGCACACAGCGCTCAGTAAATACGATTGAATCTAGCTTTAATTCTATTTGTTCTGACGATTTTGACCCCTGTCTCCTTGTTTTGTCGTCCGTCTCCCCCCTTCTACACTGGGCCCAACTTGTACTTCCCAAGCGCTTAGTACAGTGCTCTGCACACAGTAAGCGCTCAATAAATACGATTGAATGAATGAATACGATTGAATGAATGAATGATGGTATTTGTTAAGTGCTTACTATGTGCAAAGCACTGTTCTAAGTGCTGGGGAGGTTACAAGGTGATGAGGTTGTCCCACGGGGGGCTCACAGTCTTCATCCCCATTTGACAGATGAGGGAACTGAGGCCCAGAGAAGTGAAGTGACTTGCCCAAAGTCACACCCCTGACAAGTGGCAGAGCCGGGATTTGCCCCATCCCCCTCATCTTACCTCCTTCCCATCTCCACAGCACCTGTATATATGTATATATGTTTGTACATATTTATTACTCTATTTATTTATTTTACCTGTACATATCTATTCTATTTTATTTTGTTAGTATGTTTGGTTTTGTTCTCTGTCTCCCCCTTTTAGACTGTGAGCCCACTGTTGGGTAGGTACTGTCTCTATATGTTGCCAATTTGTACTTCCCAAGCGCTTAGTACAGTGCCCTGCACATAGTAAGCGCTCAATAAATACGATTGATGATGATGATGAATAAATACGACTGAATGAATGAATAAATACGATTGAATGAATGAATACGATTGAATGAATGAATGATGGTATTTGTTAAGCGCTTAATATGTGCAAAGCACTGTTCTAAGCGCTGGGGAGGTTACAAGGTGATCAGGTTGTCCCACGGGGGGCTCACAGTCTTCATCCCCATTTGACAGATGAGGGAACTGAGGCCCAGAGAAGTGAAGTGACTTGCCCAGAGTCACACAGCTGACAAGTGGCAGAGCCGGGATTTGAACCCACGACCTCTGACTCCAAAGCCCGGGCTCTTTCCACTGAGCCACGCTACGGTTGGCAACATACAGAGATGGTCCCTACAACCATGGGGAGAAAGGAGCAGGCTTCGTCCTTCACAGCTCTGAAATCAATCAATCAATCAATCAATCGTATTTATTGAGCGCTTACTATGTGCAGAGCACTGTACTAAGCGCTTGGGAAGTACAAATTGGCAACACATAGAGACAGTCCCTACCCAACAGTGGGCTCACAGTCTAAAAGGGGAAAAAATCTTAGGTGACCTATTCTAAACCCTCCTAGGTATTTACAATCTTTTTTCACTTCTCATACCAGAGGGGGGATTAGAACCCAGGCCTCCAACCTTTCAAGGTTGTTACTTTCCCTCTGAGCCACCACAGGCCTCACAGCCACCACAGGCCTCACCCTCGCCCCCAAAGCACGGGCGGGGTGGGGTGGGTGGGGGGTTCCTGGTCTATCTCAGCCTGATTATTGCCTTTTTATTTAAATTTCTTTTCACAGTGGGATGACCCTTCCTGAGTGATAATATTAACTGCGCTATATTAGGCGCTTAGTATGTGCCAAGTACTGGAGTAGATCCAAAATAACAGATCCTTCTAGACTGTGAGCCCACTGTTAGGCAGGGACCATCTCTATATGTTGCCAACTTGGACTTCCCAAGCGCTTAGTACAGTGCTCTGCGCACAGGAAGCGCTCAATAAATACGATTGAATGAATGAATGAATGCCAAGTACTGGAGTACTGTGAGCCCGCTGTTGGGTAGGGACTGGCTCTATGTGTTGCCAACTTGGACTTCCCAAGCGCTTAGTACAGTGCTCTGCACACAGTAAGCGCTCAATAAATACGACTGATTGATTGATTGCGTAGATCCAAAATAATAGATCCTTCTATACTGTGAGCCCACTGTTGGGTAGGGACCGTCTCTATATGTTGCCAACTTGGACTTCCCAAGCGCTTAGTACAGTGCTCTGCACACAGTAAGCGCTCAATAAATACGACAATGAATGAATGATGGTATTTGTTAAGCGCTTGCTATGTGCAAAGCACTGTTCTAAGCGCTGGGGAGGATACAAGGCGATCAGGTTGTCCCACGGGGGGCTCACAGTCTTCATCCCCATTTTAATAATAATGGCATTTATTAAGCGCTTACTATGTGCAAAGCACCGTTCTAAGCGCTGGGGAGGTTACAAGGTGATCAGGTTGTCCCACGGGGGGCTCACAGTCTTAATCCCCATTTTACAGATGAGGTAACTGAGGCCCAGAGAAGTGAAGTGACTTGCCCAAGGTCACCCGGCTGACAAGCGGCGGAACCAGAATTCGAACCCACGACCTCTGCCTCCAAAGCCCGCGCTCTTTCCACTGAGCCACGCTGCTTCCCAGAGAATAATAATAATCATATATTATAATAATACAATATTGTATTATGTTATATTATGATGTTTTGTGTTATAGTATATTTTGTATTATATTATAATAGACTATTATATTATATAATTATATATTGTATATATAATCATATTATATTATATTTTAGACTGTGAGCCCACTGTTGGGTAGGGACTGTCTCTATATGTCGCCAATTTGTCCTTCCCAAGCGCTTAGTCCAGTGCTCTGCACACAGTAAGCGCTCAATAAATACGATTGATGATGATATTATAATAATGGTATTTATTAAGCGCTTACTACGTGCAAAGCACCGTTCTAAGCGCTGGGGAGGTTCCAAGGTGATCAGGTTGTCCCACGTGGGGCTCCCAGTCTTGATCCCCATTTTACAGATGAGGTAACAGAGGCGCAGAGAAGTGAAGTGACTTGCCTAAGGTCACCCGGCTGGCAAGCGGCGGAGGCGGGATTCGAACCCACGCCCTCTGCCTCCAAAGCCCGGGCTCTTTCCCCTGAGCCACGCTGCTTCCCAGAGAATAATAATAATCATATATCATAATAACACAATATTATATTATGTATTATAATATAATAATAATGGCATTTATTAAGCGCTTACTATGTGCAAAGCACCGTTCTAAGCGCCGGGGAGGTTCCAAGGTGATCGGGTTGTCCCACGTGGGGCTCCCAGTCTTCATCCCCATTTTACAGATGAGGTAACAGAGGCACAGAGAAGTGAAGTGACTTGCCCAAGGTCACCCGGCTGGCAAGCGGCGGAACCGGAATTCGAACCCCCGACCTCTGCCTCCAAAGCCCGGGCTCTTTCCCCTGAGCCACGCTGCTTCCCAGAGAATAATAATAATAATATGTTATAATACACTGTTGTATTATATTATATTTTGTATTATATTATATTATTATATTATAATAGTGGCATTTATTAAGCGCTCATTATGTGCAAAGCACCGTTCTAAGCGCTGGGGAGGTTCCAAGGTGATCATGTTGTCCCACGTGGGGCTCCCAATCTTAATCCCCATTTTCCAGATGAGAGAACTGAGGCCCACAGAAGTGAAGTGACTTGCCCAAAGTCACCCGGCTGGCAAGCGGCGGAACCGGAATTCGAACCCACGCCCTCTGCCTCCAAAGCCCGGGCTCTTTCCCCTGAGCCACG